>NC_044031.1:392736921-393055254 GCF_901765095.1 Microcaecilia unicolor | reverse complement strand
TGGCAGAAAGATACAGAAAGATTTCCAATCAATGTTGGGTGCCACATGCTTGATCAAAAAGAATTTCCAAACACATCTGGATAAGTTGCCTATATATGTTACATCTTATGAACTCCAGAGGGAAGCTCCCTTTGGCACAATGCAAATCTTACGGTGAGTGTTAGCAGAAAATTTGTGAGAGTCAGATCATACTTCAAATACCTTGGCTTAGGAGTGAGGTTCATTCCTGTCATGGTATGTGCAAACCTTACCCATTTTGGAGACACTGACCCAAAAGAGACCAAGGTGATGTATGGGTGAGCATTTTTCAGGACTAGAACACTGCAGCAATGACATTATGGTCAGAATATTAAGCTAGTTTTAAAACAATCCAGAAATGTAACACCTCCAAAGTTAAGAAGATGAAAGACTATGACAGAAACATGAAAGGACTTAAAGATCTGGGTTTCCTATCACACTATAAACTATACAATTATATCCAGTGTGTTTTTTCTAGTGAAAAAGGTGCTGGTACTCAAATGCCAGGCCACCCTTCAGGAGTGGGGTGATCACTGAGGGACCCACCTCACAATAGCCAGGCCCCCTGCAACCAGTCACAGAATCTATGACAAGGCAGAACTGGTGTGTAGAGCCTGAGCTCTTTCATTAAAACTTGGGGACCATGGGTCAATTTTAGCAGACAATGGAAAAGGTGCCGGTACTTACCCCAAGTACCCCCTCAAAAAAAGCCCTGATTATATCACCTTCTGATCACTCATCCATTTCTCCCCACTTCTCACATCCCCATCCCTACCTTCCCCGTAGAGACTGTCATTAGAATACGTTTATGTTTCACTTATATATTCTGATATTCCCATCTTTTGTTCATACTGTCCTAACCTGAGGAAGGTGGTTCTGGCCTTCAAAATCTAGTCAGAAAACATATTGCTGTTCCTATAAAAAAAATAATAAAGGTATCTGATTTCCCCTTTTTATGTGTTGTTTTATATCTATTTAATACCTATCCAACCACAACAAATCTCAGCTAACAAATTGGGTGAAGCTCAGATTTTTAAATTACAATTTTAACTCTGATCACACTTGTCACTTATGTGTGGTGGTGGAAGCAATTTTTCTGTTTCAACAGAAACCAAACACAGCACTTATGTGTGTTATGCTGACGAAACTGATATAGAAATGTTGGTTTGCATTTATCATGCAATTCAGTTTCACTATACATCAAGAGGTCTCATATTATTGGGGGTGCATTTTCCCCCAGAGTTTTGGCAAAAGAGCTTATCTGGATTCTTGTTGTAAAGTGAGAACACCCACCCCAGTAATATACACATTGTACATGCTTTCACAGGGTGCAATCTTGGCAGGGCCGCCAAAAGGGAGGGACAGGGAGGGACAAAATTCCCCGGGCCCAGGCCTCCAAGGGGGGGGGGGGGGTCCCGGCGCCACCACCGCCGCAGTCCGGCCCGCCCTGGCATTGAACTTAAGCGCCTCACCTTCGAAAGCACAGCAAGCAGCGGCAGACCACTCCTTCCTTCCGTGTCCTGCCCTCGCCTGACGTAACTTCCGTGAGGGCGGGACACGGAAGGAAGGAGTGGTCTGCCGCTGCTTGTTGCTGTGCTTTTGACGGTGAGGCACTTAAGGTCAGTGCAGAGGGCCCGGGAGTGGAGAGAGGGCCCGGTGGCGGAGGGGCCCAGGTGGGGGGCCCCGGGCCTGGCCCAGTCTCTCGGCAGCCCTGAATCTTGGATGCAATAAAGCTGCACTTAAGTTGGCCATTACACAACACAATGGGCTGAAGGCTCTTCAAACATAGATCTTTTACCTCAGCAGGTAAAGTACCTGGAGATTTTTACTGCCAAAAGTTGGAGTCTCACTAACAACTTTTCAATTTTGGATGGACTCCAGTACAGTCTGTATCACTGACATATCAGTGCATAACTCAATTAAATCTATCTCCAACCAAAATGCAATAATTTTCAGAAGTGTGTCCCCAGAATAAACTTGCAGGTCTGGATTTAGTAGTGTGATTGTTTTTTTTTAGTCCATTTGAAAGGTAATACAGAAATGAAAACAACTTTTATTGCATTTTTTGACATGCTTTTGAAGACAGAGCCTTCTTCCGGTCAGATATGAATAAAAGATGACAGTATCAACAACAATATTTAAAAAAAAATTTGGTTTGGAAAACTTTATTATTTTTTTTTAATTCCAAGTATCTTATTCTTCAGTGAATCATGTTACTATTTCAATGAACACCAACAAAGAGCCAAATTTATGACTGAGCATTTCTGGCAAGTTAAACTCTGTGATGGATGCACACCATAAAAATGCAAACTGTCACTTTTTAGAGAACAATGTTACATGCTGCTTGTTCTGAGTACAATAATGACAGCCTCTTCTGGAGAACTGTGCTGAGAAAACATCCCGGGGTCAGTCCCATGGTTAGTGATATGCACTGTCTGACTACATAGAAGGCTCAGGTTCAAGTTCAGAATTTATTCTCACTCCTTGCAGTACAGGGAGCACTCTCAAGAACATGGGTGATAAACCCAAGGACAAAAGGTAAAGAGAGTCCCCTGTACTCAAGTACCAAGTTGCGAATGACTTATAGGGGCCACCACTTGTGGAACATTTTCTTTGCGTGCTATTAGCTGATTGATTTGCTATTGCTTTCTCCAGTCATCTTTATTTCCAGCTAAGGCTAGGCACTCAGTAACAGACAAAGTAGATGGATGGTTGAGTTGGCTGGACGCCAGTTACCTAATAGGAATCCCAGTGTGAGATTCAAGCTCAAGTCATGGGCATGGTAGGCAAAAGACCTACCAATTCCACCATGAGGCCAAGGTAGCTTAAACCTATGAGGAAAGGTTAAAGCAGATAGGGATCTTCAGCTTGCAGAAAAGATGAATGAGGGGAGATATGATAGAGGTTTATAAAATAATGAGTGGAGTGGAATGGGTAGATGTGAATCGCTTGTTTACTCTTTCCAAAAATACTAGGACCAGGGGGGCGTGCAATAAGGCTACAACGTAGTAAATTTAAAACGAATTGGAGAAAATATTTGTTCACTCAATATGTAAATAACTCTGGAATTCGTTGCCACAGAATGTAGTAAAAACAGCTTAGCGGGGATTGAAAAAGGTTTGGATAGCTTTCTAAAAAAAAAAAGAAAATCCACTGCTTATTTCTAGGATAAGCAGCATAAAATGCATTGTACTGTTTTGGAATTTTGCCAGGTACTTATAACCTGGATTGGCCACAGTTGGAAACAGGATCCTGGGCTTGATGGACCTTCGGTCTATCCCAATATAGCAATACTTATGTACTTATGATGCCAAATGACAGGTTGGACATTAACACCACTAGTACTGTTCTGGACTGGAGAGAGCTCAGGATAGCATGTGTAATTTAGATTTTACAAAACCATGCATGCTGTTTCCAACAGAAACATTATCCACAGAGAAAGCAGGTGAAGATTTCTGCAGGTAAGTTGTTCCTTAGGTAATCATAAAATCTAAGCTACCTCTGTAGCTTTATTTTCATCACTGCATGAAAGCCACGTATTAAATTTGTCAGAAGAGACTACCAGACCACAAATAGGTGCCTACTTTACTGAAGAAAGTCATAAGATATCACAAATTACATGTATCACTAAAATGACTTGATCTCAAATTTGTATCGATAAGCATTTTTCCTCTGAAAGGGTAATGATTTTCCTATTTAAAAAAAAAAAAAGTTCTTATTTATGAAATTTATAATATTTAATCACAAGTACACCACTTAAGAAACACTGAGATATTAATACATAAATGGAAAAATTACACAATAATAACTCCTCCTTAGAACACTATAAGTGTGTGTATGTGTATGGGTGGGGGAGGGTGAGACTAACAAATCAAAAGAACGACATGAAATAATATCCAGGTAAAGGCCCTAAACTGAACTAATTCACCTGCCAATTATCTATAAACTGTTGCTCTAGACATTCCCACTGAAGATCTTCTTAACATCTAAGAAGGCCCTCAGGTGTTGAGGTTCCCAAAATATATATTTCACTCCCAAGTAGTGAATTAAACATTTACATGGATATGCCAACAAGAATAAGGTACCTAGTACTCAGGTCTCCACCTTCGTTGCCAAAAAAAGTTTTATTCTGTCATGTGTAGACTTAATTTTCCTAGGTTTAAACTTTGCTTGTCTTTATATCATGGCAAATTATTTCACCTCTATTCCACTGAAATAATCACGTAGGCCTCGGCTTTTCTTCAGTTTTTCTTTCAAGACTCTATCATTGTTTTCCACTGGACTCAAGTTGGGAAAGGAGTATTTTTAGCTACCTTTTTGAATTCTGGCCCCCATTTAAAGACAGACCATACACTGCATTCTTGCTATTCGTGCAGATATGGTTCCTATACACAGGTGCATATTCTATGAAGGAAAACAGGCACATACTTTCCCTTCCAGAATACTAATGTATCTGGATATGTAGACTTAAATGCACTTAAGTGCAACCATTGACACCAGCCATAGAGCTGGTGCAAATATGCAAACCTATGCTCCACAGATATCTGCATATCTATAAGTTATGCAGGTAAGTGTCCACCCAGCCTATACTCCGTCCATCTGTTTACCCATCTGCAATCTATGCACTATCAGAGATATGTGAGTAGTTACAGAATAGCACTTAGGTGCACTTTAGGCATGTTTGTACATACACAAACACACACATGTGTACAAGCTAGTATTCTAAATATTTACGCATGTTATCCACGCATAAATGTTAGCACCTACTTTACAGAATTATCTCCATAAGTCTTTAGAGTGTCTGACACCAGTGTAGTTAGAATAGATATTGACTTAGGGCAGTGGTGGCGAACCTATGGCACTCGTGCCAGAGAGGGCATGCAGAGCCCTCTCTGTTGGCACGTGCGCCGTCGCCTCAGCCACTTCCAGCCTCCCTCCGAATAAGTCATACTCGCATCAGGCCGGCCTCCCTCCCTTCCACACAGCACCAGGCCGCCCGCCCCTCCCTCCCTTCAAGCACCAGGGCCCCCCCTCTGAAATTTAAAGGTCATACTTGCTCAGGGATAAAGCGTCGACAGCGGCAGTGAAAAGTGCTGGCTCGGCGCACCTTCAGCCTTCCCTTCGTTCTGTCTCTCAAGCGCTAGTCCCGCCCTCATTTCCTGTTTCCACAAGGGCAGGAGCAGCGCTTGAGAGACAGAACGAAGGGAAGGCTGAAGGCGCGCCGAGCCAGCGCCTTTCACTGCCGCTGTCGACGCTTTATCCCCGAGCAGGTATGTGTGTTGATTTCCTTCCCCAATCTAAACACATCCACAGAATACTTGCTTTTCTTGTGGCTAAAAATGCACGTGCTCTGGGGGAACACCTGGAACAGTTGTTGTCAGCGTTAAGAAACAGAAAGTTCCCACCAGAGGCCCAGGAAAGTAATGGGACGCTTCACTGGTTACAAATTGCAGTTGCTATCACAGATCTTTCTCTGCCAAAAGATGTGTAGAGCAGCAAAGAGAAGAAACATGGGAGAAATAAATATCCTACAGAAAGAAAAAAGCGAGAAAATAACTTGTTACAAAATAATTGCTTTTTTTGCCACTGCTCCTAAAGCTGTTTTTATTTGGAACCTGGGAGATGGGCAGAGCTTGGGGTATAATTTATGGGCAGTTGGCATAATCGGAATGATTATGTGACGTGGTTTCCATCGGAAGCTGGTTTCAAGCCTGGCACTACATTCATTCATCTGGAGAGCTGAGTTTCATTCATAGACTGAAATAATTGATCTGCCTCCAGTGGGATAAGGCTGATTGTTTATCATCAGTTACTGATATAATTCTTTGAACTATTGACTTTATTGGTGGCTGCGTACATTGATAAAGTGTATGATTGATGGCTATTGGGTACATATAGTAGGGCAAGTTTTTTTGTGATGTATTTACTACAGAAAGTCAAATTATGTAATAATAGATGGTAAAAGTGCCATTAAAAATGTGTTTGGATGTATGTGTATGAATGATGGTGTGAGACGTTTGATAGGCAGAGTTCCTATGGAGCCATGTGTTGTATATGAATGATAATTGCGTATTTGTCTTTCATTAAAGAGTTAATTATTGAAGTGGAGTACTTTAGTATTTTCTTGCTGAAATTTGTACTTTTAGTTTAATTAATTTCTCCTATTGGTAGATGATTATAATTTATGGAAGCCATGCTCAGCCCTTTCTTAATTAGGCCTTTGCTCCTTGGGTGTCCTGCCCCCAAGGAGGAGCTGAGTAGAGAATAGCAGATGTGCCCATGAGTCTACCTGCTGAGTGGAAGGAACCCAGGGCAGCCTTCAGTGATCAGCTCACGCTGCTTGTCAGCAAGTGCCACTGAGAGAAAAAAAAAAAACAACAACAACAACAAAAAATACAGTAACAGCAGAACACTGATCTATCAGGGCACACCGTCATCAAAAGATTTGTGAAATTAAAAAGAAAAAAGAATTCTGACTGAAAAACAAAATCACCAGACAACAAAGGTAGAAAAAATCATTTTATTTTCATTTTAGTGTTTGGAGTATGTCCAATTTGAGAATTTACATCTGCGGTCTTATTTTGCAATGGGTATACTGGAGCTGTAACAGCTTACAGAAATTATTTATAATGAAAAAAATCATGTTATTTTTTTTCTCCTATACTAGTATAATATTTTCAATGATGTCTGTTTATATGTGCCATGGCTGGTGTAAGGGGTGTGGCTGTCATAGGGGTGACCCCGCCCATAATGAGTACCGGCACCTGTTGGCACTTTGCGATAAATAATTAGGTTTTGGGTCGCTGTTTGGGCACTCGGGCTCTGAAAGGTTCGCCATCACTGACTTAGGGCATCCCTGTCATTCCCCAAGGTGATCTAAACAGATCTAATTGGGAGGGAGGGAGGGAGGGAGGGACAGTAAGATGAAATTTCCAGACCCTATAGCCAGGCTCTGTGGGACTTCCTAGAGTGGTTCACTATTTCCTCCTTTTGCCTGGGCATAGTACTTATAAGATCCTTTTCCCAAAAACTTAAAAACAAACTCAAAGTGACGCAAATAGGAAAAACTAATCCCAACTATTATTGCAACGGAATCTACATGGGCTGCAAAGAACAACTCATAAAAAAACTCCAGACCACCCAAAATACAGCAGCCAGGCTGATATTCAGCAAAACACCAAGTGCCAAACCCCTCCGAGAAAAGTTGCATTGGCTCCCAATCAAAGAACGGATCATCTTCAAAATCTGCACCTTAGCCCACAAAATCATATACGGCGTAGTTCCAGAATACATGACAGACCTCAAAGACTTACCAATAAAAAACAAAGTCAGATCATCAAGATCCTACCTAAACCTACACTACCCAAATTGCAAAGGACTAAAATACAAAACAACTTATGTAGCCGGCGTCTCTTACTATGGAATGGGCTCCCAAAAGCTGTGAAAACAATCCACGACCACTTGAACCTCAGGAAATCACTAAAAACCAACCTCTTCAAAAAGGCCTACCCCAACAACCCCACGTAACCCTCTTCACCTACCAACACAGCATGACTATGATCGAACAGGACAACACGCAATCTTCATCCATTCCGACCCTCCACTTATACCTCATACGATCACTATACAACATTGTATTTGTTATCCATCAACTGGGCAAACGCCTTTGACGGTACTATGTAAGCCACATTGAGCCTGCAAACAGGTGGGAAAATGTAGGGTACAAATGCAATAAATAAAAATACAAGTACAATATGCTGGGTTCCAGATTAGCAGATTAGTTATGAATGACTATAATCTGCTCAGAGAGGCGAGTGTGGCTCTGGCCGCCTTGTTCGACAGACTGGATGGAGTCTGCAGGTCTTTATCAGTCGTTATTTACTGTGTTAGCAGTTATCACCTGTGTTAGCAGTCATCACCCAAGGAAAAGATCTTGGTATCACTGTAGTCAACAAGCAGAAATTTTCAGAGAAAAAAAGGAAATTAATGATAAGGATTATTCAAAAATAGATGGAGAATAAAACGGAAAATATCATTACGCCTCTGTTTAGGTCGCTGCTGCAACTATAACTTGAGTATTGTTTGCAGTTCTGGTCACTCAATGTCTAAAATGATATAATGGAAATGGAAATGGAAAAGGATCAGAGAAGGGTGAAAATATTATAACTATACCACCTAATAGGGGGTAATTTTATAAATGCATATATACATAAAGTGATGTGGTTCGTTCTCATTTCAGGCACTGAACTGTTGGAACTCATTACCTCTCTGTATTTGGAGCACATTTTCCTACACTCATTTTAGAAGACTGTTAAAAACCTTTTTATTTAAAAACTTTTGTTATCCTGATTTGTTCCTTTGCAGCACCAATCTTTACTACTGTAACATCCAGGGATTTTATTTGTTTTCCCTGATCTAATTCTTTTGTAATGCACACTGAATCTATGGGTAATGTTGCAGACAAGAAGTCCATTGTATTGCATGGCTTTCTCTATACAGACTTGGCTGGATTTTCAAAGCAAAACCATGCACGTCCTTCTGCTTTTAAAATTACCCCAGAGAAAATCAATGCTTGCATTGGTATTTCCAGGGCTTTTTTTTGAGGGGGTACTTGGGGGTACTGAGTACCGGCACCTTTTCCATTGTCTTCTAAAATTGACCCAAGGACTCCAAGTTTTAATGAAAGAGCTCAGGCTCTACACACCAATTCTGCTTTGTAATAGATTCTGTGGCTGGTTGCAGGGGGCCTGGCTATTGTGGGGTGGGTCCCTCAGTGATCACCCCACCCCTGAAGGGTGGCCTAGCATTTGAGTACCTGCACCTTTTTTGCTTGAAAAAACGCACTGGGTATTTCTAAGCACAATTTTCAGGTCTAATTCATACGTATACACTCTAATCACATAAATGCAAATCTCTCTCTAATCCTGCCTCCAGGAACAGTCCAGATAAAATTAAGCACGTACAGGTGGGATGCATGTAAATTTACCCGTATACCACTGTAGATTTATAAAGGTTGCTTTCTGTGAGTAGAGCACAGTTTTACCCTCTGAAGTGTGTTGAAAATTGCTGCCTATGGAATAAGTTTCTACCCATTTCTATGGGTGAACATTATTTTATGCACAAATGTAGAAAATGAAGAAAATCACAGCAGATAAAGCCCATACAGCCTATTCATTCTGCCCATCCAGTGCAAGTTCTCAGTTCTACAGTCCTACAGTCCTTTCCTCTCCTTCAGAGATCTTCTGTGCTTGTCCCATGCTTTCTTGAATTCAGATACTGTCCTCCTCACCACCACCTTCCCATAAAGAAATATTTTCTTAGATTAGTCCCCCATCTACCCCCACTCTATAACCTCTCATTACAGAGCCTCCTTTCTGTTGTAAGGGACCCACTTCCTATGCAACTATACCTGTGAATTGTTTACATGTCTTGTATCTCCCCTCCGCTGTCTTTCCTGCATGCTATACATATTTAGATCTTAAATCTGTCCCCATACACATTATGATGAAGACCATAAACCATTTTAGCAGTCCCCATCTGAATCAACTGTACCTACCTGGTCTATGTCCTTTTGAAGATGCAGTCTCCAGAATTGTTTCACAATACTCCAAATGAGGTCTCACTAGAGATTTATATGGACAGAATACCACTTCCTTTTTGTTGCTGGCCATTCCTGTCCTTCTGCACCAAAGCATCATTCCAGCTTTTGCCCTCACATTTTAAGGGGAAAGGGGATTGGGACTTGATAGACCACCTTTCTGTGGTTACAATCAAAGTGGTTTACATATTATACACAGGTACTTATTTTGTACCTGGAGAAATAGAGGGTTAAGTGACTTGCCCAGAGTCACAAGCAGCTGCTGAGCGAATGCGTCTTGGTTCCCCAGGATCAAAGCCTGCTGCACTAACCACTAGGCTATGCCTCCACTCCTGTTTGGCCATTTTAAGATGATCAGATATAATCTCCCCGAGATCCCTTTTCTTTTTAGCGCACAGATGTATGTATGTTAAGTTTAATTAATTGTTTTACATATGGGACCAATTTCAGATTTGTTTCGGCACTCAGCTTCTATTCCAGCTCCTTGACTATAGGAACATACGTGGGAGAAAAAAAAATGAGACTTAGGTGTCTACTTTCCTTTTCAGTGCAAATGTTGCAGATTTGTTTCCTGCCTGTTAAGCTCTTGTCTGGTTTGTCTGAGAGGTATAAGCTATGATGCTAAAAAATCACATTGGGAGCAGAAATAGGGAGAGGACTCAAAACGTTAGGAGTAAGAAGAGAAGTTTTATGAATGAGAGAAACAAAAAACAGTATCAGCTAGAGTTACTGATCTGAGGTGCCACATTAATATGCTCTAAAGCTGTTAATGCATGTTACTTATCACAGGACTCATGATGTTATGCAATAAGACCTGAATATTAATAATGCAGGCTCATGCCACTAGCTCATGGTAACCCAGCACTGCACATTAGTAACTTTGGATGGATGTTTCTTATTTATCTCAGCAGCCATTATCATTCAACAAACATACCCATTAATTTGTAGCTTCAGGAGGGATTTCTGGCATTCTAGCATTTAGATTTTTCCTGATTTATATCTACAACAAAATTCCTGCTGACCAGTCTACTTACCAAGCAAGATGGAGCATTATCTGCAGATAGCTTACTCTATGTCAAGGGGCGTGAGAACACATGCCGCCAAGATTTTAAAAGCTGCATATCCTAACTTGCTAAGGATCTCTTATTCTTCCAGCTTGGCTGTGGTGGAGTTGCATATCTGCATTACCATTAGAAATCTGTTTTCAATGCTATTTCTTTTTTCTTTTTACACAAAATTCAGCACTACAGCATGTTTATTTAAAAGGCTGTTGTTAAAATTTAATTCTGAATATGGAGACTCAACTGCAGACCTGGTGATCCAAAGTATAAAATATCAGCACTGGAAGAAAACAGCATTGCACTATATAAAAAAGGGAAAAGAATGCAGACTTGGTGTGCAGCTTTCTGCTTTCCACAAGCAGACATGTCGTCATCACTATGAGAATTCCTAGATTGCTGAGAAAAAGGAAGTGGATTCTTTTACAAACTGGCACATCCTGAGAGCAGCCCCCAAGGTTAATGATAGTGCATTGTACAACTGCTCAGGAGGTTCATACTGAAGCAGAGATTTCATTCCCACTCCAGGGAGTGCAGGAATCAGTCTCAGTAGTGGAGTGTTAGCCAAAGATGGCTTAAACTGAAGTTTGGTATAGGAGTCCTTTTGGGTTTACTGCTATGAGTGAAAGCCACGGTAATGCAGAGCTGGAAGGGTTCCAGAACAAATTTTAAAAAGAGAAGGAGCAAACAATTTGAAAATTCATTCAGCTGTGAACAGCAGCTATAAACACTGCTCCTTCTACGGAATGCGTTTGCACTAGAGGTATGCAGGCGGAAAACTTTGGATTTCATGTTTTTTTATTTTGTCCTTTGTGTGTTATTGTTCTGTTTTCTTTTGTTTAATACTACCATGGACCATTCAGGAACATTTAGTGAATACTGAAAAGGGTAGTTTGATGAAGTCATTTTTGCACATATGTGGCAATACACGTGTACAGAATGGCTCTGATAAAATGGCACCAGGTATTAAAAGTACACGTGGTGGAATGGACGTATACATTTTTACTGGGGAAGTTGCTGAAGGCGCAGTTTGAAGGTGGAGTCGTGAAGTAGGCATGCAGAATACCATGCTATCATTTATGCACATACTTTAATAATCTACATACCACCATATACACCTGCTTCTGAGCGGGTGTAATTGTCTGTGCTTGCAATGTAGAAATGCCCTCTACAGGAGCTATGCTACAATTCTTTAATAGGCAATAACCCCAAAATGCTATAGGTGACGCTTAAAAATTGCATGCACAACTTAATCAAATAATGAGCCAATTAGCACAGGTAATTGAGTGTTAATTATCAATTATCAGCACTAAATGGCATTAACTGAAATTTACAAGTGCATTTTTGGCAATGGGGATCAATTTAAGTGTGGCTCCAAAAAGGGTGTGCGGCCATGGGAGGGTCATGGGTGGATCAGGGGCATTCGTACAATTTATGCAAACTGTTATAGAATAAGGGAGATCCATGCCCAATTTAAACATGTGGATTTACATTAGGGTTTACTTGGTGTAAATCCTCACATCTAAAGTTAAGGGAAAGGGAAATGGGACTTGATATACTGCCTTTCTGAGGTTTTTGCAACTACATTCAAAGCGGTTTACATATATTCAGGTACTTATTTTGTACCGGGGGCAATGGAGGGTTAAGAGACTTGCCCAGAGTCACACGGAGCTGCAGTGGGAATTGAACTCAGTTCTCCAGGATCAAAGTCCACTGCACTAATCACTAGGCTACTCCTCCACTCCACTCCGCTAACCCCTAGATTCTACAAAGTGCACTTAGATTTAGGTGCCAAATCGGTGCAGATTCTATAACACCATGCATAACTTAATTGGCTTAACAAGCTAATAAGCGCTGATAACAACACTTAACAAGCAATAATGAGTACTAATTGGCACAGATTAGAATTTAGGTGCACAACTCACTAAGCGTATTCTGTAACAATGTGCACTGAACTTCTAATACACGGAGGCAAAATGGGGTGTGGTTATCGGTGGGGAAATGGGAGTTTAGTGGGCGTTCCAAAATTTAGGCGCCTAGTTATAGAATATGACGCAGTACCACTAAATCTACGTACTAAGATTTACACCACGTTTTCATTGGCATAAATGGATATGCACAGATATCAGTGCTGAAATATCAACTAAACGTATTCTATAATTTGCGCCTAAATCTAGGTGCCGATTATAGAATATGCTTAGTTGGCACTGATTTCAGCGCCAATTTTTTAGGAGCCATATATATAGAATCTCCTCCTAAGTGTATCCTATACAAAGCACCTAACTTTCAATGCCATTATAGAACAGTACTTAGTACATTGATTTTTCGGCGCTATTTATAGAATTTGGCCCTAGGTGCAGAATTTATCTTTATAAAATAGGTGCAAAACAGGCACTTTTGAGCCCATGTAATTTAGCTGCCCTGTTATAAACTTACTCTCCATAAGGGTAATTTTATACATCATTAAGTAAATGGTGCTCAAATTTGGACGCCGGGAAAAATCAGTGCTCAGCGACACCAGTGGTTCCCAAATCTTATCCTGGGGGCACCCCAAGACAGTCAGGTTTTCAGGATATTCACAATGAATCTTCATCAGATAGATTTGCATGCAGTGGAGGCAGTGCATGCAAATCTCTCTCATGAATATTCATTGTGGGTATCCTGAAAACCTGACTGGCTAGGGTGCCTCCAGGACCAGGTTTGAGAACCATTGGTGTATACTATTCATTTAGAGGGCAAGTTTATAACAAGATGCCTAGGTTAATAGGGCTGGACGTCTATGTGCCTTTATAAATGCTAACAGATCCTGCAGGAAGCATGCCTAGATTGAAGGCACGGACATTATGCCTGGTTCAGAGCAGGTGGAAATGTACATGCGTACAATATGCACAATTGTACATATTTTGTAAAATACATGCGAAAATCACAACTTCGCCCATGCTGTGCTCAAACTCAACTCCTGAGCGTGTCTACTGTACAAATATGCACCATTCCCTGAATTCTATAAAGATCGCTCACATTTGGACATGATCCTGAGTTGTGTGCACAACTATAGTAATTTAATGACCAAATCAATTATTAGCTAACAATCAGTTACTGGTGTTAGTTGGCACTAATTTGAAGATGCACATGCAACTGTGTATGCATGATTCTATAAAGAACTGTGCCTAAATTCTCTCCCTGTGACTAAAATTAGGTGCCAGGACTTACACCTGGTTTCAGCAGGTATAAGTCCTGGCACCTAATTTTAGTCATGGGTAAGAGCACTATTCCCCGGATTCTATATAGCATGCCTAGAGATCCGCACCAACATCCATACTGGCTCAGACCAATGGTCCATCTAGACCACTATCCTGCTTCCAGCAGTGGCCAATCCAGGTACAAGTACCTGGCAGAAACACAATTAGTAGCAACGTTCCACGCTATCAAACCTAGGGCAAGCAGTGGCATCCCCCATGTCCATCTCATTAACAGACTATGGACTTTTCCTCCAGGAACTTCTCCAAACCATTTTTAAACCCAAATACGCTAACCGCTGTTACCACATCCTCCAGCAATGAGTTCCAGAGCTTAACTATCCGTTGAGTAAAAAAAATATTTCCTCCTATTTGTTTTAAAAGTATTTCCATGCAATTTTATCGAGTGTCCCCTGGTCTTTATACTTTTTGAATGAATGAAAAATCGATTCACCTCCACCCACACCACACTGCTCAGGATTTTGTAGACCTCAATCGTATCCCTCCTCAGCTGTTTCTTTTCCAAGCTGAAGTGCCCTAGCCTCTTTAGTCTTTCCTCAAATTTCCTCACTTGGGATCTTACAACGTCATATATCTGCAGGTTGGCTCATACTAACTGCTAAGACTGTGCTGGTAACTCTGGGAACCTAGACCAGAACCCAGCAGTGCATGTTATTTTGTTGAAAGGCAGTAATGAATGCCATGGGCCTGCAGGAGAAGGCCTCAAAAGGATATTGTAAGGACTAGCTTTATGTTTACTTCCCTTCCCCCACCTGTGAATGGAACAGGACCCCTACCTGACATCTTCAATAAATATTATTTTATGCACCTTAATCCACTATACATGTGCTGGCGGGGAATCCCCCAAGCCCCACCAACTGAAACCTCCTCCTCCAGTCTCCAAGCTCTGCAGTTAGTGGCAGTATCCCCAAATTGCCACTGCCCCCCTACCCCATGCATGTTCAAATTTCATGAATGTGTGAAAGATGAGCAGGTGTTTGGGGGGGGGGGGGTGGCAGCTCTGAAATACTGCTGCTAGCTACAGAGCTTGGAGAATCCTGGTTGCTGGACCTGAGGAGGGGAAGGAGGTTGCCATCAGCTGGTGAGACTTGGGGAGCCCCACCAGCCACATCAAGGAAGATGTTAATTTGGGGGTCTCTAAGTCCTCTCCCCTCTCCCGTCGTGGTCATGCCACTGATTGTCTTCAGTAGAAAATGAAGTACATTTCTATTTTTATTTCTCCAGTGATGCAGTAGTTGCCGAGTTTAACTTCTTGGGGCTCCTAGTTTCGCTTTGGTGTTCATATTTCTAATCTGTGATCCCTTGTTCTGTATTTGGTGAAGGTCTGTCTGTGTTTTCTGTGTGAAGAAGTCATTTAAGGTTGTTTTATATGTGGTAGTAATGATAGGTAGGGAAATCAAGGGAAGGGTGCAGGGAAGGGAAGGGATTGGGAGCCCCCTCCTTAATTTTTGCCCTTGACTCTAGCATGTCTAACACTGGCCCTGGGAGGGCCTTTTTTCCCTAAAGTTTCTATGTAAATGTGTGGTCAAGTATCAAGTACAGACATATTATTTCTTTGACCCCTCGCAACTGGTTTTGTTTTTGAAAAATAAAATAGTCTCTCAAGGCTGGGGTGTATCCGTTGGACAGGGAGAAACTTGACTATCCCTTACAGGTCTTCTCTAAATGATTTTCAGGCTCATTTTCAAAAGAGAAAAACATCAAAAAAGTGACATAAGTCTGCATTTGGATGTTTTTCTCACAAAAAAGTCCAAATCAGTATTTTCGAAACCTCTTTTTAGATGTTTTTCTCGGAAGTCCGTCAGAAGTACATCCAAATCTCAAGGGGGTGTGCCAGGGGCATGTTCAAGGTGGGACTTGAGTGTTCCTAAGACTTAGATGTTTTTCAGCCATAATGGAACAAAACAAAAATGTCCAGGACTAAAACTTATACGTTTTGAGCTAGACCTGTTTTTATAATGAATAGCTGCAGTGGGAATTGAACCCACTTCCCTAGGATCAAAGTCTGCTGCACTAGCCACTGGGCTACTCCTCTACTCCACACAATAGGTGCCCCAAATGACCAGATGACCACTGGAGGGAATCAGGGATCACCTCCCCTTACTCCCCCAGTGGTCACTATCCCCCTCCCACCCCCCAAAAATGTGATTAAAATGCTACTTGCCAGCCTCAGATGTTATACTCAGGTGAATTAGAATAGCATGCAGGTCCCTGGAGTAGTCTAGTAGTGGTGCAGTGCACTGCAGACAGGTGGACCCAGGCTTCTACCCCCCCCCCCCCTAGTTGTTACACTTGTGGAGGAAACTGCGAGCCCTCCAAAACCCACCAGAAACCCACTGTACCCACATATTGGTGCTCCCTTCACCTGTAATGGCTATGGTAGTGGTGTACAGTTGGGGGTAGTGGGTTTGGGAGGTTCAGCAAACAAGGTAAGGGAGCAATGGTGAGATGTGTACCTGGGAGCATATTATAAAGTCCACTTCAGTGCCCCTAAGGATGCCCTATTGATTTCCTGGGATGTCACTTTTCGACTATTCTACCTGATGCCAAGCTTTCTTTTTTTTTTTTTATATAACATCTGAGCCTTGTGTCTATTGTTTATCAGTAGATTTGGGCTTTTAATTCAGATCTATAGATGAAAAGGAGGTCTCATTACAAGTGGGAAAATGTGGGATACAAATGTAATAAATAAATAAATCTAAATACTAGAGTGCTATTTTTCCATACTTCATAGCAAGAGTGTACATTCCCTAATTATTTGTCCCAATGCAACTGAAGCTTTTACTTCCTCAGCCTCACATGGCATTAGAGAATCCACACAGGGATGAAACCACTTATATGTCCTGAGTGTGGTAAAAGCTTTGGTTGGAAAGAAAGCCTCACATGGCATCAGAGAATCCACACAGGGATGAAACCATTTACATGCACTTTCTTTCCAACCAAAGCTTTTACCACACTCAGGACATGTAAATCGTTTCACTCCTGTATGTATTTTCTGGTGCATTGTGAGGTTTACCTTCTGACCAAAGTTTTTACCAGACTCTATACATGCAAATGGTTTCTCTCCCATGTGGACTTTCTGATACACTATCCAGCTTATAATCGAACGAGAATAACGCCCAAGTTCCGACCTAAATCGGGAGATGGGCGTTCTTCTCACAAAAACAAATAAAGCGGTATAATCGAAAGCCGAACTTTGGACGCTTTCAACTGCACTCCGTCGCGGATGCGGACAAAGTTGACGGGGGCGTATCGAAGGCGTGTCGAAGGCGGAACTGGGGCGTGGTTATCGGGCGAACAGAGATGGGCGCCCTTCGCCGATAATGGAACAGTTTTGAGCTAGAATTTAGGACACTTTTCCTGGACCCTGTTTTTTGACGAATAAGGCCCCCAAAAGTGCCCTAAATGACCAGATGACCCCCAGAGGGAGTCGGGGATGACCTCCCCTGACTCCCCCAGTGGTCACTAACCCCCTCCCACCACAACAAATGATGTTTCACAACTTTTTACTTTCACCCTCAAATGTCATACCCTCCTCCCAAGCAGCGGTATGCAGGTCCCTGGAGCAGTTGTTAGGGGGTGCAGTGGACGTCAGGCAGGTGGACCCAGGCCCATCCCCCCCCTACCTGTTACAATTGTGCTGCTTAATGCTACTAGTCGTCCAACCCCACCAAACCCACTGTACCCACATGTAGGTGCCCCCCTTCACCTCTTAGGGCTATAGTAATGATGTAGACTTGTGGGCAGTGGGTTTTGAGGGGGATTTGGGGGGCTCAACACCCAAGGGAAGGGTGCTATGCACCTGGGAGCTCTTTTACCTTTTATTTGGTTTTTGTAAAAGTGCCCCCTAGGGTGCCCGGTTGGTGTCCTGCCATGTGAGGGGGACCAGTGCACTATGAATCCTGGCCCCTCCCACGAACAAATGCCTTGGATTTATTCGTTTTTGAGCTGGGCGATTTCATTTTCCATTATCGCTGAAAAGCAAAAACGCCCAGCTCACACCTTGGCGAATAACACATGGGCGTCTTTTTCTTTTAAAAAATACGATCCGCCCCGCCCCTTCACGGACCCGTTCTCGGAGATAAACGCCCATGGAGATAGGCGTTTCTGTTCCATTATGCCCCTCTTTGAGATCTACATTACAACCAAAGCTTTTACCACACTTAGATCATGTGAATGGTTTCACTCTATTGTGGATTTTCTTGCGTATTTTGTATGTTTTGCATTTGGATGTTTTTTGTTTGAAAATGGACCAAAAAATAAAACATCCAAATCACAAAACGTTTTTCCAGACAGCATTTTCAAAAGGAAAAGATAGATGGGTTTTTTTGTAGAAAATTACCTTTCCTTTTCTGATTTTGGACGTTTTACAAGAAACGTCCAAATTCAGACTTAGACGTCATATCCAAAAATGCCCCTTGTGCATTTGACTTGCCCAGAGTCACAAGGGGTAGAATTGGGAATCAAATCCATGTTGCCAGGATCTAAGCCCGCTGTACTAACCATTAAGCCACTTCTCTTCTATTTTGGATGTTTTGCATTTGGACTTTTGTTTGAAAATGGACCAAAAAATAAAACATCCAAAATACAAAACATCCATAGCATTTTCGAAAAAAAAAAAAAAAAAGATAGACGTCTTTCATTTTAGAAAATGACCCTCTTTCCTGTTCTAGATTTGGACGTTTTGCGTAAAACTTCCAAATTCAGACTTAAGATGTCATATCAAAAATGCCCCTCCACGTCACTTTCTAGGTTTGTTTTCCTTAGATTGAGTTATTTTCAATTTGCTTATTAATCGTTACATCTCTTGAAATCCTCAAAAACTTGGACCGTTATCAGTTATTACTTTATTTTTTTTCTCAAGATTTTGCCTTTTTCTTTTTTTAATTATTTCCTATAATTTCTGATTTTTCTTTGATCAAGGGCAAGTGTATTGCTTGAATAATGTTGTTTTAATTGCAACAAAAATTAAAAAATAAACACTGGTGGTGAAGCAATGTGTTGGGTATTAGCAAAATCTCAGGTGAGTGATAAGACCAAGTTTGCTTTGTGTGATCTGCTAACAGCTGTGCAATGGAGACTGCCAAGCCTTCTTTTTATATCACATAATGTCATCACTAGATTTGTGTTGTGGCATGCACTATTCCTACAGCATGGCTCTTCTCCAGTTATACATCTGGCATAACTTATTCTGTCCTGGGCATAGTCAGGGATGGATTAAGGGTGCCTTGGGTGATGATCAGTACTCTGACCATGGGCTTTCTGTAGTTCGTTTACTCCCTGCCCTTAACATAACTCTGCATTGGCTCGCCTCTGGTCTGAGGCCCAAAACGACCTCCCTGCTCCTTATTCCATCACTGTATGTAGTGAAAGAGGCAACTACTGCAGCATTTCATGGGTTACAAAAGAGGAATGTGCAGAGGCAGCACTGTGGAAGGGTGAAACCATATGAAGTTATGCTGTAGCTGACATCTGAGAGCAGCCTTGTCAAGACCATGACACCCTCCTCCCTACCTCCCTTTGCATAGGCATAGATTACTTCTGCATATCTGGGTTTTTGTGAGCAATGCAAAGCAAAATGAAAGGAAGGTGGAGAAACTGTCTTCTTGAAGGAGAGATTAGTCATTCCAAGAACAGAGAAACAAAAACAAACTTGATTTTATATTGCACTGGTGAGAGAATGAGAATTTAGAGAAGAAAAGGTTCTTGGGAAATCTCCAGCTAGTCCACTCACACTTGGCCTTATCTGTAAAGAAGATTCCTCCATTGTATAGTATATGGAAAAGATTTAGCAAGACTGTCTGACTCTTGGGCTGTTCTTTTTCTAAAGCAAGCTATATTTACTAAAAACTATGTGGAGTATGAAGGTGGTGGTACAGCCAGCCTGCAATGGTAGATCTTCTCACTTATCAGAGTAATAGTGAATGAGGTGAAAAAAGATGCTTCTGTAAAGATATTGGAATGAAAGCAGTTATAGAATGAATGGGGTGTTCGCAGGTTTATTGCCTGCTCTGCTCCAAATGGGAAATGAAAGAAGAAAATTATCTTGAGGGGAAAAGCAGTTTCCTAGACAATAGCATTTGCTATTTTTGTGTCTGAAAATTGCATGCAAGTCAGTTGATTTATGAATTGCTCTCTGTTTAATTTAGCATTCACTACAGGATATACTAGTTTGTTTAGTTACAGTCTACAAAATATATACTTCCAGGTAGACTATATCACGTCATTCAGAATGATCGTTTATTTTCATATTGTGCTTTCTGTGACTGCTGGGCTGAACAGGATAATCCAGGTGGTGACAATATCGCTGCTCCAGAGAACGTATAATCTCAACATATTTTTTTCTCCTGGCAGGCTTGTTATATATATTTACCAGACAAACATAATGCAGATGAGAGCTGAAACTGACTATAGCATGGTATTGTAACTGAAGGGGTAAAATCCCACATGTAGTGCCTTGTAAAAGTCTTCACACTCTTATACATTTTTCACATTCTGCTGCTTAAAACCCACAAATTGTAACATGTTAAGATAGGAATTTGTTTCATGGACATAGACAACAGTCTCTAGACTTGTGGGGGTCATTTTATAAAGATGTTTGTGTACATATGTGGCAGTATACATGCATGAAATGGCTCATAAAATTGCCTTCAGGTTAAAAGTGTATGATGATTATGTATGCAAATGCTTTTCCTCTAAGCATTCCCAATCTGGATGGAGTGTGGAGAGAGTTGCAAAGTAATTTATGCACATACTTAATAGATGTGTGGCTATTTAAACCTGCAGCGTAGGTGTGACCTCTGCAGGGCTTACGCTAGAAAAAAGATGGACTCCAATTAAAGATGAACTTAAATGACATCATAACTGGAGTGAGCAGTTTCAGAGGTTGGGAAATAAGACCAATGCTGGGCAGACATCTATCATCTGTGCTCCAAAACTGACAGGGAGAGACAGAGATTAAGTATACCAATGTTTAATCACGAAGAAGTAGAACTGGTGCAGAGTGCCAGATTCAACTCTGGCCACCTCGTTGGACTGTGCAGGTCATATTTGCTGACATTTACTATGTTACGATGAGGCATATTTTCAAAGCACTTAGACTTACAAAGTTTTATATGTTACTATCAGGCTTATTTTCGAAAGAGAAGGGCACCCATCTTTTGACACAAATTGGGAGATGGGCGTCCTTCTCTCAAGGTCGCCCAAACCGGCATAATCGAAATCTGATTTTGGGCATCCCTAACTGCTTCCCATCATGGGGATGACCAAAGTTCCCAGGGGCGTGTCGGAGGCGTAGCAAAGGCGGGACTGGGGCGTGCCTAACACATGGGCGTCCTCGAGCGATAATGGAAAAAAGAAGGGCGTCTCTGACGAGCAGGTGGCCGACTTTACCTGGTCCATTTTTTTCTTATGACCAAGCCTCAAAAAGGTGCGCAAACTGACCAGATGACCACCGGAGGGAATCGGGGATGACCTCCCATGACTCCCCCAGTGGTGACTAACCCCCTCCCACCCTGAAAAAAAACTTTAAAAACTTTTTTGCCAGCCTGAAATGTCATACTCAGGTCCATCGCAGCAGTATGCAGGTCCCTGGGAGGGGAGGTATGTGTGCCAGCGGAGGCATAGCGAAGGCATGGACGTCCTTCTTTCAAACATTTTGGACGTCCTGAACTGCCCCCCCCCACAGGGACGGACAAATTTCAAGGGAGTGGAGTGGAGGAGTGGCCTAGTGGTTAGAGCACTGGTCTTGCAATCCAGAGGTGGCCGGTTCAAATCCCACTGCTGCTACTTGTGATCCAAAATCCAAATAAATAAAGGGGGTGTCGGAGGCATGGCAGGCATGGACATCCTCATAGAAACATCCAGGCATGGACGTCCTTCTCACTAAAACATCCACATTTTGGACGTCCTCAACTGCCATCACAGGGACGGAGGCTTAGAGAAGGACGTTGCAGGGACAGAGGCATAGTGAAGGACGTCCTCAACTGCCGTTGCAGGGACAGAGGCATAGCGAAGGACGTCCTTCACCCATACTCTAAAAAAAAAAAAAAAAGATGTCCTTGACAAGCACTTGGACGTTTTCACCTGGATTTGTATTTTTCTAAGGTTGTAGATGGCAATTTATTTAAGGTTGTAGACAGCTATTATACACGCAGCTTTGTCTGCATGTATGAAGCCGTCTTTGGCATGCGCAGAGCAGCCACGCATAATGCTTGGCTGCTCTGCACTGGCTTCCCCTCCTTAGGAAGGAAATCATGTGCAAATGAGCTAACAGTGAGCAGCTCATTTGCATGCATGCCCATTCCTTTCCGAATCGCTAAGGGATCGGTAAGGGAAGGGCTTTTTCCGTTCAGTTAGTGCATCAGTTAGTCCATTGCAGTGCCCCCTAGGGTGCCCGGTTGGTGTCCTGGCATATGAGGGGGACCAGTGCACTACGAATGCTGGCTCCTCCCACAACCAAATGAGTTGGATTTGGTCGTTTTTGAGATGGGTGTCCTCGGTTTCCATTATGGCCGAAAACCAGGGATGACCACCTCTAAGGTTGACCATCTCAACATTTAGGTTGACCATCTCTAAGGTCGACCTAAATGCTGAGATTTGGGCATCCCCGACCGTATTATCGAAATAAATGATGGACACCCATCTTGTTTCAATAATTCGGGTTTCCCTGCCCCTTCGTGGGACGTCCTGTGAGGACACCCTCGGGAAAACTTGGGCACCCCGTTCAATTATGCCCCTCCACGTAACTCTGTAAATGCTTTGAAAATATGCCTATATTAAAAATAGGTATTTATTTATTTATTGTTTTAATGTGCTTGATATACCACAGGTCACATAAAAAAAATGAAGCAAAGCAGTTTACAAATAAAATAAAATCATCCAGAAGGGACACAGAACGTGAGAGAGCAGGAAAAAAGGGTTGAGTTTACGTACTCCTAGAGGAGTATATTTGCTTGACTAGCCAGGTCTTCAAAGGTTTTTTGAAAGCGGTGTAGGAAGATTCAGTTTTGAGTTCCAGCAGAAGAGTGTTCCAGAGTTTGCAAACCACGAGTTGTGTCCGGCTGCCAACATGAAAGGTGATGGTAATTGTAGGAGTGTCAGTTGGGATGAATAAAGAGAGCGGGAGGAGAATATTTGGCAAGCGTAGGTTAGAGATATAATCTGGAGCAGACGGTTTCAGACCTCCCAGCTCACTCATCCTAGGTGCACTGTTAAAATATTATCCTTCACAATTGAAAGAACACTTCTAGAAATAGTCCCAGAATAATTAAGAATAAGAAACCAGAAGGTCTTGATCTCAGAAGTCTTCACACCCCTTGACTCAGTAGGTGGTGGAAGCCCCTTTGCAGCAAAGGCACCATGAATCATTTTAGGTTAAGTGTCTGCTAACTTTGCAGAGTGGGATGTTGTCATTTTTGCCCATTCTTCTTGGGAGAATAGTTTAAGATCTTTCAAATTGGGCTTCGACTGAACCACTCAACGACATTCACTTTCATTTTGCTGAGCCACTTCGTGCTTAGGATCATTTTCATGGCAAATCCAAATCAGTTCTCTTTTCAAAAATTGCCTTGATAAGGCCCATAACGAACTACATAGAACCTACTTGTATCCCGTCACAGTAGTTGAGCTAATTTGAATATTCCTGAAAGAAGAATAAGGTTTCTGTTGTTCGAAGGGAATATGAAGCAAAGATCTCAACAGGCTGAGCATAAAACATCTAAACAGGCCAAACATAGAGCTGATGAATGAACTCTGGGATAAAGATAAAGGTGCTAAAAGGTGAAGATAGAAGAAGGCTATAGTAAACTTTTAGTGTGTTTCAGTGTCCCTTAGAGCACTGTCAGGTCCATCATCATAAAGTGGAAATAGTTTAGCACCACCATGACACTTGCTGGATCAGGCTATCTACAAATCAGTAGCTATGACTTAAGGAAACTGCTGAGGAAGGGCATTGTTATTTATTTATTTAGGATTTACTATACCTTTAACTGGCACAAAGAGCAATGTGGTGTACAGACTAAGCACTAAAAGTGAAAAGAACTGCAGTAAAAATAAGAGAGGAAATCATTCATCTTCTTGCCTATGTTTGACATATTCATGTTGTACACTGCCTTGAGTGAATTCCTTCAAAAAGACAGTAAATAAATCCAAATAAAGTAAGTTACTCCGAATGAACAAATACTCAGAGACTAGCAGTCACAATTGCCTTGGGATGTTTGTTAAGAATAAGATTACAGACGGAGACTGGGAAATTTGTTGGTTGTTCAACAATTCAAGATTATTCACAAATGGCTTGTGTGGAAGGGTGTCAAGAAGTAAAGGAGGCAAGCGAAGTGAATGCTGAGCAGCCGTACCTAACATGGCGGCTGCCTCATGTTAGCCCCCTGGCCCAAATCGTCCTGCGCTTCCGGCTTCCCCGCCATCCCAGGTGACGTTGCGGGTGACCCGCTGCGTCATTGGCGGAGGGGCCGGAAGAGGGCGGGATCTCAGCGGGTGGCCCCATGCACTGCATAAAAGACTGCCGACAAGACGGAGCAAGTCTCTCGGTAGGAGGCAGGCGGTGCACGGGTCTTCGGGTCTTTGGGTTTTGAGTTGCAGTGCAGTTCCTGTAAGTCGGCTACTCCAGCTTCCCTCACGTGCCTCGTCGGGACTGTCCAGTCTTCAGAAAAAGCACTGGGAGCGGGACCTTTTGGACTCGCAATTGCGCGGTCGGCTCTGACTCCTGCAGCAGCTCAGCAAGTATAATTTCCTTTTCCTTTTGATTGGCCTCGTGTGCCCGTGCCCAACTCGTAGCCTCGCGGTTTTTGTTTCTTTTGTTTTGTTTGTTTGGTTAACGGCTGCCTTACGCGTTTTGTGGACTTTCCTTCACGTGCATCTTCCTCCTGCGATCACCATGCCACAACGCGCACAAGTTTTACAGCCACCCCCATGTCAGACAGAGGGGGGGGGCAACCTGAGACAGCAGCCACATCTCCTCGCATATCGACTAGACGCTGAAGACACCCGGAGAGATACATTGATTCTGCTGACCTGCCCCTGCCACGTGCATCTGCTCCCTCAGCTACTGAGACGCGTGGTCATCAACCCGCTGTTTCACTGCAGTCAGTGGAGCCGCCTTTGCCGGATTTGCCAGACTTGCCCAGCACTTCCAACGCAGCACCGGCCTTGGCGTCGCTCCCCTGCTTGGAACCTCCAGGCAGACAGGTGGGGGCCACACGGTGCAGAAGATGGTCCTACTCCAGCAGCAGTTCAGAGGGGTCTCGTCACACAGAGCAGCATGCTCGAGCTCAGACCCTCTGCCTGCATCAAGATTCGAGATCCCACGGATCCATGAGCAACTCTATGGGTCACAGATCCGCCGAGCGGCCCAGAAGCCATCGATCCCACTCCCATCACAGGCAGAGTAGATCACCGTCCTGCAGCCTCCAACACCACTGCGGACGTCACCCAGTGCATGACCGACACAAGCTCCCCTCCTGTTATAGGGGGGATCACTGCAGATCACCTCCTGTTTGCTTGGGCCCCTGCAGACCCCCACCTCATCACAGACCCCCGATGGCAGCTACCCAGCCTGAGAGATACGATGTCGCACATGGACCTTCAGCCTCACCTCGCTGCATACCCATGATTAATGACGCTTGTCTGGTGAGACACGACGCCTTGCGCGCACCTGGCCGCGAGGCAGCGCAGGAGGTAGTGGAGACATCAAGTGGCCGCCATATGGCTCCCGGGGGGACTCCCAGGGATCACACCTTATCGGATGGAGGCAGCAACCTTCCCTCGGCAGCAAAGAAGCACTGGGCAGTCAAGCGGAAGAAGAAAGGTAAGAAAAATAGGCAATCTGGTCGCTCCAGCTCCACATCGTCTTCTGACTCTTCCTCCTCTTCTTCCTCATCTTCTTCCTCCTCGTCCTCTCTCTCCCCTACCAGGGATGCTAATGCATCACCCCCGGCACTTGTGCCTGCATTCACCTACGGTGTCCCCACAGAGCGTCTATGGCAGAGAGTTCCCAAGTCCCTCTGAAAAAAGGTCATGCGTCGGAGGTATTTTGATATTTTCAAGCTGGCTGAAGGCAGATGCAGGCAGCATGCTAAGAAGCGAGCTAAAAAGGGCGACCTGTTACCAGACCACACCAGAGAGCTCCCACAGAACCTAGCGTGCTGGGTGATATCCTACGCACGCATGATAAGCATCGTGTACAGGAAGCAGCGTGACCAAATGGACCCCATGCTCTGTTACCTGGAAACAGTCCTAACCATCTACCGTGAGCACAAGGGTTATGCCTGGCTAGCTTACGACGAGCATTTTAGGGACAAAATGGAAGCAAACCCTAAGATGGCATGGGATACAGACGACGGCAGCCTGTGATTGCGGAATGTCCTCACGCGGCCCAACTAGGCATGCCTCCCAGCACAAAGCACCCCAGTTAGGGAACGGGCACGGGAGGCCTACCACGCTTTCCCGAGAGGTCTGCTGGAAGTACAACAAAGGCACCTGCAACATTCACGACTGCAAATTCAAGCACCTGTGTGCCACATGTGGAGCTCCACACCCCTGGCCGTTTGTCCAAGAAAACCAACACAAAGGCAAGGAGGCCAGCAAAAACCTTGATCTATTCACCAGGGCCCCCACTCCCATCAGTTTGAATGCCATGATGCCTTGGCTGGAGAGGTACCCCAAACGGCAGGCTGCGATCTTACTCTCGCGCGGCTTCCGTGACGGGTTCCTTATACCATTTCAGGGCACCATACCATTCTGCCCCTTGGCATCACCATCGCGTTCCAGGCCCCGCCTCGCTCACATCATCTCGGACAAGATAGCGGGCGAACGATCAGTGGGCTGGGTGGCGGGCCCGTTTCATCATCCCCCTTTCCCAAGAATGTTTGTCTCCCCCCTCTCCGCGGTCCCCAAGAAAGTGCAAGGAAAATATCGCCTCATCCACAACTTGTCATACCCCCCTGGTCAATCAGCGAATGACTCCATACCTGAGGGCGTGACGTCTGTCCAGTACATGTCTTTCGATGCAGCGTTGGACTTGGTATGGGAGGCCGGTCCGGAGGCGCTCATGGCCAAAGTTGATATTGAATCTGCTTTCCGCCTCCTGCCAGTTCACCCAGTTTGTTTCCCGGTGTTAGGGTTCTCGCACGAGAAACAGTTCTACTTCGACAGATGCATGCCCATGGGATGCGCAGTCTGCTGCAACTTCTTTGAGACCTTTAGCACCTTCCTGCATTGAGTGGGGTCTCAATGGTCAACAGCGAACACAATCGTCCATTATCTGGATGACTTCTTCTTCGTCTGGCTCCGCGGCTCCAACACCTGCAGAGACCTAATGGAAGTCTTCTACACCGTAGCCCGCGAGTTTGGAGTGCCCTTCGCAGGTAGCAAAACCACGGGGCCCTGCACGGTCATTACCTTCTTGGGAATTGAGATCGATTCGGTAACTCGGACCACCAAACTCCCGGAGGACAAACTACAGGGGTTAACACAAAAAATCCTCACTGCCTTGCATTCACCCAAGATCACCCTTTACCAGATGCAATCCCTCATTGGCTCCCTCAACTTCACCTGTAGGGTTCTCCCAATCGGCAGAGCGTTTGTCCGCAGGCTTGCTGCAGCTACAGCCGGCATTTCATGCAAGCACCATCATTTGCGCATTACCCTTCCCATGAAGCAGGATCTAATCATCTGGTTGCGCTTCTTACAAGACTTCAATGGGAGAGCTCTAATCCAATCGGTCCCAACTTCAAGCATAGACCTTAATCTCTATACAGATGCCGCCGGGACTGTGGGGTGCGGAGCTTACTACAACGGGGACTGGTTCACGGCCTCTTGGCCATTGCATTGGATACGCAGTGGCCTCACCAAGAACATTACTTTCCTTGAGCTGTTCCCCATTGTTGCAGCGGTCCACGTCTGGGGCCCTGCCTTGGCTAATAGATGCGTTATTCTTTGGTCAGACAACGCAGCTGTAGTAGAAATCATAAACAAGCAAACGGCGCATTGTCCACACACTGCAGTGCTCCTTCGCCATTTCATGCTACGTTGCTTGCAGCTTAACCTGACGGCGCGAGCAAAGCACGTATCTGGTGTTGATAACCGCGTAGCTGATGCACTTTCATGCTTTCACTTTTCTCTCTTCCAGCAGCTGGCCCCCTCAGCGAGCAAGGAGCCAACTCCAGTTCCAGAGCACCTATGGCAGCTGGTAACAACACCATGCACCTACTCATCACCAGCTCATTAGCCAGTGCTATTCTGCGCACGTACCGGCGTGCTTTTCACCAAGTCTGCGAACACCTTCAGGGCCTAGGATGGACAAGAGGACCAGTTCCGGAACAACTTATGGCCCGATACATCTCGGACGCTTTCGAAGCGGGTGTCTCCAGGATAGCGACCGCTTCGAGCATCACCGGCTTCTCCTTCTATGCCAAGCTTCATGGTTGGGGCAACCCCCGGGCCAGCTTCCTGATCCAAACGCTCTTGAAAGGATGGGCCCGGTTTGCCCCGAGACGCCCAGACACCAGACGGCCTGTCACGCGTGAACTACTCCATTACCTGTGGTTAGCACTCGAACGAGTGTGCAAGAACGGATATGAGACCGCGCTATTCAGGGCGGCCTTCTCTCTGGCCTTCTTTGCTGTGCTGTGCATAAGCAAGTTGGTGATACAATCCAAGACTACGCCGATCGGAGGCCTGCAGATGGCTGACGTTTCCATTGCACAAGGGTCGATCTCCCTGCGGGTCGCCAGGTCCAAAATGGATCAGGAGGGTAGGGGACACACCATCACACTCAACGATGTCCCGGATCTGCCGACCTGCCCACTTGCCAATCTCTCTGCTTACCTATCGGCCAGACCGTCAGCAGGCACACCCCTCTTGGTTCATCAGGATGCCAGCCCTCTCACACGATTCCAGTTCACGGCTGTCTTCCGACAAGCTCTCCTTGAAGAAGGTCAGGTCCCAGACAATTATGGGACACATTCGTTCCGGATAGGGGCGGCAACTACAGCCTTCCAGTATGGTCTCTCCACACAGGCAATCAAACAGCTGGACCGCTGTAAGTCAGCAGCATTCCGAACCTACATCAGACCACCTCCCTCCCCGCGACAAGTACAATCCATTTAACCATTCTCCTTCCTCTTGCAGGTCTCCAGCCGCACCAAGGGGTGGTGTGCAGTGTTGCCAGGTGGGCGGTTTTACCACCCAATTGGGCGGTTTTCCGCGACCCGCCGCGGGAAATTTTTGCCCGCGGCGGGTTGCGGTTTTTTGGGCTTCTTTTTTGTCTTTTGGGCGGTTTTTAGGGCCGCAGGGGGCGGGGTTAGTGACGTTTTGGGCGGGGTTTGTGACGTTCTGGGTGGGGCCGATGAAGGCAGGGGCGGGATTGATGACGGCGGGGCGGGGTTGGTGATGGCGGGGGCGGGGTGATGACGCGGGGGTGGGGGTGTCAGGGGCGGAGTTTGAGTTTGGGCGGGTTTTGGGCTGGATTTAGGCTGGTTTGGGTGGGAAAAAAATTTTCCACCTGGCAACCCTGGTGGTGTGGATCATTGGACACTCCTACATTGCCAATGCTTCCAAACGCCTGACGATAGCAGGTCGGACCGGCACCTTAGACTGGACAAAAAAGGGGTTACACTGACATGGATGGGAATTCCCGGCATGCGATGGCACCAGCTTCTCCCCTCTGTCCTCCGCTTGCTGGACAATGTTCCGCCGCCAGATGTCTTGTTAATTCACCTGGGGGGCAACGACATTGGACACACCCCTTGCCGCCGCCTGATTGCCACAATTAAGCGAGATCTCCGTGACCTCTCTGCTATGATGTCCAGGACCACCATCCTCTGGTGAGACGTCATCTCACGTTGGAGCGGATTAGCTTCCAAGTTATGGTCCAGAGGTGTCACCAAAGTCAATCGTCAGGTTGGCATGTGGTGGAGCAACTCGGCGGTGCAAAGATATGGCACCATTGGGCTTCACCTCTCATCCCCGGATACTTCCTCCCGGATGCGGAGCATGTCTCGGAGGTGGCCAATTACCTCCTACTTAACGCTTCCAGGAGACACTAGAGAGGCACTGCTAAAGAGGAAAAGGGGGAAAAGGGGGGGACCCGGGGGCCATGTCACCAGGACCCCGGGTTGTGGCGGAGGCACCCGAGCCTGGGAACTCTGGGAGGTGCCAGAACAACGGGCAGAAGGAAGATCGGAGCTTCTGGCAAGAGACTGGGGCACTCACCGCTAGCAGACTATTCACCTCGCTGGCTTACATGGCAGGTGGAACACTGGTCTGGAGTGCAGTTCCAAATCCGAAGGACGCTCGGCCACGCGGGGGGCGGGGACATGGCTGGCCACAGTGCTGGATGTAGATGAGGGCTCTCTAGCTGGAAAACATGGCGGAGAGCTGGAGCATCTGCAACGTCATGCCCAAGGCTTGGGTGCTTCCTAGGGGTTTTGTTGTTAATGTGTTTACAATAAAGCTGTGGCCAATTTCCCCAAAAGATAAACCTGTCTCATGCGTGGTCTCTGGGGCGTCGGGATAAAAATGAGGGAGGAGGGGCGAGAGTGTGTGTACAGCCTGCCCATGTTAAGAAACACATAAGGGACGCTGCCCACATATAGATGATGGTTTAGTGGTCTGATGAACCCAAAGTGGCCATTTTTGGTCTTAGTGCTAACTGATATGTGCTGTTTAAAACAAAAAGAGCAGCACATCACACGCTAACACCATCCCTATAGTAAAGAATGGCAGTGGCAGCAGCATGCCGTAGGGATGCTTTGCAGTGATGGGACAGGAAGGCTTATGAAGAAAAGAAAAGATGGATGGTGCAAAATACAGGCATATCCTAGAGGAAAGTATCTTCCAGTTGTTTATAGGTATGAGGCTTGGGAGAGTATTCACCTTTCAACAAGATGGTAATCCTAAGCACAAAGCAAAAGCAGCAGAGTAGCTCAGAAAGAAGAAAATATATCCTTCAGTGGCCCAATCAAAGTCTACATGTGAACCTATTAGCCAATTTGTGGCAAAACTTAAACTCTCAATAAGAAGAAAGGGAGTCCAAAGCACATAGTAGAAAGTAATAGCAAAAAAAAGCACCAAGGGCCTCTGGAACAGGAATAGCAGAATACTATTATAAGACCCGACATGGGCCATGTTTCTCAAGGGTCAGGGTAGTACGGTTCACTCAATACAAGAATGCTATCCAAAACCAAAAATTGCAGCAATCCGATGTACAATGTTAATCCAAAAGATGCTAGAGCATCAGTGCTCAAGCACTTCTCAGCAGGGTTTTATTTCTTTTATTGCCCAGGGTGCTGGGCACTCACCACATTGGCAATGTTTCTGGCTGTCACATTGACGCCTTTTTGCCAATGTGGCCCCTGCTTCAAAAATAGTGCAGATCACTGTTTTAGGCAAAAGACTGTGAAAAAACATACAAGGGTGTGAAGCTTTCCACAAGGCACCTTACAGCAAGAAAGCCTCAGTGGCTAGTTAGCTGGAACACAGGAAAATAAGCATGCATGATTAGTTCGACTGGACAGAAGTTAACTGTTTTTCGATGATAGAGTGCCTCTTCTAGATCACAACTGGCTTTCTGCTGGATCATTGTAGCTCTGTGCTCATACAGCTTTCTTGACTTCAGGCAGCAGCTAGCTAGTGAATGATAATACACAAGGGAAAAGATGTACGCTCCTTAAATTCATTTATTGATTTTCCCTCCAGAGCTACCTTCCCTGTATATCCAGAACTAGCCGAGACCTTCCCTGACCCTGCTTTCCTGTCTGAAAAAAAGGAAGTCTCACAAAAATATACTTGTGTACTTTTTTGTTTTACATACCTTGGGGAGCATCTGAAATAGGCCTCTTTTTTTTTTTCTTGGCATTTTCCCACATTGTGCTGTGCCGTGTTACTCTGTTTTTCTTTTTTTAATCCAGCAGCTACACTGGGTTTTCAGCTCAAATGGAAAAAAAAACCCCTGATGGTGTTTCTAAGTCATGACTTTTCACTCGCAACTATATAGGGGGTTCCCTCCATTTCCATTCCTTCTATTTACTCTGTTCTTTCCATGTTAGCGGATAGGAGGCCACCGGCTGCAGTCTCTTCTGAAACCATCTCCCATTGGAGCTGCTGTTGTGCAGTGGCTAAGACTTTCCTGCATCTCCCTCATCCTTTCCCCCACCCTGCTGTGAAAGCTGCCAGCCAAAGAGCAAAAGCAGGCTCACAGCTTGTACAGGATAAAGACAATATAAGAGAAGTTGCCTTTTTCCCCAGTTCAAAGTTCTCAGCAACAGTCCTTTAAGAACAACAGAACCAGGTCACGTGATGCTGTGATGGAGAGCGGTCGCGGGTGAATCTCTCTCCGTCGCCAACCTACCCGTTCGCAAATCAGCAAAAGAATCGGACCCTCCAAAATATATAAAATAGTAGCACAAGGTCTGGGGAGTGCGCCTGTCGACATTTCTACCGGTAAAAGCTGAAAATGACAGCGAGATCAGCGCCGCGAGACAAGCAGAGGGGAAAGACGACCGAGTACAAAATGGCGGCGTCTCCTCCCGAGGTGGGAACATCGGTTTCCTCCGCTTGGATAGCGGAGATAACATCAGAACTCACAGTAGTGATGGAGAATCTGCTTGAGCGGCGTCTGGCCCCGATAGACCAAAAGCTGGATGGTAAACTGGAACAGCTGAACGCTAAGATCGGAGAGCTGACTAAAGAATGTGTGGCGTTCCAGACACGGACCAGCGTGGTTGAGGACCGTGTTACAGATTTGGAGGAGGCTCAGAAAAACATGAAGAAACTGGTGGCAGACATGGAAAGTAAAATCGAAGATTTAGAAAATCGTTCCCGACGGAACAATATTCGCCTGGTGGGTCTGCCAGAGGCGCTGGGGGCCCGTCAGTTGGAAAAAACCCTGGAACAATGGCTGAATACACAGGTGGATTTTCCAGAATCAATAGGCCCATTGAGAATAGAGCGAGCTCATCGCCTGGGAACTCGCCAGATGGGGAAAACTACATCACGAGTGGTTATCTGCAAGATATTAAATTTTGTACATAAACAATGTATATTACAGGCAGCACGCTCCGCAACGACTTTAACCTATGAAGGCAAGAGGATTCTGTGTTTCCAAGACTATTTGGCTGGAATATCAGCAAAAAGGCGGGCATTTTCGCCAGTGTGTTCAAAGCTATTTGAGATGAAGATTCGCTTCTCCTTGCAATACCCCGCTACTTTGAAACTGATATATAATGGAAGCTTAAAAATTTTTACATCGGAGAAAGAAGCGGGAGCCTTTGTAGCCGACTTGGAGCGGGCAGCAGAAATGGAGTCTGCAGAGACTGGATCTACTTGATCTATTAGAACCTGAGCAGGCTGATAGCAGGATACAGGAATACACGAAGATATGAAAAAGTTTGGGAAAAAGTGGAGACAGACAGGAGCAGGAGAGAGTTTGTAAGAACTTAAAATTATACATGGATCAGGACTTGATAGTTGATGTTGTTGGATTTGAATTGAAAGATAAAGATGAGGGGAGAAGGCAATATATAAAGAAGTACGCGTTAGGTGAATATCATACAGGGGAAGAAGTGGGAAGGTAAATGGCATACACATAAGGATGGGACTGAATGCTATTAAAGGTATCTTTCACATTTGGGAGAGGGTGAAAGGGGTAATAGATCAAGACTAGAACGGGGAGGGGAGGTAAGCATTGGTTAGTTGTGACCAGCCAAGCGGGGGGAAAGTTTGGTTAATGGCAAGGGTCAGAGGGAGGGGATGGGGAATAGGAGATAAGGGGGGGAGGGGACGCAATATATGCAGAATGGAAAAGAAAAAGCTAAATTCTTCTCAAAGGGGAAAGAGGATGGGAATATTGGGGTACAGACACTTTCAGTCGCAATATAAGACATATGGTAAACATGTGGGACGGCTGCAGCTGGGACAGCAGTCCGGGACTTGGCAGGAAATTAGCCAGCTATTGGAAGCAAAATATGGAGGAATAACATGAAAGATATGAAAATATACTCATGGAATGTTGGAGGTATAGGCTCGCCTATAAAGAGAAAGAAAATAATGGGGGAATTGCGCAAAAAGGGAGCATTAATAGCTATGTTACAGGAAACACACTTAACAACACAGGAACATGCAAAACTAAAATCATGGTGGGTGGGTACTGTATTAGAGGCCCCTGCAGTGGGGAAAAAAGCAGGAGTAGCAATATTGATTCATAAAACACTACACGTAACTCAGAATTATGTATATACAGACCCAGAGGGCCGATTTATCATAGCTAAGGTGACGATAGATGGAATGCCAATGCTATTGGTGAATGTATATGCCCCGAATGTGTACAGCAAAAGGTTCTTTCAAACTTTAATTATGCGTATTCAAAAAATTAAACTACAAGACCCATATGTGCAGACGGTAATTGGGGGAGACTTTAACATAGTGGCGGACGCAACCATAGATAAAACCTGTAATAAGGGTGGAGGAAAAGGGGATCATATGAAGGGCATTGCTTGGATGTGTGACACACTGGAAGTTATAGATGTGTGGAGAATATTAAATCCAGGTCTTAGAGATTATACGCACTACTCAAGAGCACATCATACTCAATCCCGGATTGATTATCTTTTGATTAATGAGGGGGCTCTTCCAGATGTACAAGGGGCAGGCATAGATGCCACCATAATATCTGACCATGCGCCAATCTATATCATTGTTAATAGACAAGACACACAATCTAAGAGACGGAAATGGATATTCCAAATTGAGCTTTATTATGATGATGAATTTCTGAGTTATATAAGAGAGAAATGGATGGAATATAAGATTCATAATGAGAGGCATGCATTAGAACCTATATTATACTGGGAGGCAGGGAAAGCTGTACTCCGAGGAGAAATAATAGCTTACTGCAGCCGAAAGAAAAAAAGACGGGAACAGGAAATACTCAGGCTAGGGAAGCAATTAGTCAAATTGCGACGTCAATATAGAGACACAGCCCAAGGCACAATAAGAGAGCAGTTATTAGTCACACAGATAAATTTAAATACTTTAATCCATCAAAGAGCTATCAAATCAGCAGTATACTTCAGATATCAACTCTATAAATTTGGTAATAAGCAAGGTAAAATGCTCGCAGGGTTGATCAGGAAAAAGACTGGCCCACAAAGGGTGCTTACTTTACAACATCCCTCAGGAACTGTAACAAACTCAGAGAGTAAAATTAGACAAATATTTTTAGAATATTATACCCAGCTATATCAGCCAGTCACAGAAGATCAGTTAGAGCCAGAGATGTATCTAGATAATATAGTAATACCACAGATAACAGAGGCCCAGAAGGAAATGATTAACAAGCCCATTGAACTAGACGAAATAACCAGGGCAATCAAAAATAGTCCTTTACAAAAAGCTCCGGGACCTGATGGGTATCGAGCCGAATTTTATAAACTGTTAGAGGCAGAGATTGGGAACCCAATAATGCTGGCCTTTCAACGGGCAGTAGATCAGGAATGTCTACCAGAGACACTTCGAGTGGCAGACATTGTGGTATTCCCCAAACCAGGAAAGGACCTGATTAGGCCAGAATCATATAGACCAATTTCCTTGATTAATTATGAAACCAAGCTACTGGCGGGGATCTATGCCAATAGACTAGCAAGGATCTTACCAGACATCATAGCCTTACCACAAGGAGGATTTATTAAAGGGAGACAGATAGTCAAGAATATTAGACAGATATTAGCCTCATTAGAATGGGTAAGAAGAAAGAAAGAAGACTCCTTACTAATAAGTTTCGACGCCGAAAAGGCGTTCGATAGAGTAGACTGGGGATTTATGTTTCGGACAATGTCAGCATATGGTTTTGCAGGGTCATTTGTAAAAGTTATAGCCGCATTGTATAAAAACCCCTTAGCCAGGCTATATGTTAACGGGGACTATACTGAAACGTTTGAGATTGGTAGAGGCACACGACAAGGATGCCCCTTGTCCCCCTTGTTATTTGCTTTAACCCTGGATCCGCTGTTACGGACAATACTGGAGGACCAGGAGATCACAGGGGTGAGAATGGGACCTCATGAATTTAAAATCTCGGCATTCGCTGACGACCTTAGTCCACCTTACCAAGCCACAGGTGGCACTACCGGTATTGCTAGAACGATTTAAAGAATATGGCTCATTTTCGGGCTTTAAACTTAATATGCAAAAATCAGAAAGTATGCCAACACAGGACACAATGCTGGCAGGGTGGAGGGGGGAGTTTCCCTTACGATGGGTCACAGGTGAATTCAAATATTTAGGAATAACTCTGACAGCGGATCCACGCCAACTTTATAGGAAAAATATAGATAGCCTTCTGAGACAGACGAAGCAGACATTGACCCATTGGCATACCTTGCCGTTGACACTAAATGGGAGAATCAGCCTGTACAGTATGGTGTTATTTCCCAGATGGCTGTACGTATTTCGACAGCTACCATTATACTTACAACAGAAGGATTTTAAAAAATTAAAGAGAATGCTGTCCTACTTCTGCTGGGGGGGCAAGAAGCCAAAAATTAAATTTGAAAATTTGAGTGGAAAATTGCAGAAAGGAGGATTGGGGTTACCTAATTTGCGAGATTATAACTGGGCATGCTTATTAAGACATATGGCAGACTGGGTACTAGGAACGGAAGAATACACCCCATGGGAGATGGAACGAAGCTTATTTAAACCGTATCATCCCTATTACTTATTACATGCTCCCACACATAAGATACAGTGGTGGAAATAAGTATTTGATCCCTTGCTGATTTTGTAAGTTTGCCCACTGACAAAGACATGAGCAGCCCATAATTGAAGGGTAGGTTATTGGTAACAGTGAGAGATAGCACATCACAAATTAAATCCGGAAAATCACATTGTGGAAAGTATATGAATTTATTTGCATTCTGCAGAGGGAAATAAGTATTTGATCCCCCACCAACCAGTAAGAGATCTGGCCCCTACAGACCAGGTAGATGCTCCAAATCAACTCGTTACCTGCATGACAGACAGCTGTCGGCAATGGTCACCTGTATGAAAGACACCTGTCCACAGACTCAGTGAATCAGTCAGACTCTAACCTCTACAAAATGGCCAAGAGCAAGGAGCTGTCTAAGGATGTCAGGGACAAGATCATACACCTGCACAAGGCTGGAATGGCTACAAAACCATCAGTAAGACGCTGGGCGAGAAGGAGACAACTGTTGGTGCCATAGTAAGAAAATGGAAGAAGTACAAAATGACTGTCAATCGACAAAGATCTGGGGCTCCACGCAAAATCTCACCTCGTGGGGTATCCTTGATCATGAGGAAGGTTAGAAATCAGCCTACAACTACAAGGGGGGAACTTGTCAATGATCTCAAGGCAGCTGGGACCACTGTCACCACGAAAACCATTGGTAACACATTACGACATAACGGATTGCAATCCTGCAGTGCCCGCAAGGTCCCCCTGCTCCGGAAGGCACATGTGACGGCCCGTCTGAAGTTTGCCAGTGAACACCTGGATGATGCCGAGAGTGATTGGGAGAAGGTGCTGTGGTCAGATGAGACAAAAATTGAGCTCTTTGGCATGAACTCAACTCGCCGTGTTTGGAGGAAGAGAAATGCTGCCTATGACCCAAAGAACACCGTCCCCACTGTCAAGCATGGAGGTGGAAATGTTATGTTTTGGGGGTGTTTCTCTGCTAAGGGCACAGGACTACTTCACCGCATCAATGGGAGAATGGATGGGGCCATGTACCGTACAATTCTGAGTGACAACCTCCTTCCCTCCGCCAGGGCCTTAAAAATGGGTCGTGGCTGGGTCTTCCAGCACGACAATGACCCAAAACATACAGCCAAGGCAACAAAGGAGTGGCTCAGGAAGAAGCACATTAGGGTCATGGAGTGGCCTAGCCAGTCACCAGACCTTAATCCCATTGAAAACTTATGGAGGGAGCTGAAGCTGCGAGTTGCCAAGCGACAGCCCAGAACTCTTAATGATTTAGAGATGATCTGCAAAGAGGAGTGGACCAAAATTCCTCCTGACATGTGTGCAAACCTCATCATCAACTACAGAAGACGTCTGACCGCTGTGCTTGCCAACAAGGGTTTTGCCACCAAGTATTAGGTCTTGTTTGCCAGAGGGATTAAATACTTATTTCCCTCTGCAGAATGCAAATAAATTCATATACTTTCCACAATGTGATTTTCCGGATTTAATTTGTGATGTGCTATCTCTCACTGTTACCAATAACCTACCCTTCAATTATGGGCTGCTCATGTCTTTGTCAGTGGGCAAACTTACAAAATCAGCAAGGGATCAAATACTTATTTCCACCACTGTACCTACAGAGTGGAGGCAACATCTTTTGTTGGCTCCAATGAGAAAGACATGGGAATATGTAATTCACCTCCTGGGGAAGAATCCCAGATGTACCGACATGATACCATTAATGGGCAATGCTGACTTCCAGTCGGGTATTCAATCGAGTAGACACCACAGATGGGCAACAAAAGGGGTGGTGGTAGTGGCAGACGTATTACACAATACAGGACGGATGAGGACACAAGGTGAATTGGGACAGATAGTAGGGGAGGACAATGTAGATTGGTACTCTTATCTGCAGGTGAAGGTTTATATGGCTAGATTGATAAGAGAGGGGTGTTCTAGAGAGCTTTATCCTCTGCTGGAACACTTCTTCTTACCCCCAGGGATAGACAAGGTTACGGTGTCGGGGATGCATATAGCAATATCACAGCTGAAAGTACCTAAGTCATTAGCAGGGGTGGCCCAAAAATGGACGAATGATCTAGGACTGACAATCACAGAAGATGGCATTTTAACACACATGACAGAGATTAAAGACAACTTGCATTATGCAAGACATAGGGAAACTCAGTATCGTATAATCATGCGGGGATATTTCACACCTAAACAAGCGTATTATGCGGGACGTATATCAGAGAGTAAATGTTACAAATGTGGAAGCACAGAACCGTCGTTTTTACATATGCTATGGGATTGTGTTTCCATACAGAGATTCTGGATGAGAATCAAGCAGTACTGTGTATATATATTACATAAACCAGTTATGCTGACCGCTCAGAGGTGTATATTGGGATATAAAGGCAGTAGGACAAATTTGAGAAGAGCAGAGCGCCAGTTTATGTATAAAGTCTGTATCATTGGGAAAATGTGTATAATGCAATATTGGATACAGGAGGAAGCTCCCTCATTTTGGCATTGGCGCAGCGGGCTGCAGATGCTCGCTGCGTGGGAGGCCAGAGATGCGAGAGACACTTCCAAAAAGAAAAAGGAGTTTTGGGTAATATGGGAACCTTATATTCAATCGATGGGGGGCAGAGCCCGCAGTTTAATAATGAATACGTTGCAAATGTATAATCAATAAACAGATGACTGAAATGTGCAAACATATAAGGAGGAGGGGGGAGGGGTTAGTTGGGGGGGAAGCTTGGGAAGGGTGGATGGGAGGGGAGGGGGGGGCATAAGGGGGAAGAACAATAATAATAAAAGTACTTTGTTGTTGATGTTAGAATTGGTTAAAGTTAACAAGTGATGTGATAAAGAGGATTGTGTACAAGACTCAATTACATTGTTAAACTCCATCTTCTTTAATAAAAACTATTGAACAATAAGAACAACAGAACCTTTCTGACTTATTTCAGTTTGCATCTGGGGAGTAGGAATAGGGTAGTAATTTTTATTGAATAATAATTCATAAAAAGTTATATTTAAAAAGTTTGCATCTATTTCACTCAAAATAGTCTAGAAAGAGAGAAAAATGCATTGATCACCAAATGAATTGTACTTGTGTTTTGCCCCTGAAAAGCAAGAAAGCAGATTTATTTCGCCTTCTTGACTGTCAGTCCATCATTGTGCAGCCCAGTCAGAATATTTAAGAATGTTTTTGTAAAAACCTTTTCCACTTGGCATGTGTTAGGCATATATGGTGCTATATCAAATATTCATCCTGATTCTGTGCTGCTAAATACTTGAGATGTGCAAATGAACTAATATGTGGAAATATCTTCTCAATCTACTATAAAGTTCTGTGCTACACCTCCTGGCTAGTCTCAGGATGTACAAATACTGGATCCTGGAGGGAGCTGTTTCACAGGTCTTGGCTGAGAACAGTCAATGCAATGGGTGGGCTATAAGGGAGGGGGATAAAATGGGCAAAGAATACCAAGTAGTTGTGAACAAAGGTTCATGGCACCATAACCTTTGGTATGAGCACATTCCCCTTGAACTGATTAAAGCCCCAAATTGTATGATGAAACTGTCAGATCAGAAACAATTTATGGGGACAGTCTGGTTCTATAAATCAACATGTTGATTTTGAAGTTAGGTCTTTTAAATATCTGTTTGTGTCTTCTGCAATTTTAGAGGCTGCTGTAAGTCACTGACACCATTACAACACACCGGCATCCAACATGTGAAGGGCAAGTGGGAACCATGAGTTAGCCAGCACCATTTTGAATTTTAGCAAATCTAGGGCTACAGGAATTGCCTATGAGACCCTCTGGCTTCCCAGGTGTAGGAAAGGGAAGCTGCAGGTGAGAAGAGGACCTCACACAGATATTTTCTGCAGTATTTGGGTATGGAGCATGTTTTGGAGTCAGTGGGTTGGGCTACTGGTACATTTTTTTCTGGTGTGTGTGTATATGGGGGAGAGGGAGGGGTGCTTTTGTTCAGGGCTGTGTGATTTTCACTCTGATCTACCTGGTGCTTTAGAATTCTCAGGTGAGGGTGATCCAACTGCACTGGACCATGAGTTAGCCCACGTTGCTCTCAGTGAAAGATAAGTATATCTTTTGTAGGCTTATTGCAGATTGCAAGGTTCATCACAATCAAAGCATTTCAATATTAATGAGAGTCTCTGTATGTAACACAGCTCACTAATATTTTTCTGATTTGGGGCCCAATTTCTCACATTGCTAAAGTTCATATGAGTGTTAATGTGCTTTAGTGCAGGTTAAACAAACTTGCGATTTAAGAGCTTGATTTTGTAACACAGTGCCTAGGTAAAAGTCCAAAAGGCACATATTTTCCAAGTATTTTACAAAAGAAACATAGGGGCTATGTCTACTAAAGGGTGTTAAGCACTATCATGTGAAAATGCTTACTGCAAAGCATATTAAAGCATTTTGTGGTAAGTAATCTTTTTGTGTGTGCCAAGTGCACTTTATCTATATTTTTGTATTTATTTTTGGAGAGGGTGTGACGGGATGAAGACGCACTATTCGGGTAGTGTGTCACCAGTTATGCCTCCGTAACATGGAAGCCCTCACTGCCTCCTACGGAGGGGGTAAAAGCTCCTGCCTCAACTTTTCCAGGTTATGTGTGCTAATACATTAGCACATGACTTGAAAAAGAAAAACCTGAAAATGCCCTAGTTCCTGGGCACACTGGTAATGGGCTAAGGGGTTTATTCTATATGCAGTGCCTAAAAATTGACACCAAAAATTTAACACGCTTAGCGTGATTCTATAAAGAGTAACTGTGCCTAACTGTAGGTGCCTGCAATTAGGCATGCTATGAACAGGCTTAAATGCAGGCACCTACAGTTAGGCCCAGTTTGCCTAGGGTTACCATATGGCTCCAGAAAAAGGAGGACGGATTGAGCCAGCCGGGTTTTACTTCCATTGCTTTCCATATCGACATGCATAGCATTTGGGAACACCCAGAAATGTCCCTATCCATGCCCCCAAATGCTTAAATGCGTTGGGGGAATTGGGACGATATACTGCCTTTCTGTGGTTTTTGCAATTATATTTAAAGCGGTTTACATAGTATATACAGGTACTTATTTGTACCTGGGGCAATGGAGGGTTAAGTGACTTGCCCAGAGTCACAAGGAGCTGCAGTGGGAATTGAACCCAGTTCCCCAGGATCAAAGTCCACTGCACTAACTGCTAGGCTACTTCTCGACTTACACATACATAGTTATAGAATAGGATATGCACGTAATTCCTAATTATTGCCAATAAGTGCTCCTAATTTGTTATCACCCTATTATCAGTATCAATTGGCTCGTTACTCAATAAATTTGGCCCTAAGCATTTAGGAAAGTCTTGGATTAGCACGTACTAAGCCCCTTTTCTAGCACCCTTTAGTAGACATAACCCATAGACAACTACGTGCCTTTATAAAGTAAGCTCCCATATCCAGCACCTGTAGCCAGGGCCGCCGAGAGACTGGGCCGGGCCGGGCCAGGCCCGGGCCCCCCCCCCCCCCGAGGTCGTCGTCATTGCCGCCCGGGCCGGGCTCCCCTGAATTCAAATCATAGCGCCTCACCTCAACCTTGCTCCGTGTGAAAGAAGCGCAGCAGTGGCAATCTGCAGATCGCCTCCCTTCGGGCCTTCCCTCCCTGTGTCCCGCCCTCGTGCAAGTTATGTCAGATGAGGGCGAGACACAGGGAGGGAAGGCCCGAAGGGAGGCGATCTGAAGACTGTCGCGCTTCTTTCACACGGAGCGAGGTCGAGGCGAGGCGCTATCATTTGAATTCAGGGAGGCCAGACCCAGTGGTGGACGGAGGGGGGGCAGGTGGAGGGGACTGCAGCACTGGGCCCCCCTTGGAGAACCCAGGCCCGGGGAATTCTGTCCCCCCTGCCCCCCCTCTCGGCGGCCCTGCCTGTAGCACGCAAACACCAATGTGGAAATTTACACTTGCTCTGTAAAAAGGTGTAAATTTGGGCATGCTCTCTACATGTGTACTTTTGTTTTATACTGTGCTGACATCATAAGCATCATATCTATATTAAATAAGTGCTCTAATACATTGCCTATTAAGGTATTTCATTTGTATTGTGTTGACATCGTGTCTTGTCTATGTTATATGAATATTCCTCTATGCTATTATAGTATCATTCATATTCTGCTGACACATCATATTTTCATAACATGACTGTTTTACACTGCTGTTAAATGTTTATATTTCTGATACTGTATCACGTTAGGCCTATTATTTATTTTCAATTTGCCATTCCCAAGTTTACCTTATTGATTATAGTTATGTTTGTAGTTGGTCATTTTAGTATTGTTATGCTGCTAATGAAATTGTAAGTTTTATGTCAAGCTGTACACTACCTTGGGTGAATCTCTTCATAATGGCGATTAACTAATTCTAAATCAACCAATCAATTTGCATATCACAAACTACACCCTTGGGATTGCCTACGTGCAGATAACATAAAATAGATGTATACCTTCTATGCTGGTACTTTTTACACGAGTTTGGTTGCACAATTTATAAAAGCCTTTTTCCTTTGTAAAACAGGATTTACATGTGGAAAAGACATTATAAAATTACTCCTTCCAGTTCATTAATACCCCTTAGTAAATAGGTCCTAGGGATAGGGAATGAGGAAAGTAGCAACATAGGGCCCGATATTCAAAAAAATAGCTGCTAAATTTAGGTTCCTAAGGGGTCCTGCGGTAGTGTAGACGCGTGTTTTGGGTGCGCGCAGAATAATTTTTCAGTGCACCAGCAAAAAATGCCTTTTTAAAAATTTTTGCCGAAAATGAATGTGCGGCAAAATAAAAATTGCCGCGCGTCCAATTTGGGTCTGAGACCTTACCGGCAGCCATTGACCTAGCAGTAAAGTCTCATGTGGTAACCGGGCGGTAATGACCTACGTGTACCAAATGTCACTTGATGCGTGTAGCTGGCGTGCGCCAGAAAATAAAAAATATTTTTGGGGCGAACGTAGTGGATGTGTGCCAGAAAAGAAATTACCTCAAGGACCACGCAGTAGCTAGGCGGTTAACTCCATTTTGGCGTGCTTACACGCTTACGTGGCTTAGTAAAAGGGCCCCTTAGTTAGGTGTCTATATTATTGCTCTATTTTCAGCCAAACTCACCCTCTTGTTTACTAAGCCACGCTAGCGGATCTGTGCTCTAATGCTGGGCTGTGTCAGCATTGCCATGCAGCTTAGAAAACAGGGGGGTTAGTTTTCAGCTTAAAATTCATCTTAATTTAGGAGCTTAAAATTATACTTATTTTAAATTTAGAGCTGCCATTCGTTTGCCAAGATTAACGAGCCTATTGTGTTTATCCTCTTTTTTTCTCCAGCCTAAATCCACCCTTGTTACCACCCACATTTTATGCTTCTACATTTAGAAGTTCAGTGAAATTTTGAGTATAAATTTAAGCACTCAACTCTAGTATATTTTCAAAGAAGTCTATTAAAGAGCATACCTTTCACAGTTAGGAGCATAAATTTTTTGAATATCAGGCCTATGGTTTATTTCAAATATAGAAAAGGTGTCACTCCATAGAGGAGTTAGAGCCTCCAATCTACCCCACACACAGCATGGTAAAGTGTAAAATAACTCTGAAAACACATGGATAGAGCACAAAAGAAGGACACTACATTCAGACAGATTGAGCACTTTACCATGGATGAATAAGTAATATAATTATTTTAATGTCATGCCAGGTAGCATTAACTTTCCTAGCACCACTTCTGTAAAGTGGCATAATACTGTGTGTGAATTACTATGACACCTCTACCCAATCATTTTTAACCATCATTGGTTAAAACTATTTCTATCACCTAAAACAAAGAGACCTAGGCTGCATTGAAAGAGGTATAACCAGCAGAAGAAAAGAAGTGTTGATGCCACGGTAGAAGTCGTTGGTAAGGCCCTACTTGGAGTATTGTGTTAAGTTTTGGAGGCTGTATCTCACTAACAGGCCGATGATCAGAAGCAAACGCTGGCGCTAGAGGCTGTTAGCGCCATACTAGCACCTGAATTTGCTACCGCCCCATGATCAGAGCCCCAGAGCACAAAAAACAACATGCTCGCGTGCTCTGAAATCAACCAGCATGCAAATGTATGCAAAACAGGGCTAAACATATTCATCCCCAATGATCAGCGACCAGCGCGCCAAAGATTGGCTCGCTGGCCACGGCAAACCCTATGCCAGCTCGGAGCTGACATTAGGGTTTGCAGACCATTGAGGAGGAATGGTGAGTCCTGTCCAGCATGCATTTGCATGCTAGCAGGCCCCCATTCCACCCAATGCAACAGCCCCCAAAGGAACCCTCAGCCAAGCCGACTCGACCGACACCCCCCCAGCAACAGGGGGTTGAAGGTCCGGCAGACAACCGGTCCCCCCCGACACAGGTTATGGGGGGCTGGAGATCTCCAGCCCCCCCTAACCTCCCCCAGCATTCCTCAGATGTCTCTGGTGGCCCAGTGGGCCGCGGTCAATCCCCCCCCACCCCCTATCTTAAGTTGGAGGACGGAGGTGGCCTCTCTCCTATTCCATCGGTGTCGCCTGCAAAATGGTGTCGCCCGGTCCTGCCCAGTGCTTCCTGGGATGTGCTGGGTCGGGCTTCACACCTTATAAGGGAGAAACACCATGATCAGAGAGAATTGCGTGCTTAAATTTGCATGTAATTATCTCTGATCATAGGTCCAGTAATGCCCCATGCTGTTCCAGCGCTATTTTTAGAGCGCTGTTTGGAACAGCATGGGGCTTTTGATCATCTGTCTGTAAGGATGTAAAAAGATTTGAAGCGGTTCAAAGTAAAGCAACAAAAAAGATATAGGGTTTAGACCAAATGATATATGAGAAGAGACTTGAGGAAAAAAGGGATAGGGTGATATGATACAGACGTTGAAATATTTGAAAGGTATTAATATGCAAACAAATCTTTTCGAGAGAAGGGGAAGTGCTAGAACTAGAGGGCATGAACTGAGGTTGCAGTGAGGTTGACTCTGGAGTAACGTCAGGAAGTACTTTTTCATGGAAAGGGTAGTGGATGCCTGGAATACTCTCCTGCAGGAAGTGGTGGAGATGAAAATGGTACCAGAATTCGAAAATGCTTGGGATAAACACAAAGGATTCCTATATGGAAAGAGAATGGAAGTAAAACAAAAAAACTTAGTAGTGCTTAAACGGTAACTCCAGTAATTAGGAAATAATGCCAGTGATGGCAGACTTCTAGTCTGTGCCCTGAAAATGACAAGAACAGATCATGATCAAGAATATATGTGTTCTGTTCTACTGCAACACATGCTATAAGTTTATTTTATTGGGTAGACTGGAAGGACTTTGCAGATCTTTATCTGCCATCATCTATTATGTTACCAATATCTACTTAAGTTAACAGTACTGACTGCATACGGCAGCAGTGAGAAGAACTAGAATGGAAATAGGGAAAGGGCACTATGCTGGAACTCTGGCTAGCCTGAGTTCCAGCATAGCCTGAGTTGTCCTTCAGTGCGCAGAGAGAAGAGAAAGGAGAGAGCCCAAGCCTCACAGATGTGTGCACAACACAAAACGAGAGAGGCAAAAAAAAAAAAAAAAGAGGATTCCAAGATATCACTATGTAGAACTTTTAATACAGTCAACATTATAACTTAATGGGTAGAGCAGTGGGCTAAGATCCTGGGAAGCCCAATTAAAATCCACTGAGGTTTCTTGTGATCTTGAGTAAGTCGTTAATCCTCCTTTACCTCAGGTACAAACTTAGACTGTGAGCTCTATAGTGACAATAAAATAAAATAAAATATCTACTGTACCTCAATGTAACTCACCTTGAGCTACAACTAAAAAAAAGGCATGAGCTAAATCTAAAATTCCTTTCCTTTCCCTGCTTTTTTCACTAACCATATGGCCAGTTCACAACCTCGGAGACAAATGTAACAGGTGCTTTAAGAGGCAGTCAAGAAGGAGGACCAATTTAATGTAATCAAGTTCATTTTTTTCTCATCTCCCTAGGATACCACACACATCAGCTCTCTGACAAGCTGGGCTCTGCAAAACTGCCACTGATATGTAACACTTCTGATCTGGGAGAAATGAGCAGTCACTGAGCTATTAGGTTGATGATAACACCCTTTGGCGTCTTGGTAGGTTAACATTAACCAGCATGATTTATTTTGACCTATTTGGCGTGCAAAGCAGTTTTATCCTTTAAAGCTGTGATTGCAACAATTCATAAGAATGAAAAGTCTCTGAATAAGTGAAACAATACAAAATGTATTCTGCCAAATAAACATTGACAGGTACAGCAACAATGCTCTAGCTGTTTTGATGGTGGCTGCTTTTTAAAATTCTGGTTTGCTCAAATAAAACCAGTGGATTTTGCTCTGCTCAGCCCTTTCTAATCACCTAAAAAGCACTGCCCTTGAAGTCGGGTCCTCAGATAGTGCAGAATTGAGACAACAAAATGAAAAGAACTATTGTGCCTTACAATGAAATACGACTTTACAAGTTTCTTTATGAGGTCCTGGCAAGAAAAAGTTAATGTTTCCCTTGCGTTAATCTTTGATCGGCTTTCTTTCTGTGTCTTTCTGCTGGCTCCTTTGATAAATAGATGTGGAATGTTTTCCAGGTAAGACATCTCCTGCTTTAGCAGAATCAACTTTCCCCATCATTCTGCACAAAGGCACTAATTGATCAGCTGTATCCACCCTTTGAAGAAAAGCAAACACGGAGGAAGAGTTCTTCAAGTGACTCAGAAAAACCCAAACAACTTACCAAGTGCAATTAGACACACCCCCATGAAGGAGAGCCCCACATGTGTTATTCCCTGTGCCAGGGAGCCATGGGAAAGAAGGGCATCCATTTGCTCAGACACCACAGCCTGCTTCCACTACAAGATATTTATTTGGATATTTGCAAAATGTCATAAAGGGATAGTAAATTTTTCCAGTAATGGAGTCTTGTAGGTAGGAATTTTTGAGGAAAATGAAGGGCACGTTAAAGCAATGGCCTAATTCACAACCAAATAAAATGATATTGTTATTTTCCTAACAATAGAGGAAAAGCCTGCTGCACAGAGTACCAGGATATAATAGCATTTTTAGGTATAACTTGTCTGGAATGTTTTTACGTTTGGGGAGCGTGCCAGGTGCCCTTGACCTGGATTGGCCACTGTCGGTGACAGGATGCTGGGCTAGATGGACCTTTGGTCTTTCCCAGTATGGCACTACTTATGTATGTACTAAATTAGTAGCAGTTAGGATCACACAAATATATAATTAAATACAAATAAAAACTTAATGTAATACAATAAATTCAAATACCATAATTAAAATCACTCAAATACAGATTGCAGTCCAGTATATCAAGCCACCTTATGACTCAAATGAAAACCAGCTCCATCTTTCCCCCTTCATTGACAGCAAGATGTTATCACTGGGTTCATTGTGAATGCATGGGATAGGAGGAAATGTCCTATTGTGGATTAAAAACTGGTTGAAGGATAGGAAACAGAGAGTGGGGTTAAATGGGCAGTATTCACAATGGAGAAGGGTAGTTAGTGGGGTTCCTCAGGGGTCAGTGCTAGGACCGCTGCTTTTTAATATATTTATAAATGATTTAGAGATGGGAGTAACCAGCGAGGTAATTAAATTTGCTGATGACACAAAGTTATTCAAAGTCGTTAACTCGCAACAGGATTGTGAAAAATTACAGAAGGACCTTACGAGACTGGGAGACTGGGCGGCTAAATGGCAGATGATGTTTAATGTGAGCAAGTGCAAGGTGATGCATGTGGGGAAAAAAGAACCTGAATTATAGCTACGTCATGCAAGGTTCCATGTTAGGAGTTATGGACCAAGAAAGGGATCTGGGTGTTGTCGTCGATAATGCACTGAAACCTTCTGCTCAGTGTGCTGCTGCGGCTAGGAAAGCGAATAGAATGTTGGGTATTATTAGGAAAGGTATGGAGAACAGATGTGAGGCTGTTATAATGCTGTTGCATCGCTCCATGGTGCGACCGCACCTTGAGTACTGTGCTCAATTCTGGTCGCCACATCTCAAGAAAGATATAGTAGAATTGGAAAAGGTGCAGCAAAGGGCGACTAAAATGATAGCGGGGACGGGACGACTTCCCTATGAAGAAAGACTAAGGAGGCTAGGGCTTTTCAGCTTGGAGAAGAGATGGCTGAGGGGAGACATGATAGAGGTATATAAAATAACGAGTGGAGTGGAACAGGTGGATGTGAAGCGTCTGTTCACGCTTTCCAAAAATACTAGGACTAGGGGGCATGCGATGAAACTACAGTGTAGTAAATTTAAAACAAATCAGAGAAAATGTTTCTTCACCCAACGCATAATTAAACTCTGGAATTCATTGCCGGAGAACGTGGTGAAGGTGGTTAGCTTAGCAGAGTTTAAAAAGGGGTTAGACGGTTTCCTAAAGGACAAGTCCATAAACCACTACTAAATGGACTTGGGAAAAATCCTCAATTCCAGGAATAACATGTATAGAATGTTTGTACATTTGGGAAGCTCGCCAGGTGCCCTTGGCCTGGATTGGCCGCTGTCGTGGACAGGATGCTGGGCTCGATGGACCCTTGGTCTTTTCCCAGTGTGGCATTACTTATGTACTTATGCATAGGCCCTGAGAGACGTACACTTTTTGGTTTAGGAGGAGTGCTCCACTTGGGAGAAGCAGCAGCTTCAGAGACTGGGAGAATGTACTCTACCTCCCTGTGATGTTGGCTCACAGCGGGAGAACATGGATGAGAGTGTCCAGGGTCAGCATTGGAAATTTCCTTTAGTGCTTTGGCAGTAGGAAGACGAGCAACTGTGATTGTGCCATGGCTTTCCTGATCTCAGTTGCTCGTCTTCCTACTGCCAAAGCAGAGTGGAGAACTCCATTCAGTTTTAGATTAGATACCAGTCACGATTAGAGGGGGTGATAAGGCTAAATGGTTTATTAAGATTAGTGCAACGATGGGTATTTCGATTGAACACACTGGAACCATGGAGTTTGAGGCCATATACACAATGGAGTTCTCTTTAATAATGTTCTAATATAAGATTAATATTCAGGGGGGTTGTGAAATTGTTTGTTATCTTCAGTTAGAATCAAGATGGTGCATAAGACTTGGTGAAAGGTGTCCTTGAAGTATATTGCAAACCATATAATATAATGACATTAGTACTTGAACGTTGGCATATCCATTTAACATGACAACAACAGTAGAGGATAGGTTTCTTTGTAAATGATAGAGCATTGTGGGATTAAAGGCCATATTGTGTACAGCACTTAAATGAATACAATCATTTAGAATATGAAATGAGTTTTGCGAATAATATGGAGTACACTATATGAGGTGCATGGCAGACATAGCCCCAAAAATCAGCAGAATGGAATTTTCTGTTGATGACCTGAGTATTCTGAAATTAAAGTGTAACAAGTAGTATAAAAGAGTACGTAAGGTTGAATAAGCACTTTGAATTTGTCATGGGTAGTTTATTTTAGAGAGAGAGAGAGAGAGAGAGAGAGAGAGAGAGAGAGAGAGAGCATGTGTAGGACTGGCTCCGATTCGCACATTACTATTAAGTTATACAGCAACACCATATTTGACCACACTGGAGAAACTGAAATAGAAAGAATGGATGCTAGTAAGATCAACAGGGAGTGTGGGAAGAAACTAGACATCAGCTGTATAACTGGCTGGAATTGATGAACTGATGTTTCAAAACGCCAAACCACCATCTTATAATACACTGAAAATTGAATCAAAGAAGGACACAAGTATGATAGGAACTGAAATGGATTACAGTCAGAGCAGTTAGGCCCAGATGCTCAAAAATCTAATGCCAGCGTTAGGAGTGATTAGTGACAGAACTGCGTGCATGTTAATGTGTGCAGCATGCACATAATCCTCCAGCGCACGTACTAATCTGTGCGCTGAAGATCAGCGCAAATAGTATTTAAATGCAAGAAATTGATTCAAATCAGGTGATTATGTATTCATTCTGATGCTCAGAAGACAGCGCAGAATTCCGAAAAGACCCCGCCAGGTCAGGGACAGCATTCGAGTTTTAAGGAGATTTCTTCTGCTTATTTCACAACAAATTGCTGGTTTTCAGCTTCTTTTGAAAGGAGAAAGAAGCCGCTGTAGCCTGTAGTGCTGATAGTGAGAAAAAAACATGTCTGTGAGTCCGAGAAAAGCCGGGGATGAGGGTGGGTATTGGCGCCTGTTTTCCTGCACTTTAGTGTGAGCCTCTTAGGGGATTTAAACTGCAAAAATTTTTTTTTTTTTGGGGGGGGGGAGGGGGCTTACATTTCATGGTGCAGGGGAAGGGTGCATTTCCTGTTTTTTTTCTGGGGCACGTGCACAGGAGTTTCGCTGTGTTGCACTGTTGAATGGGCTCAGACCCAGCCTGCTGGATATTGCAGCCATATGCTGCAGAGAGGTCACCAGTGAGTAGAGTTGGATCCAGAGGAGCCACCGGAGATTCAGGCTGCAGCCTCATGGGGATGCCTCCCACTAACTGGAGAAGCAAGAGGGGAAGAAACAGCAAGGAGCATATTGCAAAGGGCAGACAGCAGCAGACAGTGAGTCCACTGATTTACAAGCCACCAACCTAACCCACTCCCTCAGCTGAAACTAGCATTGGTGATCTGGTGCTATGACCCAGCCTCCTGCACATTATACAACTTTCTTGGTCTTCCTAATACTTGGTGCAATTTTGAGGAAGCTTCAGAGACCAAACAAGCAGCTGCATGCACAGAGGAAAGGGTGACCCTCTACACCAGTCAGTCATAGAGCTGAGGGGCAGAGGAAGGGTTGTTGGGGACTCAGAGCAGTGCTGCCCATATCCAGACTTTGCCCAATCATGGAGATGGATTTTGGGCAGAAGGCGCCATGGCAGATACAGATGGACAACACACAGACTATAGGAGGCAGAAGACATGCCTGCAGAGCAAAGAAAGTCGGCCAGGCAGTGTATGCAGCAGTGACAGATGGATCTTCAGAAGTCAATCAGGAGTGCAAGATGGGATCACAACCTGCCAGCTTCTTTGTCCTGAAATCAAAAATGGAGAAAAGGAGGAAAAACCACTGTGACCAAAAACTACAATGCAATTTCAAATGTAACTAATACTAAATCTAATGGTAATAATGCAAAGGTAACATGGAGACGTCAGACATTAATCAAGGACAGGCCATTGGACCTTTATAGCCCCAGCTGTTTCAAGTCCCAGCCTACAGGCACGTAGTCAATCGCTTGCCTCCACTGTGCCCAAACTGGAATAACAAACTAATTTTATTCACCAAAAACCTTTCTGCACTATACTCAAACAAAATTAATAAAATGTAAAGAGCGATTACCTATCTTGCTCAAAAAGAGCCAGCACTGTGAAACTGAGTACACCCGATGCCCACACTGGAATCAAATGACGTTTCGGTCAATCAGACCTGCTTCCGGGGTAGATGAACAATCGCTCAAAAATATATTAGCTAGCATCATGCCATCTCGTAAGGCTGCCTCAAAAATATACTAACTGGCATTATGCCATTTGATTCCAGTGTGGGCGTCGGGTGTACTCAGTTTCACAGTGCTGGCTCTTTTTGAGCAAGATAAGTAATCGCTCTTTACATTTTATTTGTTTGGTTAAGCATTTAGCTTTATATTGAGTATAGTGCAAAAAGGTTTTTGAAACAGCTGGGGCTGTAAAAGGTCCAATGGCCTGCCCTTGATTAATGTCTGATGCCTCCCCATTACCTTTTCATTATTACCATTAGATTTAGCATCAATTATATTTGAAATTGCATTGTAGTTTTTGGTCACGGTGGTTTTCCCTCCTTTTTTTCATTTTTGATATTTTTTTTGTCGGAATGGTTCTTTTTTCCCCCTCTACTTATTGATGTATGAGCCTCTTTGTCCAAGCCAGGTTCCAAGATTAGCAGCTGATCCTACTGCTCTTTCTTATCTAGGAAGGTGAGACCTTATTGACGGAATCAACATTATCAACACAAAAGCCACTATACATGAGATAGACGTTGAAGGTAGCAATAAGAAGTCTCATCCCAGTAACACCATGACCACCCCTTATCACAACTGCTACCACGGACATTCACAGAAGTGGTTCTCGCAAAAGTGCTGCAGACACATGCACAGTTGCTCTCTTAGTAAGCATTGGGCACACACCCAGCCAACATGGAGCAGCCCTGTGCCCAGATATACATAATCATGGCATTGGCTGCCCAGCCAGACTGGGCCAAGGTACATTACTCAGTAGGAAAAGCAGAGAGTGACGACTAGCAAAAATCTGGTGAGCAGACTCTCATACTGTTATCGATGACCTAGTAGTGCCATCTGGCACATGGTGCCCTCCCTGGTCTCTCAAGCTTTGCTTTGTTCTCCTCATCACAGGTGCTATCATCTGCAGGGCTGATGACTACTCAGCAGAGCTGGGAGGGAGAACATTCCAGAGAAATGTGCCATTTATGGGTAGTGTGATCAGTGGCAGTCAATAGCATCAGGAACAATGCTAGTGGGTAAAGTCTGGCTGTAAACCCCAGCTGGGCAGTGGTTCAAGTAGGTGAGAGTCCAAATGGTACAACCTTTATCATCTAATATGGCAGCAGCACAAGTGAATGTCTAAAGTGGCACAACACATTCATGCTGAGGGGCACCAAGGTTGGGTATGATGGAGTATACAGGAAGTTACCAGTTCCCCTTAACAACACTCTCTCACAGAGCCACAGCAAATCCTGCAGTACAGAGCAGAAAGGATGTGGCTCACTCGAAATAGATTACGGAGTTGTGGTTCAGGCAGCCAGTTAAATTCTAAGAGTATAGGCAGATCAAAGAGGCCCAGGGAATTCAAGAGAAGTCCTCCAGCATATGCCTTCACCACAGATGTGAAAGCAGAACTTTAATATAAGTAGGCCAAGTTTTACCTTGGAATCTTGTGAAATTCTATTTCTGGAGGTCAGGCCAGATCCAGGCCTGGTTTGGCATGAAGAGAAAAGACTAGTGCACATTGAGACTGTGGGGCCCTGTCAGGGGACAGGGCTGCAGGAAGACTGTAACTGCATTCCATGAGACTTTTATTCTTAAGTTTAGCATACCTGTGAAGGTAACAGGCTTTAATGTTCTTTTGAATATAAATAGTTTTGTTTTGCTTCCATCCCTCTGAAAGGTTATGTCTGCTGCTACAGTGAGAAGAAGCGGGAAAGATCCCAGTCCTCATAATCATCCTCCACTTCTGGTTCATAATCTAGTACGTGCTGCTCCTCCTCCTCCATGTAAGGGGCTAGAACAGACTATACTTTCACCTTCCCGCACACACCTAGCATGAGCCATAACATGATTATGCTACAGCAAACAGTAGAGTCCTGACATTTTTCATAGCTAGGTGTACAGATGGTGATGAGTCAAGCTTACATCTAAACTGTGTGGTAAGAACGAGCTCTTAGTACATTGTTCCCAATTTTTTCAAGCCCAAGACACACCTACATTAACTAAACTGTTATGCGGCATGCCAACTTCCATGATGCAGGCAGTGTGAACATGGAAAGGATTCATATGGCCAAAATAAGTGAGGCAGGCACTGAAGGACTCACTAGAGGGTGGGGGACTCGGAGGAGGCGGCTCAGGAAGGGAAGAAGCGGTGCTTGTGTGTAATATATATGCTGCAGAAAGCAGGAATCTGCTAGCTATGCTTTGGCACTGACTGTTACTGCCCATACTCCAGGGCTTGCTAGGAAGGTGAACGGCATTGTGTGTCTACACATATTCTCAGAAAAGTGTCCTTACGTGTTTAGAAGTCACTTGTGTCTCTTGTCGGTGCTGGTCTGGCCCTGGTGATTTTTGTCCTTGGCACATTTGATCAAATCTGAAGGCGCACTAGCTAGGAAACACTGCCTTAGGGTATCAAAAAGCTTCCTTAATCACACTCTTGTTATAAAATAGATTATATAGCGGCAGAGAAAATAAACAAGCATTTAGATTTGCAATCATGTGTTCAGCAGGAGATACTAATCAAGGGCCAAGCACTTTCAAAACTCAGTGACGTCCCAACATATTTAAGCCTTTTTAAGATATTGAATGAGGCAAACATTTAAAGTGGACTAAGGGGGTTGTTTACTAATGATTAGCATGTTATCTGCCACAGGGATTATTTTATTCCTAATTATTAGGAAACAACTATCTAATATAGACATATATATTTGTAAAACTGTACAGCGCTGCGTAACCCTAGTAGCGCTTTAGAAATGTTAAGTAGTAGTAGTAATATAGCTATCACAATAGGTTATTATCTAACTATGCTACCTTAAAAACAAGCAATGGTTTTTTCCTAGTATAAGGTGCCAGTATTAATATGTAGGTCCAGAAGTGCCAGCATTTCAAAATGATTGGGGATGCCAGACACAGTACAAATAGCCCTTCCCTGGACACAATGAAGGAGCTTCCTCAATATTGGGCATGCTCAGCACTCACTGGATCCACAGAGCTGGCTCTTATGTGTAGGGCCTTCCTTAAGGGGTGAGGTGACTATAGAGGAACTCTCCCCCAAAGATAGCCACGTCACCTCCACAGAGTCAACGAAAAGGCTGCATTATAAATATGACACTAGTTTCTAGAGCATACTCTTGTTGTGAAAATAGAACAAGCCAGACTACTACAAACCTCTACACAGAAATACTCTATAAAATTATCTCCAAGATATATACTTTACAAAGCTTAACAATAGTAGTATGGTTACATCAGAACTCCAAGAAGGCACTACAGTAATCTGCACAGAGTGGTGGTTACAACTTGTGAACGGTGGTACATCAGCATGGGGCTTCTAAAATTGGAGAGACCCACATGGAGTAACCATGGGTAAAACCCAAATTTCAATGAGTGTGGGAATGGTGAGATGTTATTTGTATTTATTGTTGTATATATTTATTAATGTCAGGGGCTGTGGGGGATACTGCAAAGCTTAGTTATAAGACAAAGAAAGGACCCAGGCATTAAGTATTGGTATTTGAATCAACTGACATAAAATTCAAATTAAAGGGTCCCCATGCAACAATGTGGGACACCAGAGCAGGGGGTTCAGTTCAAAAGATCAGGGAGCAGCTGAAAGCTGGCTCCCTTCTCCTTTGGCACATCCTCCGCTGCACGGGTTGCTCGAGGGAATTTATACCACTGGTAGGAATCATAGTTGAAGATGGCAAGATTTGAGGTGGAGATGGTGGAGGCCATCACTGTAGCAACATTTTGGCCATGCTTGGTGCACTTATAGAGGACACTGATAGCAAATGGATTAGAAGGTCAGGTAAAAGATGGGAGTGGCGGAGGATGGCATTCAATTGTATATGAAATTTGTACATCTAAATGAAGAAATTTTAACCATGCAAACTGAATTGGTCATCTTGGCCGTTACCTCCCATTATACATTACGTAAAATTATCAATTTAATATACAAATACTTGTATATGGCCCATATACATGTTCCATTGTAGTTTCTCTATATAATACTACAAAGAACTTTGCTATGGCTGAATTTCTATGTTAACCACTGCTTGAAAAAGTAGAAATCTGCATAGGCCTCTGTGAAAACTTGTGCCCTAAATTCCAGCAGGCAGACTGACAGGGTAGCTTAACATCTAGCTCTTGAAAGCTATCAGCAGGAGGTCAATTAGATGGCTTTCACACAAAGCTGACCAAATGCAGAATTTATTGGCTGAAAGGCTGGATTTTTCATCTGCAAAGTGTGAGAAGGGACTCCTCTTACCACTTCAGTCGGCCTGTAGTACTTGAGATCAACAGTCACATGGATCTTGCCAGTTTCTTTGCAACGGCCCACTTCATTTTCATTCTTCCCCTCCCACCTGTAAACAAAATTAACACTTAATCACTGTTAATTACTTTATTGCTCTGATTTTAGGAACATTTGGCTTGCTGTAATTTTCTCTCAAAGCTGGTGGGAATGGTCTCTGCGGGAGAGTGCAAACTCATCAGACTCCAAGAACAAAGGCAATCTAAGAACCAAAAATGAGCTAGAATGACTTCTGAAGTGCACTTTTTCATCTGGTGGGAGAGTTTGCCAATCCAAGAACCTCAAACCATATGGAGAGAGCATCAGAAACGTAATAAAATTTGCACCTTGATGTGCTTCAAATGTTTCAGTGTCTTGAAGCAATTAGTTGCTGAGATTTGCCTGCAACTTTTGTCGGAAGTCAAGGAAGCAACAGGTGTTGGTTTAATTTGTGCTTTCTTCTAAAATAAGTAGCTTTAGCCCAATCACCTCTACTTCCATAACCCAAGTCTGAACCTCCCCCATGTAAATATTACATTCAAAATTTCAAGTAAAGCGTATAATCCTGGGGGAAACTGGAGGAATAGCAACTATAGCACCAGAATATATTGTGTACTGCCACCAAGCACAATACTGACAAGCATCAAAACCTACAGATTGTCCTTGTTGTTACCTTCTCTGTACCTTGTAATTTTACTGCTATATTAGGGGGCCTTTTATTAAGGCATATAGGCAACTATACGCATCCAACATGCGTCAAATTAGAACTACTGCCCGGCTACCGTGTGCCTTGGATGGTAATTCCATTTTTGACGTGCATCCAAAACACGCGGTAGAAAATATTTTCTATTTTCTACCGTGTGGTGCTTACCCAGCGGTAATTAGCAGTGTACGCATGCTGACGCTTACCACCCGGTTAGCACATGAGACCTTACCACCAAGTCAATGGGTGGTGGTAAGGTGTCAGGTTGAAAATGGACGCGAGCTGGTTTTAATTTTACCACACGTTAATTTTTGGCCACAAAAATGGCCTTTTTTCCAAGTGCACTGAAAAATAGACCTGTGCGTGTCCAAAACACACGCCTACACCAGCACAGGCCATTTTTCGGTGCACCTTAGTAAAAGGTCCCCTCAGTGTTTTGTAATTTATTTCTTCTCATTGTTATTTTTATGTAAATGCACTGGCATTTTCAAAGGAAACCTGAACCCAGATTTCTGGAGAGTTTCAGTGCCGAATCCGAAATTGAAACTCCGTCAGTCTCTAACAAAAATTTCTAACGCATGGTATCCCTTGTCACAAATCTTGACAAGGTGCAGAGCAGATTTTTAAGATGCACAGGAAATTGACTGAAGATGGAGTGTAAACATTTCTACAAAACATAAGTACATAAGTATTGCCATACTGGGAAAGACCAAAGGTCCATCAAGCCCAGCATCCTGTTCCCAACAGTGGCCAATCCAGATCACAAATACCTGGAACTGGGCTGAGAGACCACCATTTCATTTCACCTAGGACATGCCTCATCCTGGATTTGAATGGTTAGCCTGAGGATGAAAGACCCTGTAATGGTGTGACCATTCCTCATCTAACCAGTTCCCACATTCTAGTGGTTTATCATGATCTGTACTGTTTGCATGTTCATATTTTGGTTACTTTGCTGTACAATGCTTTGGTCAGCCATTTTAGGAAAGTGGTTTATACATTTTTGAATTAAATCCCTATGTCCTCAATTACACCGGACACCAGTTAGTTTAATTTACTGTTCACTGTTGCTGAAATCCTGTGCTTGATTTATCAAGCTCTACTGCTTGTGTTAATAGTAATTGCAGCTATCCATGATTATAAAGGTGCTAAAAATGATTAGCGCCTTAGGGCCTCTTTTATCAAGCCGCACTACCGGCTCCCGGTGCGGTAATGCCAACAAAGCCCATTCACTTTGAATGGGCTCCGTTGACACTGTCGTGCGGCTTGATAAAAGAGGCCCTTAAATTAGTGATACATGTATTAAGGGAAGGGAAATAGCACCAGCTTGCCCTATGCCTTTCTTGTAGGTAAAATTGTTGAGAAGTAGGAGAGCACTGAAAGAGTGGACAACCAGTATGGCAAAACAGCTATTACTTTTTTGTCAAAAATTGATGTACTGTCAGTGTGTGTAAATGACAACTGAGTTGTTGGTCATTTACGTTTAAGGTTGAGGTCTGGTTTATTCACCAGGGGGGGGGGAGGGGATGCACTAAAGTCGTCGTTAGAGCTGTTCTGTACTGAATTCCACAGCGAATCGGTAGGGAACGACTAGGCATCAAGGAAAGGGAATGCAAATGAGCTACTCGTTGCAGCTCACTTGCATTCTCTATTCCATCTTAAAACTGTCAGCCAATCCGCTGGTCAAGCATGCGCAGAGCAGCAAAGTGTTATGCTGGCTGCTCTGCGCATGCCAAATACGCCTTAGGTGCCAAGTGCTCGTCAGGAGCGTCCTTTATGGATGTTCTGTGTTATAAAAAAATCACAGGCTCCGATGCTGCAGGATCGCAGCTGAGAGGCCCCCATGGTGAGAAGCACAGCAAATCCGTCTGTTCATTGCTGCTACCACGGTCAAATGTCCATATTTTCCCCTCCTGCGAAGTAACCCTGGCTCCGATGCTGCAGGCTCTCAGCTGAGAGACCTGGAAGTCTCTGAGCCAATCACAGCGCGTTTAGCTCAGAGACTTCCGGGTCTCTCAGCTGAGTGAAGCACGGCTAAAAAAGACGTTTTAATTATTGCAAGAGGGGGAATGATGGCCAGAATGGCTAAAAAAAGTCCATTTTGGCCGTCATTCCCCCCTTGCAATAATAAAAACATCTTTTTTAGCCGTGTTTCACTCAGCTGAGAGACCAGGAAGTCCCTGAGCCAATCACAACGCATTTAGCCGAGCTAAATGCGCTGTGATTGGCTCAGAGACTTCCTGGTCTCTCAGCTGAGTGACGCACGGCTAAAAAAGACATTTTTATTATTGCGGAGGTGAATGACGGCGAAAACGGATGGCTGTTTTCGATGGCCGGCCTCAACTGCACTTTTGTTTTTATTATTACGGTGGGGGGGGGGGGGCGGAATGACTTTTATAGCGGTTTTTCATCAGTTTTCAATCCCGCGCAGCCCCGAGAGGTACAGACCTCTCGTTAGAGTTTCCAGCGTTAAGGCAATCGGAAAAGCTTAGTGCATCTCATTACAATATGGTTTCTACACAATTTGCTCATCCGCATTCCATTTTCGTTAGCTGCTACCGTCGTTGTAAAATGGCTTTTAGTACATGCCAGGGTAATCTACTTGCTCGTTATTGGCTTGTTAAAGGCTCGTTTAGTTTAATGCATCTGGCCCCCAGTATGTTAAGTCCTTTCTGTGTGCAAAGCTGATATTATACCCCTGATGCAGACAATTGTGGCTGTGTTGGGTCTACTGTTGACCAATAAATGCTGTTTTGTCACACTAGTTTTCTACTGTTTTCATTGTGCTCCTACTTGACTGCTCTGGTATGTTTTGTCCCTCTTTTTGCTCACAGGTAAAAAAACAGGACAAGGCAGGAGGGAGTCCAAGGTCAAAGTATAAAAAATAACAGAATTATTTATATGTCAAAAAGAGAGAAGCCTGAGTAGCACAAAATAAAGAAATGCTGGCCACTAAAAAGTAATAAAAAGATTAATTTTATTTATTGATTTTCTTTTCTCCTCCCTTGTGTTTGGCAGATTTTCAGTAGTTTGGACACAATAAATGACACAAAGGACCTCAAAATGTGTTTTAAAAATATTTTTAAAACTATAAAAGGTTTACTGATTGTTATATATCACTTTGGAGCAAAGGAGTAACCTAATGGTTGCAGCAACAGGCTGGGAACTGGAAGGCCCAGGTTCAAATCTCAGGGCAGCAACTTGTGGCCTTGGGCAAGCCACTTCACAATAGCAAACCACTCATATATCATGCCAAGAAAACCATGAAAGGGGGGGGGGGGTGTCTCTCACTGTGTGGTCACCAGGAGTCATCTGGATATGGATATGTCATTTTAAATTGTAAATATAATTGTACAATAAAATTACGGGCCAATATTCAGTCCTTGGATGTCAGAGCTGTTTTAAACGCTGGCCAACAATGCAAAATTATCTCTAAATATTCAGTGCTGGGCCATGTCCAGCCACTGGCATTGAATATTGGCTGTGCTGCCGATTACTGTCAGGAACACCCCCGTGGTAGAAAATAGAAAATTATTTTCTACCATGGGAACCAGTACGCACCAACTTCGGATTTACCGCTGGGTGCCCACCCTACCCTGATGGTAGAGCTGATTTGGCGCATGCTACCCACACATTAGCCCTACCGCTGCTTTGTAAAAGGACCTCCTAGTGTATAACGGCACAGAGGGCATTCCCATGAGAGGAAAATGGCTGTTACAAATATTTCAGCACGCGCTTTATAGAATAGTTGCATTTATGCGCACAACTGCTGATTTTAGGAGCCAGGATTTACCCCAGCCATAGATATGGCATAAGAGGTTGCGCCTAAAGTTTGGCCTATAACTGTGGACTTAAGCCAGTTTTCTAGAACAGATTTGTGGCCCAGCTCTGTCATTATAGAATACTAGCTTAGTGCCTAGTTTTTTTGGCACTTAACGTTAGCACCATTTGTAGAATTTCCTCCTGTGTGTTTTTGTGAATGGGTCTCAGTAACAGAGGCCGCAGTAAAATACTGTGATGAAGCATTAATGCACTTCAGTGAATCATCCTGATAGCTCTTAGTTTTGGTAGAGTAACATTCCATTGGGCTCTCTGGCTCCTTGTAAGTTTTACCACCTTGTGGAATGATTTTACTCAACCTCTCTCTGTTGGTCTTACTGAAGCCATCAAAAGGAAGCAAACTTTCACAGAGATCTGCGTTTTGAATTTGAAACAAGGCTAAAATAATAAGATCACCGTTGTGACAGTCTCTGGGTTTAGGTAATTTTTCACTGTACTTTGGTGGGCTTAGGAGACTAAACAGATTAATTACAAAAAAACAAAAGAAAAATGTTGCCCTCCAGCTAGCATTTGCCAATGAATAATGGAGAGTCACGTTAATTGAGCACAGGAAGATTCATTCCTCTGCCATTACATTATTTACAGTCGCAGTGCTAAGATATTTATGCCCACATACTGCTTATTATTTTCCCATGCCCTTAATATACCAGACACCATAATCTCACTTTTTCCTTTTCTCCAATAGGAAATCTCCCCAGTTTCATATATTGTTATGAGTGGTGAGCCCCAGATGCAAAGTTGCCATAGACCCTCATTGCAACATACCATTTTTTATTTTTTAAGTTTACATGGTTGTGCCCCTCTGTATATGCTATCTCTGATTAAGTTATTAGAGAAGAACTACTTACACACTTCAAAATATTTCTTGTCACTTCAATTTCCTTCTTTTGTTGGGATACATTACAAGATTACATTTTTGTTAGGGTTTGAATACCAGGCTGCAAAATGGTGGAACTTACTCCCAGCTTTTATTCACTGCAAATGTAATTATAGGAGTGGAGGAGTAGCCTAGTTAGTGGCGTACCAAGGGGGGGCGGTGGGGGCGGTCCGCCCCGGGTGCATGCCGCTGGGGGGGTGCCACGCGCCTGTCGGCTCTCCCTTTGCCCCGGAACAGGTTACTTCCTGTTCCGGGGCAGAGGGAGCATGAAAACGAAGAGCCGGCAGGCGCGCAGCACCCCCCCCCCCTCAGCGGCGTGCACCCAGGGGGGGGTTCTTTCGCCGGGGGGGGCGTCGCACTGTTCCGGGGGGGCGGGGCGCATCGGCGATCCGCCCCAGGTGTCAGCCCCCCTAGGAACGCCACTGAGCCTAGCGGTTAGTGCAGTGGACTTTGATCCTGGGGAACTGAGTTCAATTCCCACTGCCGCTCCTTGTGACTCTGGGCAAGTCACTTAACCCTCCATTGCCCCTGGTACAAAACAAGTTCCTGAATATATGTAAACCGCTTTGAATGAAGTTGCAAAAACCTCAGAAAGGCGGTATATCAAGTCCCATTTCCCTTTCCCTTTCTTAAATTGTTAAAAAATTGGTTGTTTTTAAGATTTGAAAAATGTTGATCGTGTAAGTTCAGTCTCCTTATATTTTATGTAAGTTTGGGAGTTTTCCTCTCTTATATTCTATTGTTAGCTATTCTGAACTATTTTATGGTATGCATGGCCTATAAGCGTCAATTGTAATGTAATATAATGTAATGTAATGTAATGTTTTCCCATTTAAGTACACACACCCATGAAAGCCATCTCTGCATAAAGGCTCATCTGTGGTTAGGGTAAGATGCCTGCCAACCACTCAGTTCTTGGAACCAGCAGATCCTAATTTTACAGCACCCCTGAACCTAGTTGACCTGAGACAATGGTCATTAGGCAGGAACTCCCCCCCCCCCCCCCCAACCTTCCAGTGCACTGATCTTGCCACAAACTGATTCAAAGTCTGTATTTCTGGAAATGTCTGTTTTTGTTTTGATCATCATATTTCTCTTCTTCTTCTCAATTAACTGAGTTGGTAAAAAGTATGAGGTTTGGGCTCCTTTTACTAAGGTGTGCTGAAAAATGGGCTGCAGTAGTGTAGGCGCGTGTCTTGGGCACTTGCAGATCCATTTTTCAACGCGCCTGTAAAAAAAGGCCTTTTTAAAATTTTTGCTGAAAATGGATGTGTGGCAAAATAAAAATTTGTGCGCATCCATTTTGGGTCTGAGACCTTACTGCCAGCCATTGACTTAGTGGTAAGGTCTCACGTGTTAACTGTACGTTGTCTACATGCGCAGAATGATGATTACTGCCCAGTTCCTGCCGCGTGCCAGAAAATAAAAATAATTTTCCAGTGCGCGTAGCGGACTTGCGTAAAAAATGAAATTACCGCAAGGGCCACGCAGTAGCCGGGCGGTAATTACAAATTGACGTGCATTGGGCGCACGTAGGTGCCTGTGCGGCTTAATAAAAGGGCCCTTTAGAGCCTTAAACTGTCAAAATTCCAGAACATTCTGTACCTGCGGTTTCCTGTCTTTTGGTCAGTTTGTAATTCAAAACTAGGCATGACCCCCTATGCCATGACTCTAATTTCCTAAGCAGTGTCTTCTGAAAACGCAAACAGTCCACACTAACTGCCTCATCGTTATCCACTTGTTTGTTTACACCTTCAAAAATATCTAATAAGATTTGCCTTTGTTGAACTCATGCTGAATCATCCACCTTAACAGGGCTGGCGTAAGGGATGGGCAAACAGGGCAATTGCCCTGGGTCCCCATGTCACTGGGGGCCCCAAACCTGCCTGAAGCTGAAAGCAGGCAAGCTTTAGGGCCCCCTCACTAGCATCTACCTTGGGCCCTATCATGTCTAGCACCGGCCCTGCCCATTAGGGTATGTCTATCTGCATTGTCAATAATTTTGTTTTTTTAAGAATAGCTTCGATTTTCCAGATTACTCCTGAAGCCTTGTCAACTTGATCTACAAAAGCAATGAATTCTAGGATATCAAAATGGGAATTACAAACAGTTGAACACTGTGTTCCACTGCTTTTGAACCTTGTCACTTGCTACAGCTTTGCTACTGGTTGGGAGCCAAATATTCCCTTAATTGAAGTTCAACTCCAGCTCCTAAATTTCTTCTTAAAGGTGGTCTATAACAGATATATTGTAAAATACTGGAAGTTAAAATACTATTACACTTATTAATTAGGGGATATGTATTAAACATCAAACATATAAACGGCAAGTGATCGACTCACCTGCAAATGCGCAGTAGAGACTTCCCTTTCTGTCCCGCCCTCGCGTCAAGACGTGATGATGTCAGAGGGCAGAACAGAGATGGAAACGGAGTCGGAGTCACTGTCAGATGCTGCCGCCTGGAAACGAACATTGCGCGCACCAACCTCCCCCCCATCCCAGCCGCCGCTCCCGCCCTCCTCCGTATTGGGCCTCCTGCACTGACCTGACAGCGCCTCTCACCTTCGTGTGGAAGCACTGCAGGCAGCAGCGCTTTCACATGGAGGTGAGAGGCGCTGTCAGGTCAGTGCAGGGGGCTCGGCACAGAGGGGGCTGGAGCGGCGGCGAGGAGGGTAGCTGGAAATCTCATCCGTTTTAACAGGGTTAACGGCTAGTGTTAACATAATTGAAAACCTTAATAGCACTGTTAATGCATATAAGCTAGTTTAGGAAAGTGTTAACATAAAATATATATTAATAAAGTCATGTGATATGAAAGGATGCAAAATAGCTAATTAGTTATTAGAGCAGTGAAAAATATGCATGTTACTTGAAAACACTTATTAATAGTCACAAATGTAAAATGTGAATCAGGTACATAACAAAAACAAGGCATGTTATACTGAAACAGAATGATATGATTTAAATTTACAATTGATCAAAATATACCCTCCCCCCCTACTATCCCGGAGCTCTGATCTACCCCAACCAGTCCTTAAATAAGACATGAAGTTTTGTTTCTTATAACTTCCCACCTAGAGGCCCCCCTCACCCCCTCTAGGATCCCCTCCCAGCTCTCCTTTGTCCCCCAAAAGTATGCGTGTTAAAATGTATAAAATGTGTCAGATATACATTAAGATAAAAAAAAGAATTACATCTTAGGAAAGTACAGTTACATTTTTGCTTTATTGTTCACATGTTAATGCATGCGTAATTTGCTCCTCATTAACTTGACCATTAATATGCACAGCAAATAGGGCTTTTAGGTACTTTAATGTCTAAGTTTCTTATGAAATTAGGTCCCAAAGAGGGGCATTTTTGATAATGCATCTAAGCTGGACTTAATGTCGCCTTCGGCACCTAACCTACCCAGGAAATCTAGACTGCCCAACCTGACATTTCGTTCTTTAGATTGTAAGCTCATTTGAGCAGGGACCGTCCTTCTTTGTTTATTTTGTACAGCGCTGCTTAACCCTAGTAGCGCTCTAGAAATGTTAAGTAGTAGTAGTAAGCTGGACTTTGGACATTATACGCTAAATGTACCAAATTGGAAATATATCCTTTTTGAAAAAAGAAAAACGGCTAGCTTTTTATTTGAAAATACTATTTCAAACAAGATTTTGTGCTTTGTGTGCTTATCTTTTTAGGCTATTAAAAAAATGCACAAGTTAAAAATGCCCAAAATCAACCCATTGGGATGTAAGAGGGGCAGCATTTTTGGCAGACTATCTCCCAGACATCCAAGGAGAACAATGGGATGTCTGGGTCTCCTAAAAATGCTACTCCTAGGGGGCGCTGCTGTGGACGTCATATAAATGCTCCCAAGTACACATCTCACCATTGCTCCCTTGTCTGCTGGGCCCTCCAAAATGTACCCCAAACCCACTAAACCCAACCGTACACCACTGCAATAGCCCTTATGGGTGAAAGGAGCTCTTATATGTGGGTAATGGGTATAGTGGTTTTCTGGTGAGTTTTGGAGGGCTCACACTTCCCATCACAAGTGTAATATATAGGGGGAGGTATGGGCAGAGTCCACCTGTCTACAGTGCACTGCACCCACCACTACACTCACGGGACCTGAATGCTGCTCTAAGGGACATGGCTATAACATCTGTGAATGTCATAAAGGCTAATTAGTACTATTTTTAGTCACATCTTTTGGGGCTGGGAGGGGGTCAGTGACCACTGGGGGAGTAAGGGGTTCATCCCTGAATCTCTCCAGTGGTCATCTGGTTATTTAGGGCACCTTTTTGTGTCTTAACTGTTAGAAAAACAGGTCTTGATCAAACCGTTGACATTTTTGCCCTTTGGTTTTATTCCATTCTGGCTGTAACACATCCAAGTTAGGCACACCCTAACCTCGCCTCTGAAACTCACCCAACATGCCCCCTTGTGATTTGGATGCACTACAGATGAAATGCATAAGACAGACGTCTGCAAAAACAGGTTTTGAAAATACCTATTTGGACGTTTTGAGAAGAAATCCACCCAAATCTCTTTGGACTTTTTCTCTTTCGAAAATGAGCCCCAAAGTATGAAACATGTGAGCTGACATGTCTTTTTTATAGTAGGTGTGCTTGGGAGAGAAGTCTGGGTGAAGCGAAGGCAGAAACTTGATTTATACATGTATTTTATCAAATACACACATATTTTATATGCTGCTTCTAAGCAGTCTTGGATGTCAGCGTCCAGAACCTAAGTGCCATTCTGCCGAATTTGTGCCACTACTTTATATATAAAACCACATGAGAACCTACATGTCCTTATAAAATAGGCAAAAACAATATTCTGCTGTAGACACCCTGTTACAAAACAACCCCCATAAAGATGTACATTCCCACGTGACCACCAGTGCAGTGCCATACATGGAAGTGTATTCCTGCAGGAGAAACAGAAGCTGTAGCTACTTGTCATATTAAAAGAACCAGCTTTTAAAACAGATATAATTTTACAAAATCTTATCTCCCAATGCTAAATAACTGCAATAACAAAATGTTCCTGGTTAGAGTAGATAGTTATAGATCAAGTGATGGAACAAGTATGCATAAGGTAATTAAAGTCAAGTCAGAAAGCAGCTACAGTAATGGCAACAGTGGGGATTTCCCAGGCCTCTCTCACCCTCATGCCAGCATCAGATGACAGCATATTTTGCCCAGAATCCCAGACCTTTGGCATCTCCTTGCAGAGTTCCCAAATGAATACAGCTGGTATGGTTTAGGTGGAGGGTAGGGAAGAAATGGATGTTAGGTCAGGACACTTGAGATGGTTAAAGCAATACTCAACAGATAAGCAGGTTTGCAGCTAAAGTATATCTTGAAGTTTCCCTTGAGATCATTCTAAGCTGGGATTTGTTTATGTGTTTGATTATAACCAATTCTCAGCAAAGTTTCATGCTAATATGACCTTAATACAAAAGGGAGGACCGTTTACAAAGCCATTTTCATACATAAATTGACACATGCATGGCAGTCTGAAGAAAAGGTATCACCTTTTTTTTTGGTTTACTGTCCTTCATTTCTGCACATATTCCTGTGCACAGTGTGGAGCAGTAGTTATATTTGGTGACAAACATTTGTATTAAATCACAATAAGTAAAATTTTCAAACGTTTATGTTGCATTTATTTGTTACTCTATTTTGCTCCTTTTTCTATTTTAGATCTTTGTGTTTGTATATTTTATTCCTTCCCCTCCCCTTTCTCATCCACCTATGTCCCCTAATTTCTCATCTTCTTCCTTCCTTATCTCCCTTCCTGTGCACCTTCTAGTCTCCCATCACTCAAGCAGGGCTCAAGATACCCCAGACTCCAAAAAGCACCATCCCTCTCTCTACCCTTAAATTTCTATAAGCAATCTCCTCCTCACCAGCCCCAGACCTCAGCAAGTACTCTCCCCCCATCCCCCAGCAAACATTCTCCCCCATCATCACCTCCAGATTTTCACTCGCTCCATCTCAAGATCCCAGCAAGCCATCTCCTTCCTTCAGTCCCCAGACCCCAGTAAGCATTTTCCTCCATCTCTTGTCCTAGATGGCCCTATGCAGCACTTGTGACTGATGATTTTACCTGTTTACTGCACTGGCACCAGGCAGGACCAGATAAAGGCATGCCCCTCAAACCTCTGTGCCCTTAGCCCATACCTAGCTTTCCTATGTCTTAAGCCTGCCCTGCTCTCACACATTTCTCCCCTCCAAGATCTCATACCTCCCCCTCCTCTCACTCTTTCCCCAAGTCATTCCACTCTTATCCCTTGCCACCAAATCTACCTTTCTCCCTCATTCCTTTCCTACATAAGTACATAAGTAATGCCACACTGGGAAAAGACCAAGTGTCCATCGAGCCCAGCATCCTGTCCACGACAGCGGCCAATTCAGGCCAAGGGCACCTGGCAAGCTTCCCAAACGTACAAACATTCTATACATGTTATTCCCAGAATTGTGGATTTTTCCCAAGTCCATTTAGTAGCGGTTTATGGACTTGTCCTTTAGGAAACCATCCTGTGGACTTGCCCCTCCTCTCTCACCTCTCCCCACCAGGCTCACATCACCTATTCCCTCCCACCTTTTCTTCCATGGCATCCTTCTTTTTTCCTACTCATCCCATCCTTCCTCCCATTTCAGTCTGCCTACCTCATCCCCAGCCCCCTCTCCTTGCTCAGATATCATTGTCTTTCTCCCTAAAGACTGTATCTCTACTGCACTACAGCTTCCACATGGCTCTGTCCATTTCAAGGCTTGTGATATGGCAGTTATTCAGAAAACAGTTATATTTTGGTACTCTGCGGCTTACGGTAAACTAAGCAGGACTGTGGGAAAGTTTATATTTGGGGCCACAGAAATCACAACAAACCCCGAGTACAGGATTCATAACTGACGAGCTGGGGCAGATGAGGAAATTAAAAAAAAAAAACAGTATGGGGGTTGATCAGTACTAGAAGATGCACCATTTACTATACTGGAAAATGAACCCAGAAAAGAGTGATCAAAAAAAAAATAAATCAAAGACATTTACAAAAGGCAAGTCTGGTTACTGAGTTGGCCAATCAAAGGAAGAGATCTTGGATTTATTCTAGTCAACAACTGCTTTCACTTGGTGGATGGGCCATTGTCACCCTGGAATATGTCATCACCTGAAAAAATTTCTCTGCTGATGGAAACGTGCACTTCTGCAGCATCTCGATGTATTCTTTTGCATTTACCATGCCTTTGATTTGTAGACGTCCCAACACCACTTGCTGTTATGCAACCCCAAGCCATGACGTTCAGTAGATGCTTGACAGACACTTTCAAACACTATGGCTTGCATTCTTCACATGGAAATCACTTTACATATGTGCAAGCCAAGTCTTCAAAGAGGTAGAAAGTGCTTTCATGGGTAAAAAGTACCTTTCCCCACATCTCACAAGTCCATTTTGAATACTTATTTGTTCATTCAACTCTGTACTTCCTCTGTACCTCTGTCAACAACAGCTTCTTCTTGCTTCACATCCCCTGAATCCACATTCCAGGCATCTTCTACCCACCATAGAGTAAAAAAAACTGCCACTACACAGTAGTCAAGCCACTGCCTGAATAGTCTAGGTGAGCTGAACTTGATATCAGAATTATATAACTGTGGCTGAAGTCTGGTCCACTTTTTCTATAGGATCTGATTCTGCTTAACTTTACTATTTGCTAAGCAGTGGCAATATGAATGCATATTCAACGTATAAAATTGCGTTTGAAAGAGGAGTGAATACTGAAACATATACCCCCCAGATTCTATATACCGTGTCTAGAGATCCGCGCTGAAATACAAGCGGATTGTATAACAATGCATGTAATTTAATTGGCTTAACAAGCTAATCAGCGTTGATAACAGCTCTTAACAAGCAATAATGAGCACTAATTTGGCAATAATTAGAATTTATGCAGCAACTCACTAAGCTTATTCTGTAATGCAGTGCACCTAATTTCTAATGTGTGCAGGCAAAAAGGGGTGTGGTTATAGGTGGGGAAATGGGCATTTCATGGGCGTTCTGAAATTTACACGCATAGTTGTAGAACAAGACCCAGTGCGTATAACTCTATGTGCTGGGATTTACGCCACATTTTTATTGGTGTAAATGAAGGCACATACATAGTAACATAGTAGATGACGGCAGAAAAAGACCTGCACGGTCCATCCAGTCTGCCCAACAAGATAACTCATATGTGCCACATTTTGTGTATACCTTTCCTTGATTTGTACCTGTCTTTTTCAAGGCACAGACCGTATAAGTCTGCCCAGCACTATCCCCGCCCCCCAACCATCAGCCCCGCCTCCCACCACCGGCTCTGGCACAGACCATATAAGTCTGCCCAGCACTATCCCCGCTTCCCACTACCGGCTCTTGCCACCCAATCTCGGCTAAGCTCCTGAGGATCCATTCCTTCTGAACAGGATTCCTTTATGTTTATCCCACGCATGTTTGAATTCCGTTACATAGTTTTAGGCGCTGAGATATCAACTAAGCATATTCTATATAATGTGCCTAAATCTAGGCGCCGCTTATAGAATATGCTTAGTCGACATTGATTTCCATGCCAATTTTTTAGACGCCGTATATAGAATCCTCCCCATAATGAATGATGTTCTCTACCATAATTTCACAGTTTATATGAAAAATTGCATACTGAAGTTTCATAACAGCATTAAGAGCTGCTTATTTCAGATTTTTACACTCCACTGTATATGCTGATAGTATTAGGACCTGTTGTTTTCTTTTGACTGCAGCTGCTCTTTGCCGCACCCTAGAAGCTGCCTCCCTAGGCAACAGCCTAGATAATGCACTGGGTAAGCCAGCCCTGCATTAAGCTCCCCTACCCAATTAAATTAAACATGTGCTTATTCTTCCTAAAATGTAGACAACTCCAGCAGGGGCATCAGATCAGTTCAATGTTTTGCAAATTACTAAGTACATATGTTTGGATTTTCCCATGCTGCCAAATTCATGACAGGAACTGGCCAGACAGCAAGTCCTCTGTGAGCAAACTCCAGACTGAAAATCCACTAATACAGCAGCCTGAACAATCAGTTTCATTTTCTTCTCTTTTCTTTCAGCGACTCATGAACTGCTCAGCACGGAAGGCTATCCAAACTCTGGCTTAAACAAACAGCGGAGACCTGGGTAAAACTAAAATGGGTTGATTCTAAGAGTTATTGCTGATAATGGTTGCTACAGTATTAACAGCATACCAGCTCACTCTGGCATTCAAGTCTTAAGCCAGTTATACGGCTGATGCATATTTTTATCATTTTAACTCCCACTACTCTCTCAGTCTCTGCTGTGCATTCTCCACTGGGGGAGGGGGTGCAAAAGATTTATTTTAAAACCCAGAAATCAGGGTGCTTGGATCGGTTGACAAGTTATTTAAAAAATGTAGGAAGACTGACTTGCTTTTTCAGTTTAACTTACCGAAATTCTGAAAGAGAGATGATTACATAGAATTGCAACAGATTTGAGTAGTTTGGTCTCAGCCATAGTCAACTTTATAATTAAAACTCCAGAACAGCAAAAGCTGTATATGTGATCTCTTGGAAGTCAAATCAATCCATGAGCCCACTGATTTTTCTTGCTTTTTGCCGTTTCCTTTGGATCTGTGAATTGGACAGTTCTCTACTCCCTTAGGAATTCGCTCCTCATACTTTGGATCTGATGTTTGCTCACACTTGTGAACCCCTTTTAGGAGGCTCTGTATTTCCTTTTCCTTTATTGCAGATGCCATTTAAGCAAACCAAATTTCTCTCTTAAGCACCCTCATAATTCTATAAACTTCCATGATCAAATTTCTGACTAGTGCGTTAATTTGCACACACAAGTTATACAATGAGTTCAGTTGTATGCGTTACTTAATTTAATAATTCACTATTAATTGGAATTAACAACCAATTATTGGCTATAATTGGTGCTTATCTGCACCTTTCTCTTCCACCTCTAAATCTAGACTTCGTTCCTTTTATCTTGCTGCACCATATGCCTGGAATAGACTTCCTGAGCCGGTACGTCAAGCTCCATCTCTGGCTGTCTTCAAATCTAGGCTAAAAGCCCACCTTTTTGATGCTTCTTTTAACTTCTAACCCTTACTCACTTGTTCAGTACCCATACTTTATCATTCCCACCTTATTAATTCCCTTATCTCTTATTTGTCCTCTTTGTCTGTCCTAATTAGACTGTAAGCTCTGTCGAGCAGGGACTGTCTCTTCATGTCCAGTGTATAGCGCTGCGGACATCTAGTAGCGCTATAGAAATGATAAATAGTAGTAGTAGTAGTAGTAGGTTACACATGTAACTGTCCTTAGTCACTATTCTATAAGTTGAATGCTCAAATTTCTGAATGCGCAACTTCAAGGAGATGTGGACCAGGCAGGGGCATAGGCGGGTTAAGGGCACACCAGGGAGTTACATATGTGGGTTATAGAATACTATCATTTATGCACCTACTATTTGGTGTGAGCACTTACGCCAGCCATTGAGCTTGCATAAGAGCTCGTGCATAACGTTAGGCACATAAATGCAAACATATGCTAGTATTCTGCACCAGCAGTTGCACACACAACTGCCATTATAGAATTACTACTACTACTACTACTAATCATTTCTATAGCACTACTAGACGTAAGCAGTGCAGTACACATTATATGCAGATACCGTCTCTGTCCCTAGAGGACTCACAATCTAAATTTTGGTACCTGTGGCAATGGAGGGTTAAGTGAGTTGCCCAGAGTCACAAGGAGCTGCAGTAAGAATTGAACCCAGTTCCCCAGGATCAAAGTCCACTGCACTAACCACTAGGCTACTCCTCCTCTTAGCAGGCATCATCCAAATACCTAAATTTCAGTGACATTTTCAGAATTTACCGCCATATGGATAATTCTCAGTAAGATTTCCCAGGGGTTCTATTTGACTTTTCTTTACCTTCAGGTACACAGAGGTAGACTAAAATCCACCTCCCCGCAGTGAAGAAATCAGCAAAGAGGAACCGGGTATTCTCATTCCTATGAAGTGACTTTCCTCCTGCAATTTCGCCCAAACAAAACCATACCGAGCTACAGTTATGCACCATGGCCCTGATGCTCAGAAGCAAATGTGGGTGCTAGAGGCTATTAGCGCCGAACTAGCGCCCGCATTTGATATTGCTGAATGCTCACGGCTGACGAGCATGTGAAACACCGAGCTTGCTGGCTTTGAGCATAATGAGCATGCAAATGCACGCTAAAGAGGTCATTCCGTATTCCTCCCCAAAACTCAATGGGTAGCATAACAAACAAGGGCGCTCCTCTCGCGGCAAACCATGGGGAGGAATATGGAGACCGGTGTTGCTTGCAGCCTTGCAGTGATTGGTGGAAGCTGGGGTCAGGGGGTTAGAACAGTAACTCTTCTCCTCCTAACATGTTGCTGTTGCCGGATGCAGGCAGGCAGGCATGCAAAGGACAGTGGGAGGTGACTGCCGAACAACCTGTCCCCTGCTGGATTCTCTCCTTATCCTGCGAGGCTGGCCATAGATTCCCTGAGAACAGCAGCTGCAGGCAGCTCTCATTGGCTCACACAAGCAGGGGTGGTGACCATGGAAGAATGAGGAGGAGGTGGCAAGAGCAGGGACCTCAATGGAGGACCAGATGAGGAACTACTCTTTTTTCACTGAAACAACAGAGAGACCCAACACAAGGGAGAAAGTGAGTGGTAACAGCTCAGGGGCTCACTCTGAGTCACCACCGCAGCTGCTGTTTTATTCAGTTTCTCCTCCTAACACCAAATCATTGACCGCAGTCACCCAGAGCCCAGGAATGGCGAGATTCTCTGTCCTGGCTGCCAGCTGGCTTGCTACAATTTCCAACTGTATGTATTTGCTGGACACGTCCCCCCCTCCCCTTACTTCCCAATACTCAGTGCTAACAGTGCACATAAAATTTGCATGCCATTAGCACTGAGCATTGGGAAGCTCTTTTGTCATGCTGTAACGGTGGTATTTTCAATGCAGGAAAATACCATCGTTACAGCCCTGTCTGACTCACTCATTGGTGTCCATCACCCTGCCTGCTTGGCTGTTGCCAGTGAGAGAAGACAGTGAGTAGGAGCAAATTTTGTACCCTCCATATTTGCACCCATATTTGCAGCTGCACTGTTCACACAGCCTTTAGTAAGGTGCTGCTCCCAAGTCAATTAAACAATCCAGTAGAGTTACAAGGCTTCTTTTCTTTCACTCAATGAAAACCAGAGTTCAAAATCTTTTAATTTAGAAGACATGCCTGGAGGGAACAGGCTTGAAATTCTGCCTCCTCATTATCAAATTAAAACCCACAAGGAGAGACAGGGAAGAGATCCTATCTCAACCAACTCCATACAAAATTCCCACACCTATTCTATAGGTCCCTAGGTAATACAGACTCAGGAAAATACCATGGCATAAGCCCCAAATGGGCACCCTAACACAATGCACACCTTTAAAGTACTGTACTTAGCATATCCTTTCTTCAGAGTCACACAGACTGCTGCTGGTATGGCTACCTGGGTACCTTACAAAACTAAGAAAGGCTTGTTTTCATGTTTTGCAAAGCAAAGCCTAAGATGGGGACTGACAACCAGTTAAATTGGGCAGAAAAGATGGACCTAACGGTCCTTGCTCTCGTATTCTGTTTTTTTGGCCCAGGCACAGAAAGGAATGCCACCTCTTGGCAATGATGACATCCCAGTTTACAATCATTTCAAAACCTGTGAGCCATTTGTGTTTATCTCTAGATACATAAGATTAGCAGCACCATCTGACAAGTGCTGGTGTTAGAGAGGGAGTGGCATGCCAGGCAGCTGGTGTGCAGTAAGTGAGAAAATGCAAGGCTGTCCAACCTTATGGTATGATTCTGTTAAGGGATGAGGGGTCACACCTGGAGGCAGGAATTTTTTGCATGTTACCAAAATACTTTTCCTACCCCTGGTCTAAAAGGAGCTCTTTACTATGGTGATTTGAGGCCATTCCTACAATCACTGAATTTCAAAAGAAGTCACTTACCAATGTAGAAGAAAACCCCCCTCTCCCCAACCATTACTATTATTACTTAAAGCAGCAATAGCTAGAAGGTAAAGACAAATACATTAGGTCTGCTACTGAGAACAGACCTATTCTACAAACCTTCTCATTGATAGAAACGCTGAATTGATGTTTTTGGTTAAGAACCCTGAAAATATTAAGCCTACATTCTCTATGGTACAAAAATGCATGCAAGATCTGATCACTATTCCTTACATAAATAGTAGCAAAGATTAAGAAAGAAACTGGTTTCTAAGCATTTACCTTACTTCATTTTTTGTTATAATTTCCTCTCTCATCTCTAGGGATAATCATAGCGGCATCTGGCATCACTGCTGTAGTTCAAGGTCTGTCAGCATTCCCCATTAAAAGCCCCTTTTTACGGGGGTTTATAACTTGGCCATTATTCACTCCAGGCTGAAAGCTTGGCATACACGTTCTCCGTCTGAGAGCAATCATTTTTGGGGGTTATTTATTTTAAAGAGTTTTTTTAAGCCTGTCAGTCTCCAGCATCATTATTTGGTCCGGAATACTACGCTTGGGTTAAAAGTTTAAATGAGTTGAATTTTCTTTGGTTTCTGTTTTGAGCTTAACCTCACATATTTTCCTTGCTGCGACTGGTCAAGCATACTACAGAGTCACTGGCCATTAGGATGTTCTCTGTCCAGGTACAGAATGGCTAATGGCCCTCTCTGCAGCTGCCCACAGTATCTTATATGCCAAAAACATGAGTAATTGTCCATCAGGGGGAGGGCTATCTGTTCCCCAGATCCAAGATGGCTGACATTTCTAATGCCAAGTTAAATGGAAGACCAAGGTTAGGTTTTACCACTTCAAGTCCTTAAGTTCCACTGTGGAGCCCCATTGATCATTTTGTGTTACAACCAATGAGTTTTTAAAGCCCTATAAAGTCCTCAGAGGCACCATTGGAAGAAACAGAGATTGAGAGATGCTGCCCCAGGAGGATGGGTGGTGCAGGAGGAAGGGAAGAGTGAAAAGCTGGACATGGTGAGGGATAGGGACACAGAGGAGCAATGACAGACAAAGGAAGGGAAATGCTGAATGTGTGTGTGTGGGGGGGGGGGGGGGGGGTAGAGACACAAAGTGGTGATGCTAGACTGATGGGGAGGGATATGTTTATGTTTATTCCACACTTACTATATTGCCTTTCTGTAGACAGTCAAAGCGGTTTACATATACTATTTTGTGCAGGTACTTTCCTGTCGCTAATGGGCTCAAAATCTAAGGTTATTTGTACCTTGGGCAATGGAGGGTTAAGTGACTTGCTCATGGTCACAAAGAGGGGAGATGGTGAACACAGAAAGAGGATAGAGGCAGGGGACATAATGGAGAGACACTAGGAAATCTGGACAGGATGCAGAGGAAAGATGAATGATGGATACGGAAGAAGAAGAAATGCCAAATGGACAATGCTAGAGAATTAGAGGAAGACAGATGAAAGCACAAACCTGATACTGGGACCAACATGATTAGAAAAATAAAATGACCAACCTTCCAGTATCTCCACTGCAAGGGTATAGAAAAGCCCCTGCTTGGAGGGTGAAATTCTGCTGAGCCTGCCAAGTCCTGTGCTAGCCCTGGAAGCAACGAGCATGTCGGGAGATATCACTGCTGGAGCCTCTGAAGTTAGGGACTGTGGGCCGGTCTTGAAGGGGTCAGAACCTGATATTGCTGTGCATCAAGGGGTGAGTTCCCCTAGAGAACTGGGCCTGCACTTAGCTTCAGAGTCACCTGAGATGGTTTGCCTGGTGGAGAACTGACAACAAGTGTGGTTTTGGGAGAATTGGATAAGAGCTGACCAATCTCCAGTTGCTACTAAGACCTTCTAAGATCACAGTGGAATCCTTGTATAAGGTCTGTGTGACTTTTGTTTTGAATTCAGTGACTAATGCCTCATCTATTAAGACTGGAAAATGGAGCCAGAAACTTAAATTTGAGGTTTTTTAATTTTCCTCTGGTTAAATTTGGCTCCCCTTGAGAAACTTTTCATAAATTCCTAAAGGATGTTTTCAAACATTTTGACGACAATTTGCCACCTTTACAAAATCTTTCATCTGCCAAGGTGGAAAAAGCAGATGGGCCAGTTGTAGCTGAATTATCCTCTGACAGCTTGAATGTTTCAGCTTTGTTGTAAAGTTCCCAGGAAGAGGTGATTTCTCTAGGCACCCTCCTGGTATCTTTTGTTTTTCTTCAGGATAAGGAAGCTTTACTAAGACTGTATTTAGGACAAGCTACCTCAGTTACTTTTATGGGAGAGAGAATTTGTATATTTCCTGATGTTTCCAGATGGACACAGGAGAGAAGGAAGAAATTTCTTTCTATGAAGCAGGAGTCCTTGGCTTTGGGGGCAAGATTTCAGTAAAGCTTCCCTTGTAAATGTGTTCTTCAGTTGGATAATGCTATTTTTTTTTGAACATTCGCAGCTTTGTCACTTTTTAGATGAAAGAACTCCTAAATGATGTCTAGATGACTATTTGGACTTTAAGTTTTATTTTAGGTGCTACATTCCTTATTTCCTTTTTGCCTTTTTCTTGTTTGCCTTCACTTACATCATTATATATTGTTCATGCCCTCCCCTCCTTTTTTTTGTCTACTCTAACCTGTACAAATTTCTTGGTTAATTCCCTTTATTTATTTCCTTGATTTTGATGGCATGTTTCTTAACAAAGTTATCTTTGGATTGTATAATCGAAATATCTATAAATAAAATATTAAAAGAAAAATAAAATGACCAGGCAATAAAGGTAGAAAAAGGAATTTTATTTTCAATTTATTGATTAGAATATGTCAGTTTTTGGAATCAACATTTGCCAGAACTGGTGTTATATATGGCTGGGGTCCACAAGAAAAACCTCACACATTGGCCTTAAATCACACTCATTGTGGTAGTAAATCTGTCTTTGGGATGGGCCATCCTTAGTGTTTCTGAGGCTACATAAAAGGCTGTGCTCCCAGCATGTGTTGAGGCTTTCAAGATAGAGAACATTTGGCTGCTGGAGTTCTGAGAGCTGGTGAGAAGATGATAGGAGAAAATAGCAAGAAAGGCCATAGCTTACGAGGAGGTCAGAATCAGTATAAGAAAGCAAGGAGGCAGCCATTGGCCATGTTTATTATTTATTTATTTATATGTTGCATTTGTATCCCACATTTTCAGGTCCACCCTTGCCAGCTGAAAAGGTAATTCAGATGCAGTACTTGAGTTCATAGATTATTAGGGCTCTATATCGGGATATTCAACATGACATTGATCCTGAGACCAGGAATCATATCATACCTGTCCCGCCCTTGCGCAAGTTACGTCAGATGAGGGCGGGACACAGGGAGGGAAGGCCCGAAGGGAGGCGATCTGAATACTGCCGCTGCTGCGCTTCTTTCACACGGAGCGAGGTCGAGGTGAGGCGCTATGATTTGAATTCAGGGGAGCCCAGTGGTGGACGGAGGGGGGCGGGTGGAGGGGACTGCGGCGTCGGGCCCCCCTTGGAGGCCTGGGGAATTTTGTCCCCCCCTCTCGGCGGCCCTGCACCTGTATAGATACATCTTCTCTTTCCAGGATGATCCATATCACTTCTTCTTTTCCCCAGGTTCCCTGCATTACAGCTGCTCTGACAGTGCCACTCCTCCACCTCTTTGGCCCTCCCTATCCTTCCTAAAAAGATTATAGGTCAGTATGGTCGCATCCCATTTATGAGAACCATGTCTCTGTAATAGCAACAATATTCAAATCTGCCTCAAACATCAGGGTTTGTAAATCTTGAACCATCTTACCTAAATTACAAGCATTTGTGATCATTGCTTTCCATGTTTTATTAAGTGAGTTGTTTAGATGGTTTTCTATTATTGACATTATCTTCATCACTGCTGGCATGTTTTGCTAGGGATGACTTTCTGAATTCTCTTGTTCACTTTTCAGTCCAACTGTCATGTCTTGGATTCTTTTGTATACGTTTAAAACCCCTTTAATTTACTGGCTAACATACAGGAATACATCAGAATATATATTTCTCAGGGAATACAGAGAGACAACCTTACACAGTTATATGATAGCAACAGACCATCAAGGATTTATGAAAGTGATTGTCCATTTTAAATAAACAAGACAATAAAATCAAGAATAAAGCAAGGATAAAAAAGAACAAAGAACATAAAAGAAAACACCTTAATCTGTTCATCCATGGAGTGAGACCACAGAAGTTTTATATTTATTTGTTAAATACCATTTTGTAACTAGATAGGAGGAGACTGGAAGAATGGAAGTGATGAGAAATCTTTTAAACTCACTTAGCTATTAAGCAAACGTTGTTCTAGAATTACTTAAATTAGGCAATAGATTCTACACATATCTGCTTTAAAAATTTGCCAAACTGGAATCATTCTCAGTGATATCTAACTCCACCTCTTTTGGGTACTTACTTCCTTGGAAGTTCCAAATATCTAGGGCAAAATGAACTAAAAATTACAAAGAGAAGGTGGATGTGTTGGTCCCAACTCATAAAACTTACTGCCTTTGTAGAATTATCACAGGAAAGTTAACTAAGCAGAAGTGAGATCACAGTGCAGTAAGTCAGGGTCGAGAGCTGGGAAAATGCTAAGGTGCACAAGGACTGGAATGAGGCGGAAAAGGGACTGTCTCTTTTGTGTCTGTACAGTGCTGTTTATGTCAAGTAGCACTACATAACTGATTAATTGTATGTGACCCACACCGCCTACCCAACAGCGTAGGCTGAGGGTTTCCCACAAAATGCCATTTGCCAAAGAACAAAAAGTCCTTCATAAAATTACCAAAGCCACAAGGCATTGCTTGCCAAAATGCAAGCTGAAACCACCATCCACCACTTACCGAAGCTTAAGCTGAAATCTGAACACTGCTTGCTAACATACAAGCCAAACTCACCGCCCGACATATAAGCCAAAATCCAGAGAACTATTTGCTGAGCTGCAAACTGAATCCACCATCCACTGCTTACCAAAGTATAAGCAGAAATCCAGACTTTCAAAGAGATCAAACTCAATTTCCTAAGTCTCCTGGGTCTTCTTAACAGGCCTCTTTTCTTCTCAGGGTGAAATGGGTCCAATTCCAAAACCCTCCTCTGCATCACCTCCTAAGTCCAGAGGGTCTCAGCTCTCCCCCCCCCCCCCCCCCCGGCCCAGAGAGCTGCAGAGTCCAGTTTCACTTCTTCTGGGATTTAAAATAGTCCCAACTTTTTGCCAGTCCAAATATGCAAATAGGTACATAGATCAGCGTTCAGGTCAAGCTTAGATATCTACCGTTTTCTCCCACAATAGGTAGTCTACTCCTCGCCTTTCAGGACTGGGTTAGTCTGTCCATGCCACCTCCCATGTAGTCTCTACCCTGGACTACAACCACCGCAGCAGGGTCCCAGGGGTCCAACCTGAGAAGAATAGGAATTGCCTATACCCAGGTGTTCTTCCTATATTTGGCTAGAGACACTCTTCCTCTGCTGGGGGATCTATTTCCCCAGTGACAGGACGTACACCCCATCACACTGTAGTAAAGGTAATAATAGAAAAAGAAGGAGCTCATGACTTGATGCAAGCTATGGGTAAGTCATCTGAATCAGAAGTCGTATGGACCTGGACCTGAACATGTGTATCATAGAAGAGCAGACAGTGATGGAAACATTCAAAGGTCAAAATAGTAGACAAGCAATCATTCATTTTTCGGTGGAAAGAAAGCTCTACAACAAGAGGTCAAAATATGGGATTGAAAAGTAGTAGCTTTAGGAGTAACATAAGGAGATGCTTCTTCATAGAAAAGGTCAGAAATGCATGAAACAGCTTCCCAGGAAGAGGCTGATATAGTAACAGGATTCAAGAAAGCTCGTGATAGGTACTAAGGATTGTAAATTACAAGGATATGACAGTAAAGTCTGAGGTCAGGAGGGATCTCTATTGCATCAGGGATGGGCAGAGCACATGATCAGTATCTTCCATCAAAAGCAATAAGGACAAGAGGCCAAATTTCCTTCTACACATTTACGCATGGAAAGTGCACATAAATATTAGCTCCCTAGTTCACCTAATTGCTCCCAAACTACATGAGATTAAGGAGAATGACTCAATTAATTCCTTGCTTAAAGCCATGATTGAAACAAGCACTCAATATATATATATATATATATATATATATATATTGAGTATATATATATATATACCTTTAAGCAAAGTAAATCCCGACAAGGAAATTTTCTCCATACATCCCTTAGTAGAATGGGAATATGTAGTGGTTTGGGAAGAATCCCTTAATTTGACTGAATTTCTGGAAACGTCTTTGTAGATTATAACAGCTAAAACTACACTTTTGAACACATTTGCATTTGAACAAGACTGTAATACTGTACCCAAATTTACTTTAGGCATATTTCCAAACTGTTTATGGGATCAAAAGAGTTTTTCCTGATTTTTCGAAGATGACACAAGTCAGATGCAGAGAATTCTTGGGGTTCAAGCAAAGGGGTCTGTTTACTAAGCCATGCTAGCGGCTTCCCCGTGGTATTGTCAACACAGCCCATTCAAAGTGAATGGATGTGTCGGCACTAGCACACAGCCAGCTGCACTACTGGCATAAACACCCCTAGCATATGAGTCCTGGCCCTGAGGTCTTCATTCTTTTTTTTTTTTTTAATATGTTTATTAAGCCAAAGGTAATACAACACCAATTAACCATATATGTACTTAGCAAGTATACAAGAAACATCCACATAACAACTTAAAGTATACCTCGCACACCTCCCAATACAGCCAAACTTGTCACCCATATAAGTAGTAACACACCTGTGGCCCTTTTTTTTTTTTTAAGTAGGAACCTCCCCCCCTCACCCCCCTCTCCTGTTACCCGTCCAGATACTCCTTTTGGCTGGCTACTCCTCTACTGCTCTCTCCACAGGGTATATAGAAACATATCTACTCCAAAGTTCCCGATAACAGAGCTGAAGTAGCGAAAAAGAGAATTTGAGAGAACTAGCTATCCATTGCGCCATGTCATGCATATGTTTGTGTCACACCGCTACAGATGGGCATGTTGGGTCAACCCATGATCTCAGGATACACTTTTTAGCAAGCAAGGTAGCTAGCAGGATGAATTTGCACTGTACCTCTCCCACACTCCTTGCAGTCAACAGGCCTCTACTTCTCATCAACACCACACTATAAGACCATTCAAATGGACATTGCACTATAGAATCAACAACTCCTAAGATTTTGGACCAAAAGTTGGAAAGCTTAGTACATTCCACAAAAGAATGGAGGAAAGTACCTGGTCCTGCCCCACACTTCACACAAGTATCATCATCCCATAGTCTCATCACCCTACCTCTATGCCATGTGATGTAAAATTTTGTACTGAATATCTTGTAACGCTTCATTTGATATCACAATCTATAGACCTTCAAATGCAGCCTCCAATTGGGCGACTGATATATCCTAACCTAGGTCAGCGCTCCAGGCCTCTGCTAGCTTCCCTAAATATGGCACCTTCCTGGTATCCCTGATCACTTAATGCCACTGAGAAAGCTTATTTAACTTAAGTGACAGCTGCACAAAAAAAGTGTCCAATTGTGAAAAAGCTACCTGCGCCTTCAGCTGCTTCTCAGTGACCCTAACATAGTCTCTAACCTGAAGATATGCAAAAAAGTGAGAGATAGGCAGTGCTTTTTTTGTGCCGGTACGCAACGGTACGGCGTACCGGCACCTTTATTTTTTCCTCCCTCCGCCCCGTGAGTCCATGTCCCGCACGCAGTGCCAGCCCCCATTTCCGGCCGCTGCTGCTTCTGTTGAGCAGCAGCGGCCGCTACACAAAGAAAAAGATTTAAAAAAAAAAAAAACTTCAAACCTGGCTGAAACGCGGCACCCCGGCACTGTAGACAGCCATTAGGCATTGGCTGTTGCCCCGCAGCCGCTCCTCCTCTTGCCTCTATGTCACTGCGCTCCTCCGGGGTCTTCCTCCAGGGGCAGTGACGTAGAGGCAAGAGGCGGAGCGGCTGCGGGGCAACAGCCAATGCCTAATGGCTGTCTACAGTGCCGGGGTGCCGCGTTTCAGCCAGGTTTCAATTTTTTTTTAATCTTCTTTTTCTTTGTGTAGCGGCCGCTGCTGCTCAACAGGAGAAGCAGCAGTGGCCGGAAATAGGGGCTGGTGCCGCGTGTGTCGCGACTTCGCGCCGTTCGCGGGAAACTTGGCAGGGAGAGGGAAACCAACAGAGGGAAGGATTAGGGAGAGAGAGAAAGAGGGAAAACAACAGAGGGAAGGATTGGGGAGAGAGAGAAAGAGGGAAACAACAGAGGGAAGGATTGGGGAGAAAGAGAAAGAGGGAAAACAACAGAGGGAAGGATTGGGGAGAGAGAGGGAAAAACAGATGGAAGGATGGGGAGAGAGAGGGAAAAACAGATGGAAGGATTGGGGAGAGGAGAGAGGGGAAAAACAGATGGAAGGATTGGGGAGAGAGGGGAAAACAGATGGGAGGATGGGGATAGAGAGAAAGAGGGAAAACAACAGAGGAAAGGATTGGGGAGAAAGAGAAAGAGGGAAAACAACAGAGGGAAGGATTGGGGAGAGAGAGGGGAAAACAGATGGAAGGATGGGGAGAGAGGGGAAAACAGATGGGAGGATGGGGATAGAGAGAAAGAGGGAAAACAACAGAGGAAAGGATTGGGGAGAAAGAGACAGAGGGAAAACAACAGAGGGAAGGATTGGGGAGAGAGAGGGGAAAACAGATGGAAGGATGGGGAGAGAGGGAAAAACAGATGGAAGGATGGGGAGAGAGAGGGAAAACAGATGGAAGGATTGGGGAGAGAGGGGAAAAACAGATGGAAGGATTGGGGAGAGGGGAAAAAACAGATGGAAGGATTGGGGAGAGGGGAAAAAACAGATGGAAGGATTGGGGAGAGAGGGAAAAACAGATGGAAGGATGGGGAAAGAGAGAGGGAAAACAGATGGAAGGATGGGGAGAGAGAGGGGGAAAACAGATGGAAGGATTGGGGAGAGGAGAGAGGGGAAAAACAGATGGAAGGATTGGGGAGAGAGGGGAAAACAGATGGGAGGATGGGGATAGAGAGAAAGAGGGAAAACAACAGAGGAAAGGATTGGGGAGAAAGAGAAAGAGGGAAAACAACAGAGGGAAGGATTGGGGAGAGAGAGGGGAAAACAGATGGAAGGATGGGGAGAGAGGGAAAAACAGATGGAAGGATGGGGAGAGAGAGGGAAAAAACAGATGGAAGGATTGGGGAGAGAGGGGAAAAACAGATGGAAGGATTGGGGAGAGGGGAAAAAACAGATGGAAGGATTGGGGAGAGAGGGAAAAACAGATGGAAGGATGGGGAAAGAGAGAGGGAAAACAGATGGAAGGATGGGGAGAGAGGGGGGGGGAAACAGATGGAAGGATGGGGAGAGAGAGAGGGAAAATGGAAGGATAGGGAGAGAAAGAGGGAAGACGCTGGATGGAAGAATGCAGAAAGAAATAGGGGAGACACTGGAAGGATGGGGAGAGAAAGCAGAGCTGCTGGATGGAAAAGGGGAATAGAGAAAGACTGGAGAATAAGAGGAAGGGGCATGGGGAGAACAAGAGTGAGGAAAAGATGAAAAGCCACAGGTAGATGAAGGAAATTAAAGAATGGATAGTAAGAATGAATTAAATCTGGACAGAGAGAGAGCCTGAAAAATATTGAAGAAAGCAAAGAAAAAGGAGACAAAAATGACAAATGGCACAGAAGAGTTAAGCGAAAACAAAGGAAAGGAGAATCACAGACTGGGACCAATATGGGAAGAAAAACAGTCACCAGACAACAAAGGTAGAAAAAAATCATTTTATTTTCATTTTAGTGTTTGTAATATGTCCAATTTGAGAATTTACATTGGCTGTCTTATTTTGCACTGGGTATACTGGAGCTGTAAGAGCTTACAGAGATTATTTATAATGAAAAAAAATCACGTTATTTTTTTCTCCTATAGTACTGTAATATTTTCAATGATGTCTGTTTATATGCGCCATGGCTGGTATAGGGGGTGTGGTTAATGTGGGTGTGGCTATCATAGGGGTGGAGCCATATGTGGTGACCCCGCCCATAATGAGTACCGGCACCTTTTTTTCTACAAAAAAAGCACTGGAGATAGGTATGGTCCACGCGCGTCTAATTTGGTCAAAAGAGGGGAAACAAATACCCCCAATAACCTTAGATGTCCCCCAAACTTACACCCTCCTTCTGTCCATTGTTGAAAGTGAATTGAATTCTGACCTGCGGGGAATTCGGGGTTACCAATCAAAGTAAGGAAAGGGCTCACTCCCCCCACCCCTCCATGACTCCGCCACCATACCCATGCAAAGCCCCCCCAAAACGGGTTCCCTTGCACACCTCCCAGAGCCCTAGACGTCCAAGACTCTAGTACAACAAAGGGGTCGCAAGGCACATAGCAGCTCTTCCAAAAAATCAGCTGGAGTGAAAAAACTAGCCCCTGAATGCAGCTCATGAATCCAGCGAAGAAGCGCCGCAACACTGTATACCCTTAAGTCAGGCAGCCGAACCCCCCGCCCCCACCCCTGTCATACATTAGCTTAAGATACGAAATCCTGGCTCACCTTGCATGCCAAATGAAAGAACTAACAACACTACGAAACTCACGTTCTTCCCTTCTACACACCTATAGTGGGAGCATCTGCAGCGGGTAAAGCAATTTGGGCAAAACAACCATTGTCCAGCATCAAAAGCATGTCGTCTGCAAACAGATCAATACGGTATTCCTTCCCTCCAATTAAAACCCCCGTCACTGCAGGATCCTGACGAATCCTGGCAGCCAGAGGCTTCAGCATCAATACAAATAGCAGGGGGGATAGCGGGCACCCCTGCCTCGTCCCCCCCCCCCCCCGCAAAGGCATCTTTTCCGTCAAGGTGTCGTTAATAATAATTTGGGCTGTAGGGTTACTATAAAGCACTCTTACCCAGTCTAAAAAAGCACCTCGAATACCAAAACGCTGCATCATCCAAAATAAATATTCCCATACCACTTTATCAAAGGCCTTCTCTGCGTCCAAGCTAGCCAGAATTGCATCCCCCCTGATGCCCACTCCCCTCATACAATGCACGATTAACTTTTAGGATATTAGTCGATGCAAATCCTCCCGGAAAAAAACCCACTTGGTCTGGATGAACCAGTTGAGGGAGAAATCTATTCAACCTAGTCGCCAACATCGCAGCCAATATTTTGACAACCTGATTAAGTAGTGATATGGGCCTATAGGAGCCTACCAATTCTTCATCTTTCCCCGGTTTGGGTAGGACTGTAATAAAAACATGATTTAAGAAGGGACCCATGTCCTGAGACTCCCGCAGCGAATCACACATTGACAGAAATGATGCAACCAACAAGTCCTGCAGGATCTTGTAGAACTCTGTGCCCAACTTATCTGGCCCCGGAGCTTTAGCCCGTCTCAACTGCTTGATAACTCTTTGGAACTCCTGCCCTTGCAAGGGTGCATTCAGTGACTCCAAATGATCCTCTGTCAAAGATGGCAAACTTAGGTGAGCAAAGAACTCCTCGCTACATTCAGCCGCAAAATTCCCCTCACTATAAAGTGATGAATAAAAATGGACAAATTCTCGCTGAATGGCCTCTGTGCTATTATGCGACCTCCCAAAGAAGTCTCTGATTTTGCCAATGTACATAAGTACATAAGTAATGCCATACTGGGAAAAGACCGAGGGTCCATCGAGCCCAGCATCTTGTCCACGACAGCGGCCAATCCAGGCCAAGGGCACCTGGCAAGCTTCCCAAACGTACAAACATTCTATACATGTTATTCCTGGGATTTTGGATTTTTCCAAGTCCGTTTAGTAGCGGTTTATGGACTTGTCCTTTAGGAAACCGTCCAACCCCTTTTTAAACTCTGCTAAGCTAACCGCCTTCACCACATTTTCCGGCAATGAATTCCAGAGTTTAATTACACGTTGGGTGAAGAAAAATTTTCTCCGATTTATTTTAAATTTACTACACTGTAGTTTAATCGCATGCCCCCTAGTCCTAGTATTTTTGGAAAGCGTGAACAGACGCTTCACATCCACCTGTTCCACTCCACTCAATATTTTATATACCTCTATCATGTCTCCCCTCAGCCGTCTCTTCTCCAAGCTGAATAGCACTAGCCTCCTTAGTCTTTCTTCATAGGGAAGTCGTCCCATCCCCGCTATCATTTTAGTCGCCCTTCGCTGCACCTTTTCCAATTCTACTATATCTTTCTTGAGATGCGGCTACCAGAATTGAACACAATACTCAAGGTGCGGTCGCACCATGGAGCGATACAACGGCATTATAACATCCTCACACCTGTTTTCCATACCTTTCCTAATAATACCCAACATTCTATTCGCTTTCCTAGCCGCAGCAGCACACTGAGCAGAAGGTTTCAGTGTGTTATCGACGATGACACCCAGATCCCTTTCTTGGTCCGTAACTCCTAACGTGGAACCTTGCATGACGTAGCCATAATTCGGGTTCTTTTTTCCCACATGCATCACCTTGCACTTGCTCACATTAAACGTCTTCTGCCATTTAGCTGCCCAGTCTCCCAGTCTTGTAAGGTCCTCTTGTAATTTTTCACAATCCTGTCGCGATAAAACTTTAATATCCTCCAGTCCACTCCATTAACATATGCAATACATCAAAAAGAAGCAGAAACAAAATTATTCCCAGAAGGCCTCCCAGCCGGACCCCCCAGGAACTCCCATAACCATCAAAGAGACTTAGAAACAAACCACTATCCCCCACAAGCATAAAAAACAAGAACACAGCACCCAGCCACAGCTCTTGCCCCACCAATTCCTGGACCACGCAACCGCACCCCACCCTCCCCCACTCCATACTAGCTCCCCCCACCCGAACCCCCTCCAACCCCCCTCTAGCTCACCCCCAACCACCACTAGAATTATCCACACACATACCCTGCACACCTCCGCAACACTCATCCCTACTCCCCACCACTAAACCCTTCCCGCCTCCCCCCTCCCGTCGCTCTCCAACCACGTTTCAAAAACAAAAAGAACACAAGAAACATGAACTATAAAACATACTCCTTCCCTGAACTGGCAACCCCACATGGACCCCTTACTAAACAATATTCAATTGACAAAAAACATATCAAAATGCTACCACGAGGTAAGTTATTCATAGAAACACACCAGAACAGAAAATAAATAGTCCAGCAAAACTTCAGCCCACACACAGGCCACTCCACTCAGCCCTCCGCTAATGACACGCCCAGAATCCGTGAAGAACATCCACCTGATCATCACTTTCACCACAGCAGCTCATGGTAGCTTATCCACAAAAGTCCCCAACTCTTTTGGGTCCGAGAAGAAGAGAGTCTTATTATCATATAAAAGACGCACTTTGGCAGGACAAAGTAGAGCAAAGCGCACTCCCTTATCAAAAAGGCGCTTCCATTGCATTTTCCTCTGATCGGACACCTGGGCCGAGTAATCCTGAAAGGGTATGATACATACCTGTAGCAGTTGTTCTCCGAGGACAGCAGGCTGATTGTTCTCACGACTGGGTGACGTCCGCGGCAGCCCCCACCAACCGGAAATAAGCTTCGCGGGACGGTCGACACGCAGGGCACGCCCACCGCGCATGCGCGGCCGTCTTCCCGCCCGTGCGCGACCGCTCCCGCCAGTTGAATGACTAGCAAAAAATATGAAATACACAACTCCAAAGGGGAGGAGGGAGGGAAGGTGAGAACAATCAGCCTGCTGTCCTCGGAGAACAACTGCTACAGGTATGTATCATACCCTTTCTCCGAGGACAAGCAGGCTGCTTGTTCTCACGACTGGGGTATCCCTAGCTCTCAGGCTCACTCAAAACAAGAACCCAGGTCAATTGAACCTCGCAACGGCGAGGAAACAACAGAAATTGACCTACGAAGAACAACTAACTGAGAGTGCAGCCTGACCAGAATAAATTCGGGTCCTGGAGGGTGGAGTTGGATTTACACCCCAAACAGATTCTGCAGCACCGACTGCCCGAACCGACTGTCGCGTCGGGTATCCTGCTGGAGGCAGTAATGTGATGTGAATGTGTGGACAGATGACCACGTCGCAGCCTTGCAAATCTCTTCAATAGTGGCTGACTTCAAGTGGGCCACTGACGCTGCCATGGCTCTAACACTATGAGCCGTGACATGACCCTCAAGAGTCAGCCCAGCCTGGGCGTAAGTGAAGGAAATGCAATCTGCTAGCCAATTGGAGATGGTGCGTTTCCCGACAGCGACCCCTAGCCTGTTAGGGTCGAAAGAAACAAACAATTGGGCGGACTGTCTGTGGGGCTGTGTCCGCTCCAAGTAGAAGGCCAATGCTCTCTTGCAGTCCAATGTGTGCAACTGACGTTCAGCAGGGCGGGTATGCGGCCTGGGGAAGAATGTTGGCAAGACAATTGACTGGTTAAGATGGAACTCCGACACCACCTTCGGCAGGAACTTTGGGTGGGTGCGGAGCACTACTCTGTTGTGATGAAATTTGGTATATGGAGCATGAGCTACTAGGGCTTGAAGCTCACTGACCCTACGAGCTGAAGTAACTGCCACCAAGAAAATGACCTTCCAGGTCAAGTACTTCAGATGGCAGGTATTCAGTGGCTCAAAAGGAGGTTTCATCAGCTGGGTGAGGACGACGTTGAGATCCCATGACACAACAGGAGGCTTGATAGGGGGCTTTGACAAAAGCAAGCCTCTCATGAATCGAACGACTAAAGGCTCTCCAGAGATGGCTTTTCCTTCCACACGATAATGGTAAGCACTAATCGCACTAAGGTGATTCCTTACTGAGTTGGTCTTGAGGCCAGACTCTGATAAGTGCAGAAGGTATTCAAGCAGGTTCTGTGCAGGGCAAGAACGAGGTTCTAGGGCCATGCTCTCACACCACACGACAAACCTCCTCCACTTGAAAAAGTAACTCTTTTTAGTGGAATCCTTCCTAGAGGCAAGCAAGACCCGGGAGACACCCTCAGACAGACCCAACGCAGTGAAGTCTACGCCCTCAACATCCAGGCCGTGAGAGCCAGAGACTGGAGGTTGGGGTGCAGCAACGCTCCGTCGTTCTGCGAAATGAGAGTCGGAAAACACTCCAATCTCCACGGTTCTTCGGAGGACAACTCCAGAAGAAGAGGGAACCAGATCTGGCGGGGCCAAAAGGGCGCGATCAGAATCATGGTGCCGCGGTCTTGCTTGAGCTTCAGTAAGGTCTTCCCCACCAAAGGTATGGGAGGATAAGCATACAGGAGGCCGGTCCCCCAATGGAGGAGAAAGGCATCCGACGCTAGCCTGCCGTGTGCCTGAAGTCTGGAACAGAACAGAGGCAGCTTGTGGTTGGTCTGAGAGGCGAAAAGGTCCACCGAGGGGGTGCCCCACGCTCGGAAGATCTTGCGTACCACTCTGGCATGGAGCGACCACTCGTGCGGTTGCATGACTCTGCTCAGTCTGTCGGCCAGACTGTTGTTTACGCCTGCCAGGTACGTGGCTTGGAGGAGCATGCCGAACCGACACGCCCAACGCCACATCCCGACGGCCTCCTGGCACAGGGGGCGAGATCCGGTGCCCCCCTGCTTGTTGACGTAATACATTGCAACCTGATTGTCTGTCCGAATTTGGATAATTTGACAGGACAGCCGATCTCTGAAAGCCTTCAGTGCGTTCCAGATCGCTCGGAGCTCCAGGAGGTTGATCTGCAGATCCTTTTCCTGGAGGGACCACAGACCCTGAGTGTGGAGCCCATCGACATGGGCTCCCCACCCCAGGCGAGATGCATCCGTCGTCAGCACTTTCGTGGGCTGCGGAATTTGGAATGGACGTCCCAGGGTCAAATTGGTCCGGATGGTCCACCAGAGCAGTGAAGTGCGGCAACTGGTGGAGAGGCGGATGACATCTTCTAGATTCCCGGTGGCTTGAAACCACTGGGAAGCTAGGGTCCATTGAGCAGATCTCATGTGAAGACGAGCCATGGGAGTCACATGAACTGTGGAGGCCATATGACCCAGAAGTCTCAACATCTGCCGAGCTGTGACCTGCTGAGACGCTCTGGTCTGCGAAGCCAGGGCCAAGAGATTGGTAGCCCTCGCTTCGGGAAGGTAGGCCTGAGCCGTCTGGGTATTCAGCAGCGCTCCTATGAATTCCAGAGACTGAGTAGGCTGGAGATGGGACTTTGGGTAATTTATCACAAACCCCAGCAGCTCCAGAAGTTGAATAGTGCACTGCATGGACCGGAGGGCTCCTGCCTCCGAGGTGCTCTTGACCAGCCAATCGTCGAGATATGGGAACACGTGCACTCCCAGCTTGCGTAGATACGCCGCCACCACCACGAGGCACTTTGTAAACACTCGTGGGGCAGAGGCGAGCCCAAAGGGCAGCACACAATACTGAAAGTGCCGTGCGCCCAGGCGGAATCTGAGATACTGTCTGTGAGCTGGCAGTATCGGGATGTGAGTGTATGCGTCCTTTAAATCCAGGGAACATAGCCAATCGTTTTTCTGAATCATTGGCAGAAGGGTGCCCAAGGAAAGCATCCTGAACTTTTCTTTGACCAGGAATTTGTTCAGGCCTCTCAGGTCTAGGATGGGACGCATCCCCCCTGTTTTCTTTTCCACAAGGAAGTACCTGGAATAGAATCCCTGCCCTTCCTGCCCGGGTGGTACGGGCTCGACCGCATTGGCGCTGAGAAGGGCGGAGAGTTCCTCTGCAAGTACCTGCTTGTGAAGGGAGCTGAAAGACTGAGCTCCCGAAGGACAATTTGGAGGCAGGGAGGCCAAATTCAGGGCGTATCCGCACCGCACTATTTGGAGAACCCACTGGTCGGAGGTTATGAGAGGCCACCTTTGGTGAAAAAATTTTAACCTCCCTCCGACCGGCAGATCGTCCGGTACGGACACTTGTAGGGCGGCTATGTTCCCGTGGATCCAGTCAAAAGCCCGTCCCCGGCTTTTGCTGTGGAGGCGCAGGGGGCTGCTTAGGCGCACGCTGTTGACGAGAACGAGCGCGCTGGGGCTGTCCCTGTGCCTGGCGAGGCCTTCGGGCCGGCTGGTTGTACCTACGCTTTGCAAAAGAATAGGGTGCAGCCTGCCGTGCCCGGGAAAAACGCCCACCCGTGGGGGCGGGTGCTGAAGGCGCCCGGTGGGAGAGCTTGTCGAGAGCGGTTTCCCGCTGATGCAGTTGGTCCACCATCTGCTCGACCTTCTCACCGAAAATGTTATCCCCCCGGCAAGGGACGTCAGCCAGTCTCTGCTGGGTGCGGTTGTCCAGGTCAGAGGCACGCAGCCATGAGAGCCTGCGCATCACTATACCTTGGGCCGCAGCACGAGATGCCACGTCACAGGTGTCAAAAATCCCCCTGGACAGGAACTTTCTGCACGCCTTCAGCTGCCTGACCACCTCCTGATAAGGCCTGGACTGCTCCGGCGGGAGCTTATCGACCAGGTCCGCCAGCTGTTGCACATTGGTCCGCATGTGGATGCTCATATAGAGCAGGTAAGATTGGATGCGGGTCACGAGCATGGAGGATTGGTAGGCCTTCCTCCCAAATGAGTCCAGAGTGCGAGACTCCCGCCCCGGGGGCGCCGAGGCGGTATCCCTCGAACTCCGTGCCCTCTTGAGAGCAGAATCCACGACCGCTGAGTCATGGGGCAACTGGGGCCGCATGAGCTCTGGGTCAGAGTGGATCCTGTACTGGGACTCTGCTTTCTTGGGAATGGTGGGATTAGTTAGTGGTCGCACCCAGTTCCGGAGCAGCGTCTCCTTCAGGACATTGTGCAGCGGTACCGTGGAGGACTCTCTAGGTGGTGATGGATAGTCGAGGACCTCGAGCATCTCGGCCCTCGGCTCTTCCACAGAGACCACGGGAAAGGGAATGCTTATAGACATATCCCGCACAAAGGAGGCAAAGGAGAGACTCTCAGGAGGTGAGAGCTTCCTCTCCGGTGACGGCGTGGGGTCCGAGGGAAGGCCCGTAGACTCCTCTGAGGAGAAATATCTCGGGTCCTCCTCTTCCCCCCACGAGTCCTCATCCTCGGTATCGGACATTAGCTCATGTAGCTGCGTCCGGTACCGGGCCCGGCTCGACGTCGAGGCACCGAGGTCTCGGTGTCGTCGAGCGGTGGACTCCCGCGCCGGCGGGGACGGAGCTCCCTCCATCGACGTCGACGGGGACTCCACCTGCGTGGCTGTCGAGACCGGCACCGCAAGCGGCGGCGGTGTCGACTGCCCCGGCGCCGGGCTAGAGCTCGCCGGCGCCACAGTCATCGGCGCCGAGGGCGCAAGCACCCCCGGCGCCGGCACAGCCTGGCGCATCAGCCCTTCCAGGATCCCCGGAAGGATGGCTCTGAGGCACTCGTCCAGGCCCGCTGCCGGGAAAGGCGGTGGGGCCGGTAAGGGTGTCGGTGCCGGAAGCTGCTGGGGGCCAGGAGACGGCACCGAGGTGCCGGAACCCCGACGCGTCGGTACCCTCCACCACCGACGGAGATCTCTCCTCTCTGCGATGACGCTTCGGCGTCGACTCCTCGTCAGGGTGCACCGAGGGCTCCCGGTGACGGCGCTTCTTGTCTTTTTTCCGGTGCACGTCACCGGTGCCGGAGGGCATGGAGGAGGAGGAGGTCGATCCCCCTCGGTCTCGGGGTACCGGGTCCGACAGGGTTCGGTCCCGTGGCTCACGAGTTGAGGGAGTGACCGGGGCCGACTGCCCACGCGGTCTCTCTACCCCACTCTCGCCGGCGGACCGGCGGGCCGACGGGACCTGTTCTCCTGGGGTCGCTGCCATCGGTGCCGATGTCTCGGGCATCGATACCGGTACCGAAGAACCGGTCTTCGATACCGATGCCGTCGAGGTCGACGTCGAGGGGCCGGCGCAAGTTCCAAAAAGACGGTCCCGCAGAACTTGCCTCGCAACCTGAGTCCGTTTCCGGAGACCGAGACACAAAACACACGACTTGAGATTGTGCTCCGGCCCGAGGCACTGGAGGCACCAAGCGTGGGTGTCGGTCTGCGAGATCGGCCGGCCGCAGCGACCACACTTTTTAAATCCACTCGGGACCTTCGAGGACATCGACGGAAAAATCGCGTCGGCGAAGTCAAAGTCGGCAATGGTGGCTAAAATCACACCACGAAAACTGAAACCGACCGAGCGGCCACTAGGCCGCAACGAGGCGTCCCCGCTAGAAAGCGAGGGAAAAGAAGGAGCGCGTGCTCCACACGCGCAAAATTCTTTTTTTTTTTTTTTTTTTTTTAATAAAAGAGAAAGAAGAAGAAGAAGAAGAGGCCGAACAGGCCAAAAGCGACGATCCGCGTAAACGCGGTCGAAAAAATCCGGCGGCTGAAAACGAGAGAGAGGGGAAAACACAACTCTCTCAGTCGCGGAAAAAAAGTAACTGGCGGGAGCGGTCGCGCACGGGCGGGAAGACGGCCGCGCATGCGCGGTGGGCGTGCCCTGCGTGTCGACCGTCCCGCGAAGCTTATTTCCGGTTGGTGGGGGCTGCCGCGGACGTCACCCAGTCGTGAGAACAAGCAGCCTGCTTGTCCTCGGAGAAAAAGTAGTATCTTGTGGCCCTGGTATTCCATCACTCTCTTTCCTCTGAATGCCTGGAGGACTCTGTCCTTCTCTGCATAATTTAGAATCCGAGCCAGAACAGGCCGCGGGCGCTGCTCTCCCTCATGGAGTGCCCCCACTCTATGCACTCTCTCTCTGCCCATAGCACCTTCTCCGGCAGCTGCAATTCCAACTGGCCCGGTATCCCCTTTTCCACAAACTCCCAGAGCTCCTTATGCTTGACCGATTCGGGCAACCCGATAATTCTAAGGTTGTTGCGCCTGCTGCGGTTTTCATGGTCATCGACCTGCTGCGCAAGCCGCCTGCAATGCCCCTCTAACGCCGCCAACCATGAATCCACCGATTCTGCTCTATCCTCCTGCCATGAAATGCGGTCCTCGGCCTGCTGTAGCCTTGCACTTTGGCCTTCCAATGCTTCCTTGATGTGATCCATTGCAGCCTGAAGCTTGGAGAGCTTTTCATTCAAAGCCGCTGTTATTTACTGTGTCAGTTCTTTAATTGCCTCAGCCGGAATGGTTACCTGTGGGGGGCTGGAGTGTGTCGCCGCCATTTTGGCCTTCTTGTACACCACGCAATGTTTCCTAGTCCGCGGGGTCCTCGAGGGCATAACCACTTATCAACTGCTCTGCCAAACTCTGTGTCCTCCCCAAAAGAAGCACCACGCTTTACTTTAACAGACAGGGTCAAGAAGGAGTTAGTCCCAAATACTTTACATGGCAAAATCAACGATTTTCAAGTAATGGGAGCGGAGCCAGGCATCACGTGACCCCCCGAGGTCTTCATTCTTATTTAAATTTCCTTGTAGATGTTTTATTATGTTTGGTAGTCAACAATTTTTTATTCTTTGACCCAAAACAAATATTGGCTTTTTTTTTTTGTAACAGGCAAGAGATTCTCCAAATGGTGTTTCTTAACTCCATAAGTTCCTTAACTAGCTGCTGACGCATTTCTGCGCTCCCTCTATTTTGGTTGTATTTCCTAGTTTATTTAAATTTTACTTACTTGGTCCTTATTACTGTGGTCTAAGGGGCCCTTTTACCAAGCAGTGGTAAAAGGTGGCCCACTGTGGCATCCGCCTGTGGTATTGTTGCATGCCGAGGCCACCTTTTACCGAAGCGAGTAAACTTGAATTTTACATTTCAGAATAATCAGGAATGAAGGAAATACAAAATATATCATGAAAATTAACTAGGAAATAATCAAATAGTACTCTTAGGCAGCCTTTTATGAAAAAGCAGTAGGGCTACTGCCAAGTTTGCATGCAGTGATTCGGGCCCTACCGCTGGGCTTGCCATGCACCACCTTCTGGTGCTAGAAAATATTTTTTTTATTTTCTAGCACTAGTGGGCAGGGAGTGGACATGCCCAGTGGTAATCAGGCAGCAGCACACACTGCCCAGATATCGCCAGAACCCTTACCGCCTCCTAAATAGGAGGCAGTAAAGGCTCCAGCAGTGTGGCAATTTTACAAGTACCACATGGCGTTTTACTGACTCCTGTTTTTAAAAAACCCTTTTGCATAAATAAAAAATTAACAAAAATAAATGTCCCAGAAAGCCAAGGAAATTGCAGCTAAAACAAAGCCATGTACATTTACACTCAAACTGGTATTAATGTACACAAGTACAATACATGCATACAAGCACACTTTACAAAGATCACATGAAAACTATGACTGCCTGTGCTCCATACAAACAACACTCTGAAACAATTCCATTCTAGTACATACATTCCTATCACCATGCATAATCATAGGCTGGAGGTAATTCACATAAAGTCCTTCATAAAATCACCCCATTAGAGGGCTCAGTATTGCTGCTACATGGATAGTTTCAGGTTGCCACTCTTGCTCAGCCTTTTATTATGTGGATAGTGGTAGAGTAGTTAAGTGGGCTTTCAGCCCACCACTATTGACATACCTCCAAATTCTATATAAACTGCGCTTGTAAACTGGGGCATGCGCCAAATTTGTACATGCAATTTAATTATCTGAGTCAATTAGTGCCAAAAATTGGCTTTTTAATAAGATTTAATTAGAACTTAAGGGGGTCTTTTCAGTGGCGTTCCTAGGGTGGCTGACACCCGGGGGGGGGGGGGGGGGGGTGCCGTGCGCCTGTCTGCTTCGCTCGTTTCATGCTCCCTCTGCCCCGGAACAGGAAGTAACCTGTTCTGGGGCAGAGGGAGCACGGAACGAACGGAGCAGACAGGCGCGCGGCACCCCCCCCCCCCCCCAAGCAGCGTGCACCCGGGGCGGACCGCCCCCCCCCCTTGGTACACCACTGGGTCTTTTACAAATGCAAGCTTGTGTTTTAGGGCCCATAGGAACATACAGGTGTCTCTAGGGGTTCAGTGCATGCTTATTTAATGCATGCTCTAAAAACGCTAGCTTGCCATTGTAAAAGAACCCCAAAGTGCCTAAATTTTAAGCGTGTCTCAAAAAATAGGTGTGGAAATGGGAAGGTTATGGGCATTATGGCATGGATTGGGGGCATGGTTTGGAGTTACATGAGTAATTATAGAATAATAGTGAAAAAGGCCCGTTTCTCAAAGAAATGAAACGGGCACTAGCAAGGTTGTCCTCTAATGGTAATTATGTTGTTAAGGGAACTGTTAGGAGAGAGTATGTGTGAGAGAGTGAATGAGTATGTGTCAGAGAGTGAGTATGTGATTCAGAGACAGTGTGTGATTGAGAGAGACAGAATGTGTGTGTCTGTCTGTGTGAGTGAGAGTGTAGTGTGTGTCCCATGTGCACCAATTATGCTCTCTCCCCTGCTGTGCCCTGCCCCCTCCATCAATCCATGTGCAGCATCTATCCCCTGCCCCCTCCATCCATCGTGGTGCAGCAATTCTCCTCTGTCCCTTGCCCTCCCCTCTACATGTGCATCACACCTCCCCCTCCACCTCCCTCCGAGTTCCAGGCCTCCCTCCCTCCCTCCCATTTCCAGTCCCTCTCAGTTTCAGGCCCCCTCCCTCCCTTCAAGTTCCAAGTCCCCTCCCTCCCCTCCGAGTTCCAGGGTCCACCCCCCTCCCAGTTCCAGGGTCCTCCCTCCCTCCCAGTACCAGGGTCCCTCCCTCCCTCCCAGTTCCAGGGTCCCTCCCTCCATCCCTCCCAGTTCCAGGGTCGTCATCCCTCCCTCCCTCCCTCCCTCCCTTCCAGTTCCAGGCCTCCTCTCTCCGATTTTTAAAACTCATCTTCACTTACCACGTCGGGGTTACAGCGGCCGGCAGCAGCGGTAAAAAGCGTGCAGGCTCGGCCCTTCTCTCTCTCTCTCTGCTCTGGTCCCGCCCTCATTTCCTGTTTCCGCAAGGGTGGGAGGGAGGGAGGGACGGAGAACGTTGGAGGAGAGTGACATCAGGAGCTGGTTACATTCGCAGGTAGCCTCATTGGAACGTTGCAGGAGCAAATTATTATATTAGATGGGGGCTCCACGCAAAAATTTAGGCACATTTTCGTTGGTGGAAATGACAGCGCCTAAATTTACACGCAACCCCTGGGTGTAAATGCTACTCTATAAACTGCACCTAACTTTTACCATGGTTTAAAGAAAGGCGTATTTTTCGGCGCTGATTTTTTTGGGGTAACATTTATAGAATCTAGCCCATATGGGGCAACTATTACTTAGGTGCTAGCATTAATGGACATGTTACATATTTAAATGTTTTGAATACTAGCATTAATGCACGCAAGTGGTTCACTTACCATATGGCCATTTCTTTTTGAGAAAAAAAGACAGCCTTGGTCCAAAAAGATAGACGTACCAAGCACAACAGCATTTAGGAAATGGTCATTTTCAAAAAAATAAATAAAAGATAGTCATTTTTCTGAGTTGAAAGTGGTCATTTTTACTACTTTTTAGATGTTTTCAGCAAAATGTCCAAAGTTGGATTTAGACGTCACATCAAAAATGCCCCTCTATGTGGCATATCATATGGCTTTTCTTTAGCAGTGGCTTCTTTCTTGTCCCTCTCCCATAGAGGCCCTGCTTGCTGAGAACAGTCAATATATTTTCCACTCTAAGCAAGAGACCTCTGTAGTTCTTTTAAGGTAATCATAGACCTCACAGTGACCTTCTTCAGCTGTTTCCTTATCCCAGGGCCCTGACTTTGCTGGTATGGCCTGGCCTGACTGAGGCAGGGTCTTAGTACCAAACTGTTTCCACTTTACATTGATGGATTTGACAGTACCACAGGGGATATTCAAACACACTGAAACTTTCTTATAGCCTACCCCCTCAGTCAGTATCTTTGAATAACTATCCTGGTGTTCTTTCAACAGGTCTGTGTTTGGTATGTTTAGAGTTTTGATTCAAATTCACCTCACACAACAGAAATTGTGTGCTTCTTTATTCAGGTGTATTTAAATCAGCTCAGATGTTGTGATTGGACACATGTGGGCTCTACTTGGCTTAGGGGCCTTATTAAAGCAATTTTTGGAAATGGAGCTAAACTGGGCTTATGCAAGCAAGGCTCTTTGGTTTGTTATTCTTAATTACTGTGTGAATATTTCTATAATTGCTTTTTCATGTTGAAAGTGTAGAGTGTGTTGTACAGATTAGTGAAACAAACTCCAACTTCAAGGAATTTTGAATTGTATTTTTTTTAAACAGCAGAAAATGAAACAAGTACAAGGGGATGAAAAATTTCCCAAGGCACTGTGAGGGTCATTTTTCTGCGTATAAAAGGGCTTTTATAAAATTATCCCAGTGGTTACGCACACAAGCATACACACAGTGCCAAGAAGGCATGTATATATATGTGGCCTGCATGAGGGCATGTTCTGAGGCAGAGTTTGGGTAGAACACAGGCAGAATCATAATTTATAAGTGTAGTTTATAAAATATGTCCCTGTGTGTATACTTTATGTGTTAACTAGAGGCTGACTGAATTTCAGTGTTGGTTTTGGTTTTGGCGCGAAATCTGGATCAGAAATGCTTCAGTTTCAGCCACATATGTAAGTGCATTTTTGGCTGAAACTGAAACTCTTTGTTCCTGTCACTACTCTGTGCTGTCCCTCTTCCCACTGTAAGCCGTCCCTGGTCCTACCTTCGAAGCCCTGGTGATTTAGTGGCCTACCCTGTCCCCGCTGGCTCTGTAGTCAAAATGGCTGCTGCGACTTCCCGCAGCATCATTGTGAGACTGCCGTGGGAGGTCACAGCAGCCATTTTGAGACTGGAACCAGTATGGGCAGTAGCAATCCCCAGTCACTGCTGCCCATGCAGGTTTCAATCTCAAAATGGTCACAGGAAGTCGTAGGAGCCATTTTGACTGTGGATCTGGGTAGGGGCAGGAGGACTCAGGATCGATCCTGCCCCAAAGAGGCCACTGGACTGTCAGAGCTTTGAAGATAGGCCCAGGGAGAGTGAAGTTTGTGGGTGGCCCCAGGGGACAGGTTTTATGCCGGGGGGGGGGGGGGGGGGATCGGGTTTCTATGGGGGGATGGGGGGGGTTGATAGTTTTGCTTTTAGCTTCAGCTTCATTTCCAGCCAAAACTGAGAAGCAAATTTTGGCTGTACATTTGGTTTTGGGCAAAACCAACAGTCCCGATTTTGGTTGCCCTCTAGTGTTAACATTTACATCTGCTCCCAAAGAGACATAAATGTCCATGGCTTCACTCTAGTAGCAATTTCTGCCTGAAAATAGGTGCATTCTTGCCCTCTCAACCTAAGCAACCTTATAAAGTTATGCTCCTGTGCCTCTATAAAACTGTCAATTTATGTCTCCATAAGAATTGGCATACATGCATATATTTTTAGAAAATACTTTTATAATTGTTGATCCTGCTCTCACTCTTGTGAATGAATACAGGCCTATATCACATAAAAGTGGGTGCTATATTGTCTGAGCCCTACTTTTAAGCGCAAATACTCTGGGGCTTACTTGATTATATAAAACTTAAATGCTGAAGTTGCTCATAAAATTGCTTCCAAGTGTTCAAAACAAACTAGACAAGCTTCTACGCCATGTATCCCATTGGAGAGTCCGAATACAAAATATTCACTTTGTCACAAAAAGTACTTACAGCAGGCTTAACAGTGCCTAGTAACATAATGACTGCAAGATTCAATAATATCTATCTGTTTATATAGTGTCAAAAGTGCAAACAGCACTGTGAAAGATAAAAACTGTCATGCGTTTCCCCCCATGAACTTAATGTGTAAATTAGGCCCTGAACTGCTTCTCTATGTCAAATCAGGCCAAATTTCACCTCACAACTCTAAACTGCAGCCAGGGATTCTTAATACACAAAAATACAACGTAAGATAACCACAATACAATGAGAAAAGAAAACAAACCAGTGTTTTGGCTTCAGATATGAACTGCGAGAAGAACATGCCCTGAAGATGACAGAGAGATGTATAAATATCAAAGAAAAAGGGAGACAGACAGACAGAGAGAGAGAGAGAGAGAGAGAGAGAGAGAGAGAGAGAGGCAAGTATAATAACTGATGCTTAACACAAGTTTACATCTTGAATGGATGTAGTAGTGGTGGTGTGCCTGTACAAACAATGTGAAGAAAACAACAGAACAATTAAATTAAATAAATATACAGAGAACATTGGCGTGTGCCACAAATATTCCTCTACACAGCCCACTAGAAGAATCTGGTGTGATTGCAACAAATGTTCTCATCAGGTCTTCTGGAGATGGGCCACATGAACCAACCTGTAGTGTGACTGAAGGACAGTAAACTGTGATCCAGTCACACTTGTACACTGTACTCAGAGACTGCTGAAGGAGCAGAGCACAGAAAGGAGCAGTACACAATGCTACCACTCTGGGGAAACAGGAGCTGCTGCTGGGAGCAAGGTATGAAAAGAAAGGGTACTGCACTTGAGTGCGGGAACTCGCTGGAAGAGAGACGAGTCACAGCCACTGGGAGAACGCACTTTGTTAGCCACAGGCTGACACTATTGGGGAGTTCTGTATAGGTCACCCAAAGTTAGGTGCTCAATTTTGTGCACAGATTGAAGGCCTGCGTGAAAATTAATTGGCTTAAATGGTGATAACAATTGAGAATTGGCATTAACAAGCACTTAATTAGCAGTCATTAGAAGTTACGAGCAGATCTACCCTACACTCTAGTCTATAACACAAGCACCTAAATTTCATAGCATGCAGCTCCAAAGGGACGTAGCCACAGGAGGGCCATGGGCGTTCCCACGATTTAGGTGCAGAGAGTTATAGAATACTGTCATTTCCGTGTCTAACTGCCATTAGACGGGCACGAGCATTCACACCTGGCTTTGGCGGATGTAAATGCCTGCACACAAAGTTAGGCGCAACAGTGCATGCTAAGCTAGTATTTTATAAAGGCTGATCCACACAGCATAACCTTTTATTTTAATTTTTTTTTATTTTAATCATTTATTTATAATTTTTCATTTTATAAGGGTCACTTGCAAACAGTAATACAGAGATGACTGTACATTAATACAATATTAGAGGAAAACAATCTCAACTAGATAAATGGATTATATACAATCTTTCTCTTTCTTAGACCACAAAATAAATAGGGAGAGTGAAACAAGACAAGGAGATCAATTAAACAACAGTAAACAAAGAAAACGTGGTATTAACCTGATTATCCCCCGTTATTATTTATCTGAATCATTATTCCACATTGATCATCTGGTTGGCTTCTTCAAACCCAAGACGGTGTATAGTCTATTAATTTAGATGGAAACATACTTATTGTCCAATATTAGTGGAAATAATACACCTGATTTCATTTTTTTCTCTTTTAAAACCAGAAATTATTTAACAATACAAACACTTGAATCTCTAATCCAATTCCCACTGATTAAGGTAATCCCAGTTTCACAGGCTTCACTCCTTTTGAATTAATATACTAAAAGGAATCATTTCAGAGGAAAAAACTTTAGGAGTCATACCCGGAACTCTGGGAAAACAACAATCTCGATATTAATCATCTGTAATAATATTCATTTTGTTCAAATTTTTCTGGTCTATTACCATTTTCAAAATCTTAACCGGTTCCTACTCCTGTAGAACTTCATTTGCTGTATCAATTTTTCATTCTGAAAGGATTCAATTTGATTATCCATGTGGCTCACTAATAAGATTATATCTGAAGCAAAATTATTTACTACCACCGTTAGGTCCTGGAGCGCCTTCCAGATGATATTCAATGTAACCTCCACTGGAGCCAAAAACTCCAAGCTGATAGCTCTTACGGGTTTAGGAGTGGCACCGCTGACACGGGTTCAGCTGTAAACGACTTCCGTTTCAGCATACACTCCTAACTCACTCCTCCACTCCTTTGGACATGGTGGTTAAATGACTCGGGAGTGATAAAGTTGTTTCCAGGTCCAAGAGCATCGACGCTCCTTCGCCGGCGCTAATCAAAGGACTCGTCAACCCAGTCATCTGTGGGCAGCTCGTCGCACAGCGGTCCCACACTTGCTGCACAGGGGACAAAACGCTGGTCATCAGCGGCTGACCCCCCCCCCCCCCATTGTCCCCTTCCTCTCAGTTAAGGCAACTGCAAATGCAGAGAGGAAATTTCAAGTAAACAAAGACAGAAACTTCAGAGGACAGCTGGGCCGTTGAGCTTAAAAGCTTCAGGCCACCATCTTTCCACTCTCCCTAGTTTGGGACACTCTTTGTCTGGTTTCTCCTCAGAGGCCTGTCTGATATGGGTAACCCTTCAGCATAGCCCTCTGAGTCATTGAAACACAGAAGCCCCTCCACCACTACAAGGTGGTGTCCCTTCGGAGGGGAGCATAACCTTTTAAAATACCAGCTTAGCAAGGATCATCCCAGTGCCTAACTCTGGTCGATCTATACAGAGTTCCCCTTATACAGATTTATGGATGGCTGGAACTCTTTGATGAGAAAACAAAAAAACAATCTTCAACACTGAAGAAATCCTGCAGTGTTGTTCAGTATTTATATGCATGGTGACTGGAGACTCCCAAGATCTGTGAAACAATGTGTGTACATGATGTTGTTAAAAAGAAAAGCGCCAATTATAAACAGTGCCTTATGGGAGGGAACCAGCTCTACACACAGTGAAAGTGAGCATGCTATGGGAAGATGCTCAAAACAAATCAAGAGAGCTGAAAAATGCAGAAAATACCAGGAAAACCCCTCAGATCCATTTTATATATTACCCCAAAATAAAACATTTAAAAAAGTTCCTGTTGCTGGAATACAAATGGGCTCATTTTCGAAAGAGAAGGGCACCCATCTTTCGACACAAATTGGGAGATGGGCGTCCTTCTCCCAGGGTCGCCCATATCGGCATAATTGAAAGCCGATTTTGGGTGCCCTCAACTGCTTTCCATCGAGGGGACGACCAAAGTTCCCGGGGGCATGTCGGAAGCATAGCGAAGGCGGGACTGGGGCGTGCTTAACACATGGCTGTTCTCGGTCAATAATGGAAAAAAGAAGGGCGTCCCTGACGAACACTTGGCCGACTTTACTTGGTCCTTTTTTTTTTTTACGACCAAGCCACAAAAATGTGCCCTGAATGACCAGATGACCACCGGAGGGAACCAGGGATGACCTCCCTCTACTCCCCCAGTAGTCATTAACCCCCTCCCACTCTAAAAAATTGTTGAAATATTTTTTCCAGCCTCTATGTCAGCCTCAAATATCATACCCAGCTCCATGACAGCAGTATGCAGGTCCCTGGAGCAGTTTTAGTGGGTACTGCAGTGCACTTCAGGCAGGCGGACCCAGGCCCATCCCCCCCCCACCTGTTAAACTTGTAGTGGTAAATGTGAGCCCTCCAAAACCCACCAGAAACCCACTGTACCCACATCTAGGTGTCCCCCTTCATCCCTAAGGGCTATGGTAGTGGTGTACAGTTGTGGGAGTGGTATTTTTTTTTTTTTTTGGGGGGGGGGTTGGGGGGCTTAGCACACAAAATAAGGGAGCTATGCACCTGGGAGCATTTTCTGAAGTCTACTGCAGTGCCCCCTAGGGTGCACGGTTGGTGTCCTGGCATGTCAGGGGGACCAGTGCACTACTGATGCTGGCTCCTCCCACGACAAAAGGGCTTGGATTTGGTTGTTTCTGAGATGGACGTCCTCGGGTTCCATTATCGCCGAAAATCAGGGACGACCATCTCTAAGGTCGACCTAAATGTGGAGATTTGGGCGTCCCCGATCGTATTATCGAAACGAAAGATGGCTGCCCATCTTGTTTCGATAATACGGGTTTCCCCGCCCCTTCGCGGGGACGTCCTGCGAGAACGCCCTCAGGAAAACTTAGGCGCCCCGTTCGATTATGCCCCTCAAAGTGTAATGATAACAGACATGGAAGAAATGTTTGGGAAATGGGCTAGGAATAACCAGTGAGCAGCACAAGTTAAGATTGTACTAAATATTTGTATTCGATTTAATTCGGCCCCAAATAGTGCCCCGAATACATTATTTGCATTCAGCCGAATAGTGATTTAAATTCGAATATGAAAAATCCAGGGCTCCACTGTGCTAAAATCCTACTGAAATAAACAGTTGATCTCTTTTATTATTTGTTATGCTAAAGTTCAATGCCAATTATTCATATTTGGCCAAACAGTAAATATTTGGTACAGCTCTAGACAAATAATATTAGCTGAATTCTATGTAAAAACGCTAATTTATACAGGGATACAGAGCTTCCAGCAGAAATCAGTTAATAAGATCATTTATTTATTTATTACATTTGTACCCCAACACTTTCCCACATACAGCATCATCTGGTGTGAAACAAATTTCTAGAAATTCAGAAATCCAAATTACTTACAAGTCTTACTGTACACCGCCTTGAGTGAATTCCTTCAAAAAGGCGGTAAATAAATCATAATAAATAAATAAATAAATAAATAAAAAGGGGCTCCAGGGTGGTGGAACTGTGAGTGCAAGAGATCTGAGGATGACAGGACACAGAACTGCCTAGTCCTAAAGGGCTGAGCATGTGGAGTTGTGAAAAGTTGTGATATTAGAGTCCCAGAGAAAGGATTGTCCTAAAGGAGTGAGTGGTTGCAGAGCCTGAGGATTGAAAGAGTGTGGGGAGACACTGTGTTAGAGAAGCACAACAGCATTTTATATTCCCTAATAAGAGGATTGCACTGTTGTTGCTTCTAGGGGTCCCTGTGCTTTAAATGCATTTAAAAGGAGCAGAGAGAGTTCCAGACCTGTTCTTCTGAGAAAAAAGCCCAGGAGACCAAGGACTACAAATACCATGAGTACATCTGATTCTGTTTTCCACTATTTTACTTTATTTTTATGGACTCAATTCCTCATTATTTTTATAGCACTATTTTTCAATATTTTATGCCCAATTAATGGATCTATGTATTTCTTTTTCTTTTTAAACTTTTTAATTATAATATTACAAAATAAATCCCAAGATAATCAAGCCTTACAACAACAAAAAAATGCAGATCTATGCATTAAAGACATAGTTGTATAGCTAAATTATATAATTAAACCATACAGTAAAAAAAAAAACAAAGGAAAATATTCCTAATAAATCCACCATTCCAGTCCACAATACTAGAGAGAGGACAAGGTAGTATACCAGGCAACTTGTTTTAACAGGGAAAAGAGATGGACATGTTCCAACATATATTATTTCACAGAGCTGAAGACGACAAGGCTAGAGAAGGACGAGTGACTATAGCAGGATTTAGAATCCAAAAAGGATTTATAGTGATCTGGATCAAAAAAAATATATTCAACAAAATTAAGCTTCAAAACACACTTGCATGGATAATTAAGCCAGAAAAGAGCTCCCCACGGTCTCAAGATCAAAAATTGCTGAAGACGCTTTTGCATCCCTCTCGCCACATCCGGAAAAGCCCTCACTTTACAGCCAAGGAAACGTGAATCACAATGCAGGAAGAAGAGACTTAAACCAAATCATGGTCTGGGGTCCAAGACAAAAATCACAATCAAAGTTGCAGGTTTAATGTTTATCATATCAGTTTCCATCACTTGAGTCAAATTCACAAGTTCAAATGAAACATCCAAATTAGTGGCACCCTCTAATGGTTGATCCGTTTCTTTTTTTTTTTTTTTTTAACAAAAAGTGGAACAAAATAAATTCTTGAAACTGGAGGATAAGAGTTTTCTGGAATCTTAAGTATTTCAGTAAGTTATTTCTTAAAAGTAACTAGAGATGCTTCAGTGGAACCTTAGGAAAATTAATAAATCTTAATGTTTTATGCCTTACGATGTTATCTAAATTTTCAACTTTGTGATGTAAAATTTTATTATCCTCCATCACGGCAGTATATCATTCATCCATTTTCATTTGCTTCTCTTCTTTTATAACTTTAAGAAATGAGAATAGCCATAGTGGGTCAGACCAATGGTCCATCTAGCCCGATATCCTGTTTCCAGCAGTGGCCAATCCAGGTCACAAGTACCAGGCAGAAACCCAAATAGTAAGCACAGCAACTAGAACTGAATGCAATACTGAAGGTGAGGTCGTACCATGGAGCGATGCAGAGGCATTATGGTATTCTTGGTCTTATTTACCATTCCTTTCCTAACTATTCCTAGCATCCTGTTTACTTTTTGGCTGCCACCGCACACTGGGCAGAAGATTTCAGCGTATTGTCTACAATGACACCTAGATCTTTTTCTTGGGTAATGACTCCCCCAAGGTGGACTCCCAGCATCAGGTCAGATTATTAAGCCTGGCTGTCCAGAAACTATATACAAATTACCAGTGTATTTTTTCCAGCAAAAAAGGTGCCGGTACTCAAATGTCAGGCCACCCTTCAGGGGTGGGGTGATAACTGAAGGACCCACCCCACAATAGCCAGGCCTCCTGCAACCAGTCACAGAATCTATGACAAGGCAGAATTGGTTTGTAGAGCCTGAGCTCTGTCATTAAAACTTGGGGACCATGGGTCAATTTTAGCAGACAATGGAAAAGGTGCCGGTACTCAGTACCCCCAAGTACCCCCTCAAAAAAGCCCTGCAAATTACATTCAAGGCTAACAGGGACCTTTTATATGTGCTCTGTGTGCTAGGGGAGAGGATTTCGGAGACGCCAGAGATACCACTGATTTGTTCAGAATGTGCCCTTTAGGTCACCCTCAGCCCACTACATCGGAAGACCTGTGCTACAGACTTTAATCTGATCTCACCTTCCACCCCCAGACTTTAATCTGATCTCATCTTCCACCCCCATTCTTCTGGTTACTCAGATTTGATCTAAAATATTGCTCAAGAAATGAAACTAAGTAATTTGAAATAAAACATCTAAGCTTCAAGAGCTTAAAAAAGAAAAATGAAAATGTTCTTTTTTTGTTCTAATTACTTTTTAAAACGAGAAATACTAACAAAAGATGATTTATTTTGTCATATAGCCCACTTTACACTGGCCCAGCATACTGCCTGTCATCTCACTTGTTTCCACAGAGGGCAGAACAGCAATGAGAAAAAAAAATCATGCCACTGCCTGGACACAAAAAAAATATCAAGTTTATAATAGAATGAATATGTCTATGAAAGCAAACCCAAGCACAAGATTTAAGCAAATGCTGGAAAGTGATATCTGCTTTTCACTAGACGACTCTACAGGCACACTTATAATGTATTAAAAAGCAGTGATCGTACATGACTGAGCCATACTGAGCTCAATTCATCCATATTTGAGACGCATTGAAATGCTAGTACTTGGACATGTAGAATAAAAATAATTACATCTGATGTGAAAACTAGGTGCTCAAATAAACTAACACACGTTTGGCTTTAGTACGAGATGCATACCCCTCATCTCCTCTTGAACTAGTCAGTCACTCTTGAGACCATCAACCTCTGAATTTAGTGGGACAGGTATTTTGTAGGGGTGCACATGGCTAAAAAAAAGCCTCAGTTTTTGTTAGTTTAATTTATGTTTGTGTTCATTTAACCGATCCTTTTTTTCTTAGGCAAGCATTGTTTGCGCGTAAGAACTTACAAATTAACCTGCATACAGTGGATTGCATGCATTTTTAAGTATACACACATACAAGTAATTTGCAGGCATTTTTAGGCACTAAAAAGAACTGAACGGACATTCATAAATGCACACCCCAAATATTTTCACTGTTCTTCATGGTATGATGCTAAAAACGCCTGTCCACACTCAGTGGCATTAAAGATGAGAGCTGTCAGTGCTGAGTTAGAGTTTAAGGAGGTGTTCTCTTCTATATTGTTTTGTTCTTTAGGTGGCATAAAGTGTCATGCTGGAAAAGCTTCCAGCCTCTTCCCTCTAGTTTTTGCAGGCTTATGACTGCCAAACTTCAAACATTTAGCCACCCTGGCTAGGATTGCTTAAGGGAGGCCAGAAATGAGCAGCACCTTTAGGGGTCTTTTTACTAAGCTGCGGCAAAACATCAGCCCATATTTTTGATATGAACTGAAGCCCCCTTTTACCACAGCAGTAAAAGGCCGGGTTTTTCTAAACATCGAAAAGCTTTAGTACTTGCATTCCAGAGTTTTATTTTAAGTAAACTTGAGAAAACCATCCCCCCTCCTTGCCCATCCCTTGTTGTAATTATGCTATGCAGCAAAATCAATGGAACAGACAGTACACCACAGAGACAATATTAATAATGATCTTAGAAAACATATAAAGCGCAGGGTACAAATGTAACAAAAATAGAATAAAGAGACGACCTCCAAGTTTTATAAATGTCCAATACTTTACAATGTGGGATAATGTGCCCATGCTTATGTGCTGTCAGTTTGGACATCAAACAATAATAATCTATTTTCTGAAAAACTTTCTCTAAAGGTGGTACCGCTGATTATTTCCATAATTGAGCCAGAATTGTTCTGGCTGCAGTAAAAATATACATCAGCAAAGAATGTATCTCTTTGGGGATCCCTGGGGTTCTATAATTCAGTAGGCAGCAGTCCGCCTGAGTGGGGCAGATGATAGGTAAAAAAAAGTATTAATCTTCTGAATCAATGCCTGCCAAAACGAAAGCGTTTAATTTTAAAGCATTCATGCTAAAAAAAATTAAAGCCGTCCAAAGTGAAAGTACACATTGGTGTCTGTTTCCTTCATCTAAATATAAGCATCCAAGCTAAAAAAAATTAAAAACACTTATATTTAGGCCATAGAAAACAGAAGCCAGTGTGTGCTTTATGTTCAGGTTTAATCAGGCGCATGCTCACAGGAGCTGAGGTTACCGTGGAGCTCTTCTGCGCATATGCCAAGCACAATCCTCCTGCTGAACTCCTTAATGCTCAACGCTGTGAGCATGCCTATATTTGCATCTCATTAGCACAGAGCATTAGGGCGTTGTTCTTCTGCGCTGTTCTGGCGGTATTTTTATGGCACTATTCGGAATAGCTCGGTAAGAGTCCACTGAGATCCCACGAAACAACAGAAATAGAAAAGGAGTGGGAAATAGACAGGGCTGACCAGAGACAAACAAGACTTAAGTTGATTGTAGATAATTTATTGGTGAGGACTCGACCCAGTACCGTGTTTCGGCTGGTAGCCAGCATCAGGAGTTTTTGAAGATGTGATAGCTCATTTTTGGAACCCACGTTTTTTTCTAAAGTTCTTTTTAAAGACCACATTCTTCCATCCTCTTGTGTTTACGTTTATTGACCGTTTGATGTTGCTCATGTATTTTATCCTAAAGTCTCCTGAAGCAGGCTACCAGCCGAAACACGGTACTGTGTCAAGTCTTCACCAATAAATTATCTACAATCGACTGAAGTCTCCTCGTTTGTCTCTGGTCAGCCCAGTCTACTTCTCACTCCTTTTTTTATATCTACTATTCAGAATAGCGCCAGAATTTTGAGCATCGGGCCCAGAGTGCAAAATTACCATGGGACACCTCAGTGTGTCTCGTGGTAAGACCTCTTAAGCTGCAGTAAGCGGCATTAATGCCTACCGCAACTTAGTAAAAGGACCCCTAAGTTAGTCTAATAAAAAATCTTATGAACAATTCTTATCTTTGTTTCTGCAAAAGTAATGGCTTAACTATATTATTTTTGGATCAGATAGGCAGAATATCACCCACTTGTTCTGTATACTTATAAAAAATCCTGCACAGGACAGTGAAAGAGTACAGATTTAAAAGAAATGCAACATACTGAGAATGAACAGATATGTACAGTTATAAGCTCTAGTTTATCAAATAAAAGTAGTTTAGGTGCACAGTTTTTGTATGTTTAATTTATATGCTTAGAAAAACACACCTGAATGTTATTTGTTGCACAACGTGGTTCTAGAACGTTTTGGAAAAGCATAACGTCTTAGCTCAATTAGTCATGAGTTCATGCCACAAATTGGACTCTTGGGGGGCAAAGTGTGCCGAGTGAAGCTGAGTACAATGAGAGAGAAAACGTGATGAAATATTTCTGGAGCAGACCAGAGGCCAGTCTTTCTTTTTAAAAACTTTGAATCATAGGAACTGGAAGTGAGAAGAGAGCCAGAAGGATTGTATCCCGGCAATAAGTTTATTTAATAATATTCTTTGAAAGCAAAGGACTTGATTAACCTTCATGAATAACAATTGGGGAAAACATGTGAATCATGGCTTATGTAATTCTCTGTGCATATTATCTGTTTGTGTTTGTTATTGTATATATATATATATATATATATATATATATATATATATATATAGATAGATAGATAGATAGATACAGTGGGGGAAATAAGTATTTGATCCCTTGCTGATTTTGTAAGTTTGCCCACTGACAAAGACATGAGCAGCCCATAATTGAAGGGTAGGTTATTGGTAACAGTGAGAGATAGCACATCACAAATTAAATCCGGAAAATCACATTGTGGAAAGTATATGAATTTATTTGGATTCTGCAGAGGGAAATAAGTATTTAATCCCTCTGGCAAACAAGACCTAATACTTGGTGGCAAAACCCTTGTTGGCAAGCACAGCGGTCAGACGTCTTCTGTAGTTGATGATGAGGTTTGCACACATGTCAGGAGGAATTTTGGTCCACTCCTCTTTGCAGATCATCTCTAAATCATTAAGAGTTCTGGGCTGTCGCTTGGTAACTCGCAGCTTCAGCTCCCTCCATAAGTTTTCAATGGGATTAAGGTCTGGTGACTGGCTAGGCCACTCCATGACCCTAATGTGCTTCTTCCTGAGCCACTCCTTTGTTGCCTTGGCTGTATGTTTTGGGTCATTGTCGTGCTGGAAGACCCAGCCACGACCCATTTTTAAGGCCCTGGCGGAGGGAAGGAGGTTGTCACTCAGAATTGTACGGTACATGGCCCCATCCATTCTCCCATTGATGCGGTGAAGTAGTCCTGTGCCCTTAGCAGAGAAACACCCCCAAAACATAACATTTCCACCTCCATGCTTGACAGTGGGGACGGTGTTTTTTGGGTCATAGGCAGCATTTCTCTTCCTCCAAACACGGCGAGTTGAGTTCATGCCAAAGAGCTCAATTTTTGTCTCATCTGACCACAGCACCTTCTCCCAATCACTCTCGGCATCATCCAGGTGTTCACTGGCAAACTTCAGACGGGCCGTCACATGTGCCTTCCGGAGCAGGGGGACCTTGCGGGCACTGCAGGATTGCAATCCGTTATGTCGTAATGTGTTACCAATGGTTTTCGTGGTGACAGTGGTCCCAGCTGCCTTGAGATCATTGACAAGTTCCCCCCTTGTAGTTGTAGGCTGATTTCTAACCTTCCTCATGATCAAGGATACCCCACGAGGTGAGATTTTGCGTGGAGCCCCAGATCTTTGTCGATTGACAGTCATTTTGTACTTCTTCCATTTTCTTACTATGGCACCAACAGTTGTCTCCTTCTCGCCCAGCGTCTTACTGATGGTTTTGTAGCCCATTCCAGCCTTGTGCAGGTGTATGATCTTGTCCCTGACATCCTTAGACAGCTCCTTGCTCTTGGCCATTTTGTAGAGGTTAGAGTCTGACTGATTCACTGAGTCTGTGGACAGGTGTCTTTCATACAGGTGACCATTGCCGACAGCTGTCTGTCATGCAGGTAACGAGTTGATTTGGAGCATCTACCTGGTCTGTAGGGGCCAGATCTCTTACTGGTTGGTGGGGGATCAAATACTTATTTCCCTCTGCAGAATGCAAATAAATTCATATACTTCCACAATGTGATTTTCCGGATTTAATTTGTGATGTGCTATCTCTCACTGTTACCAATAACCTACCCTTCAATTATGGGCTGCTCATGTCTTTGTCAGTGGGCAAACTTACAAAATCAGCAAGGGATCAAATACTTATTTCCCCCACTGTATATATATATATATAGATAATTCATTTTCTAAATATTAGGTTTCATTGAATTTCATTACTGTGATTGATACATTTTATTTGTTTGGTTTTAATTGTATAATTTGTGTTTGATGTAGACCCCTGACGGCCCATGTCAGGTCATCTTTGGAAGACTGTTGTCCAAGTTATGTGATTAAAGAAACTTTGTCCTGATTTTGAAACCTCTTAGTGCTTTCTTTGCCTATTTGGACTAAATTCTGAAAAGAGCCAGAAAGTTATTTTACACAGAGTTTGTCAGTTGAAACTATCAAAATGTCAAATTTTACTGTAATGGTATTAAGACACTCCAAAGTTGGGAGTGCATTTGACTTAGTCTTCCTTTTGTGCCTCTTCCTGGGTGGGGTTATCCAAAGCTAATACAGCTCTTCTTATGCCTTATGGCCTGATTTGCTGTATGTTCCTCTGCAAGGTCCCTTGTACAACACTCCTTTGGAGGAGGAAGTATTTCTTTTCCCAGCCATATCCTCCTCTGTAAACCACATTTTTAAGGGTGGAACATTAACCCATGGAAGAAAAGAGATTTTGTTTCTGGCTGATTGTGAAAAAGGAATCACGGATACTACTACTACTATTTAACATTTCTAAAGCGCTACCAGGGTTACGCAGCGCTGTACAATCTAACAAAGAAGGACAGTCCCTGCTTAAAGGAGCTTACAATCTAAAGGACAAAAAAGTGCAGTCAATCAATTTGGGGGCAGTCTAGACTTCCTGGATAGAGGTACAATGGTTAGGTGCCGAAAGCGACATTGAAGAGGTGGGCTTTGAGCAAGGATTTGAAGATGGGCAGGGAGGGGGCTTGGCGTATGGGCTCAGGGAGTTTATTCCAAGCATGGGGTGAGGCGAGGCAGAAAAGGCGGAGCCTGGAGTTGGCGGTGGTGGAAAGGGTATTGAGAGGAGGGATTTGTCCTGTGAGTAGAGGTTACAGGTAGGAGCGTAAGGAGAAATGAGGGTAGAGAGGCAATGAGGGGCTGCAGATTGAGTGCATTTGTAGGTTAGTAGAAGAAGCTTGAACTGTATGTGGTACCTGATCGGAAGCCAGTGAAGTGACTTGAGGAGAGGGGTGATATGAGCATATCGGTCTAGGCGGAAGATAAGAAGGGCAGCAGAGTTCTGAACGGATTGAAGGGGGGATAGATGGTTAAGTGGGAGGCCAGTGAGGAGTAGGTTGCAGTAGTCAAGGCGAGAGGTGATGAGAGAGTGGATGAAAGTTCAGGTGGTGTGCTCGGAGAGGAAGGGGCAAATTTTGCTGATGTTATAGAGAAAGAAGCGACAGGTCTTGGCTGTCTGCTGGATATGGGCAGAGAAGGAGAGGGAGGAGTCAAAGATGACTCCAAGGTTGCGGGCAGATAAGACGGGGAGGATGAGGGTGTTGTCGACTGAAATAGAGAGTGGAGGGAGAGGAGAAGTGAGTTTGGGTGGAAAGACAATGAGCTCGGTCTTGGCCATGTTCAGTTTCAGGTGGCGGTTGGACATCCAGGCAGCAATGTCGGATAAGCAGGCTGATACTTTGGCCTGGGTTTCCGCAGTGATTTCTGGTGTGGAGAGGTAAAGGTGGGTGTCATCAGCATAAAGATGGTATTGGAAACCATGAGATGAGATCAGCGAGCCCAGGGAAGAGGTGTAGATTGAAAAAAGAAGGGGTCCAAGGTCAGATCCCTGAGGAACTCCAACAGAGAGCGGGATGGGGGTGCAGGAAGATCCATGAGAATGTACTCTGAAGGTACGGTGGGAGAGATAAGAGGAGAACCAGGAGAGGACAGAGCCCTGGAACCCAAATGAGGATAGTGCAGCAAGAAGTAAATTATGATTGACAGTGTCAAAAGCGGCGGATAGGTCGAGGAGGATGAGGATGGAGTAGTGACCTTTGGATTTGGCAAGGAACAGGTCATTACAGACTTTAGTGAGTGCCATTTCTGTCGAGTGTAGAGGGCGAAAACCGGATTGAAGCGGATCGAGGATGGCATGAGAGGAGAGAAAATCAATGCAGCGGCTGTGAAAGGCGCGTTCAAGTATCTTGGAGAGGAAGGGTAGGAGGGAGATGGGGTGGTAGTTGGAACGACAGGTAGGGTATAGTGATGGTTTTTTTGAGAAGTGGTGTGACTACAGCATGCTTGAAGGTGTCAGGGACAGTTGCAGTGGAGAGAGAGAGAGGGGTTGAGGATATGACAGATGGGGGGGTGACAGTAGGAGAGATGGTGTTTAGTAAGTTGGTGGGGATGGGATCAGAGGAACAGGTGGTGCATTTCGAGGAGGAAAGAAGGTGGGCGGTTTCCTCCTCGGTGATATCAGGAAAAGTGGAGAAGGAGGCATGGGTTGGTTGGTTGAGGGAGTGGGTTAAAGAGTGAAGAGGAGGAGGTGGCTTGGTAGTGAATGCGAGGTTGATCTTCTGCACCTTGTCACGGAAGTAGTCAGCTAGTGATTGAGGAGAGAGTGAGGGGGTGGGGTGGGAGCAGAGGGCACTTTGAGGAGGGAGTTAAGGGTGGCGAAGAGACGACGAGGGTTGGAGCCAAGAGAATTAGTCAATTGGGTGTAATAGTCCTGTTTGGCAAGGAATAGGGAGGACTGGAAGGAGGATAGCATGAATTTGTAATGAATGAAGTTGGTATGGGTGCGAGATTTCCTCCAGAGGCGTTCGGCAGATTGGGCGCAGGAGCAAAGGTATCGGATGCAAGGGGTCAGCCAGGGCTGGGGATTAGTACGCCTTGTGGGACGGGAGATGGATGGTGCAAGTGTGTCCAGAGCAGTGGAGAGAGTGGCACTGTAAGCAGAGACAGCCTTGTCGACAGACTCGGAGGACATGATGGAAGGGAGGAGATTAGAGATACAAGAGGATAAAGTGGGAGGGTCGACAGCCTGGAGATTCCTGAAAGTAGTGGTTAGTGTTGGGCGGGACTGAGGGGGAGGGTGATGAAGTGTGAAGGTGATCAGGCGATGATCTGAGAGAGGAAGAGCAGAGGCACAGAAATTGGAGGGTGAGCAGGTAGAGGAGAGGACGAGGTCAAGACAATGGCCAGTTTGGTGAGTAGGGGTGGTGGAGCTCAGCTGGAGGTTGAAGGAGGATGTCAGAGTGAGGAACTGAGAAGCATAGGAGTCAGATGGGTGATCAGCATGTATGTTAAAGTCTCCAAGAATTTGGGACGGAGATGAGGGTTCAAGAAAAACAGAGAGCCAGGCATCGAAGTCGGTAAGGAAGGAAGGGAGGGACTTATTGGTGAGGGGAGGGGCGGTAAATGACTGCAACTCTGAGTGGCAGCGGGTAGAATAGACGGATGGAGTGAACTTCAAAGGATGAGAAGCAGTGAGACTGCGGTAGGAGGAGGGGTTGAAAATGTTTCTGTTTATTTTACACTTGATGAATCGCTTTTTTTTTAGCAAATAAATCAAAATGATGTATAAAAATAGTTAAAAACATGAAAAAAGAAAGGAATGCCAAAAATGAACAGGAAAAGAACCAATCATACAAAAGAACAATTAAAACATAACTATTGCACACTCTTCGTGCACAAAATTTAAAAAAAAGTACAGTAATTTTAGCAAAAAAATAGTTTTTTTAAAAGCTGCTTTAAAATTCTTCAACAGAGGCTCAGCTCTTATGAACAGAGGAAGGGTGTTTTAAAGGAATGGAGCCATAAAATAAAAAGATGCTTTTCCTTGTAACTTCATAGTAAGCCTGTTTAGGGTTTGGTAAAATGAGCCTATGATCATTGAGGGAGTGCAGATAATGGGCTGGAGTGTAGGGGATGGTCAATGATGCCAAATAATCATGTAAACCTGTATGAATTGCTTTATGAGCCAAAGTAAGAATCTTGAATTGGACCCTCATATGTACGGGCAACCAGTGTAATTTCAACAGACGAGGAGTAAATGGTCTAAGCACCTTGTGTGGCATAACAGACGAGCTGCTGTATTTTGAAGGGTCTGAAGACCCCTTATACTGGGTGTCTATAGTAGTGCCAATTTGCATTGTCAGATGAGCCATTCCTGGAAATGGAGTTGGGGAGCATCTCAGAACTACACATATATCTGTGAATTTTATAACTATGCATGTATTTTTTACTCTGAAAAAGTAGAAGCTCAAATTAGCAGGTGTAAATATGTACAGATATTTTTCCTGGGATAATTTTAAAATACATACATGCATTTTCTTTTAAAATCCTGAAAAAAGTGTATATGTATTCTTCACCAGTTTTGGCAGTTATATAACCACCCCCCCACACACTATGTAGATATATATATATAGAGAGAGAGGCCATTACTTTAGAAACATAGCCACGCATATGGACCAATGCTCCCAATGAAATACTTGACGAGCCTCTCTGGACAAGTGCTTTTCTTCACATAAAGACACAGAACAGTTGTAAGGGCTATGATCAGGCCCCAAACACTGAAGACACCAAGAATGAGTGTCCTTTCCAGAAATGGTCCTATTACACCGGGAACAGCGCTTAAAGTCACTGGCAACCTTCGTGGACATGGAAGGAAAAACTTCCGTGGCTAAATCAAATGACTTGATGGTGCCAAAAAAAAAGGGTAAAGTGCCAAAGAAAAAAGAAAGGGAGAACGCGAATGAAGTCAAGGCCGAAATGCGGACTAGAGACACAGAAAAAGAAAGTAAACTTAAAAGCAGGAGAAAAAAAAATCAGAAAAAAAAAATAAGGGAAGAGATAGGAGAGAACCCGAACATGAGAACAAGAAAAAAAACCCACAGCGTAAACACGCCGAAAGGCACTCCAAAAAAGCTCTTCCGGGCTGTGAGGAGCAGGAAAAAAATGACATCCACTCCCCACCCTGGCAGTCCCATGCTCTCGAGGTGGGGAAGGGGGGGAGACGGCGCTTGCAAATGCGCAGATGAGCTCCACAAAGCTCTTTTTAGCTTGATATAAGCTCCGAACTGGGCATTCACGAACAGAGATCGTATTACCCACTTGTGAGAATTATAGGCCTGCTTGTCCTCTGAGAAAAATGTCCACATCAGATTTTACACCAGCTCAAAGGAAAGAATAGCTTTTAGAAAGTCATATTTTGCCTAGGGCTTTAGAAGAGAAATTAAGGGAGTCATGCTCCTTAATCCCATGTAGTTTATGTCCCCCTTCAAAATGAAACCAAGTTAAAAATGAGGCCTCATTGCTCAATTGCCAGGATTTAGACACATAGATTTGTAAAATGGGGCAGCTAAATGTTGCTGTGTCTCCATTTACACATGGAAGTTGCAAAATTGCCATTTCCCTGTGTAAGTGCCAACATGTCCATGTGGAAGCTGCTAGGTCTGTGTGTTCATTCTTTGAATGTTTACCTTTGTAAAAAGGCTTCTGGCACATATACATGCACTCCTACAGGATTGAGAAAGTCCTAATCTGGATGTCTCAATTTCAATCTCTACATTCTATGTAAAATTTGGTCCAGAGAGCCCTAAGATTCTATCATGTTCGGAGGTTCAGACCTCTAGTGGTTCATCTGGTTATTGCATATGTGAAGCAAACGAAAGAGAGGGAGTCCAAACCTTAGGAAACCATATATATTTATCATACTTGCTAGATACACTTCTTCAAAAGTAAAACTAATTTTTTAACTCTCTCTCTCTCTCTCTGAAACTACCAGTTTATTGCTTCTCCTGCCTAAAACAATCCTTTCTCCAATGTACTTCAAAAATGTATCAATACTTCAGATGGGTAAATCTCCGCTAATACTGTTCAAATCCAGATTCAGAGGAGGTATATTCACAGAGATTCAAACACCTTAAAGGAATGAAAAAAGCATAAATGGAAAACATTTTTGATAAAGAAATTTTGATATAGAAATTTTGATAAAGGGTGATGCATGGCACAGCCTTTGAGTGTAGATATTGAGATCAACACATTAACGTACTTAAAAGAAGCATGGGACAAGTACAGAGGATCTTTAATGATGGGAAAGCAAAGGAAATCACAAACTCAGGGAAGGTGAACCCTTGGGTCGACGCCGAGGACCAGCTAGTGGTAGGCAAGTCATTCATGCTAGGCACAGCACTAGGCAAAGGACTAGGAAGGCAAGCTTGGACTGGAAACAAGGCAGGCAAGGCTTGGTGAAGACAAGGCAGGCAGGGCTGGAACTGGAGGCAGCAGGGCTGAGGTTGCAGACAGGCAGGACTGGGGCTGGAGCCAAGGCAAGACTGGAGCTGGAGACAAGACAGGGCTGGAGCCAAGACAAGACGAGCTGGAACTGCAGTCAGGCAGGCAAAGCAGGAGAAACTGGACTGAAGACGACAAGACCAGGAATGCACAACTAGGCAAGGGACCTCAATGTGAAGGCAGTGAGAGAGAGGAACTGCAGTCTTATGTAGGACTGAGTGTCTGACATCATCTCCAAATCCTGCACCACGGGCCCTCAGAAGAGTCATTGGGTGCATGTGCGCCTAGGAAGACAGACGGAGGGAGACACAGCCACATAGGCGGTCGGTGGCCTAACTGTTTGGGGAGGCTAAAGGGGGTGGGGTTAGGGGTGGGGCCAGGGGTGGAGCTTAAATCCATAATTGTCTGATAACACACAGAAAAAATAAATAAATACAAATAAAAGTCACAATTAATACCTTTTATTAAATTTAGATATTAGCTATGTATCATATGTCAAAGAATAAAGTGGTTGTTCAAAGCATATACTAACCACAATCGCTCAACTGCAAAACACTATGCACAACTTTGTGCAAAAACACACTCAGAACCTTACTGTACCATAAATATTACACTGGGCAGAACCTAATACACCAATATACCACCCATACGGAAAATGCAGACCGTCAACAATATGAAACAAGGGATCATAATATCACAATTCTCATGTACTGCCACAAAACACCCTAATTCATGTTTAATGTGGGATAAAATGCCATAAATAAGTAAATAAATATAAACTTTTAATGTTGAGCACCTGATTCTCAAAGTGGACATATTCCAAACACTATAATGAAAATAAAATGATCTTTTCTACCTTTGTTGTCTGGTGACTTTGTTTTTCTGATCATGCTGGCCAAGTATCTGATTCTGCTGCTATCTGTCCTCTTAACTCCGTTTCCAGGGCTTCCTTTCCATTTATTTCTTTACTTTCTGCCTTTCTTCTTCATTTCTTGCCTTACATCCGTAAGTAAAAGCTGGGTCCTCTGCAGACTTGACTGTCCAGTGGATCCAGCTTCTGCCTATTTTCTCCATCGATGTGCAGGTTTTCTCCCTTTTCCCTCATCTCATCTCCTTCCTCTGTCTTCCCTCCCCTCCATGCATGTCCAGAATTTCTCCCCTTCATTCATGTGCATCTCCTTCCTGCCTTCCCGTCTCGCCATCCATGTCCAGCAACCCTCTTCTCCCCTCTAGCCACCCATGTCCAGCAACCCTCCTCTCTCTTCCCTGCCCTCCCCTCCATCCACCCATGTCCAGCAACCCTCCTCTCCCCTCTAGCCACCCACCCATGTCCAGCAATTCTACTCCCCCCTCCATCCACCTATGTCCAGCAAATCTCCTCTCCCCTGACCTCCCCTCCACCCATGTCCAGCAACCCTCCTCTCTCCCCTGCCATCCCCTCTATCCATCCATGTCCAGCAACCCTCCTCTCTCCCCTGCCATCCCCTCTATCCACCCATTCCAGCAACCCTCCTCTCTTCCCTCCCATCCCCTCTATCCACCCATTCCAGCAACCCTCCTCTTCCCTGCCCTCCATGAATATCCAGCAATTGAATTCCCTTCTGTCCCCTGCCCCCCTCCATCCATACCCAGCGCGATTCTCCTCTCCCTCCCCTTGTTTACTATCTGCCCCGTGCCATCTTTAATTTACCTGCGTCCCAGCGTCGGCCCGCCGCGTCATTTCAAAGCCTGCCCTGCTGCCTGTCTCTATTCTTTGCTCCCTTCGTGATGTGATTCGTTCCGCAGAGTCCCGCCTTCTGACATCATTTCCTCGAGGGCGGGACTCTGCGGAACGAACACATCGCGAAGGGAGGGAAGAATAGAGACGGGCAGCAGAGCGGGCTTTGAAATGACACGGCGGGCCGACGCTGGGATGCAGGTAAATTAAAGATGGCATGGGGCAGATAGTAAAACAAGGGGAGGGAAAGGGGAGACTCATGGTGCCACTCGCCCGCCCAAACCACCCTCCCTCGACGCCTAACTCTTTCCTGCTGTGGCTGGGGAGGCTTAGCCTCCCCAAGCCTCTTATACCGGGCGCCTATGCACAGCCAGATAGGCTGAAGGCCATGACACCAGCGGCCTGCTGTGCCACACTACTGCTGGACCGTGAACCCGACTCAGCCTTCTGTCAGTAAGTCAGGGGGGTGTTGGACACAGCCCGAGGCTGTGACAGTACCTCCTCTCCTCAGTCTGAGACTGGACTTATGGAGATGCAGGTAATGGAATCTTATTTATTTATTTATTTATTACATTTGAACCCCGCGCTTTCCCGCTTATCGCAGGCTCAATGCGGCTTACATTGTAACAAAAGAATTAACAAAGGAGGTATGTGATAGGACAAATGAACAAGGAGTAAATGGGATAGAAGAGGTATGAGAAAAAGGATAGGGATAGATAAGGCGGTGGAGCGATAAAGGAGAATATGGGGAGGGTAAGAAGGTTGGTAGGAGATATTTTCTGAGTCATTGTTGTTAATGGTTATTTGAACCGGTAGATAGATGGTTTGTTAATGTTTGCTTATGATAGGTCAAGTCACTTATTTATTTATTTATAGCACATTTCTACCCCACATTTTCCCACACATGCAGGCACAATGTGGCTTACATAGGATTAATAAAAATTACAATACAGTACAGAAGAGTTGTGGTAAGAGACAGGAAGCATGGAAAGGGCATATCATTCGGTGACTATGGGGGGAGTAGGTTAATCCAAATAGGTGAGTTTTCAGCAGCTTCTTGAACAGTTGGTGATCCATTTGCATTTTTAAGTATTTTGGCAAAGCATTCCAATTCTTAGCACTGGAGTAATGGAAAGACGAAGAGAAGATCGATTTGTATCTGACGCCTTTACAACTTGGGTAAACCTGTTTGAATAGATGGGTTTTCAATAGTTTCCTAAAGGAAAGATATTCATTAATTGACTGAATGCATCTAGGTAGAGCATTCCAGAGTTGGGATCCCTGGTAGGGGAAGTTATGCATGGTAGGTTTTGTACCTTAGTCTTTTGCAGTTGGGAACGTGAAGGTTAAGGTATGATCGTGAAGATGTTGACATGTTTCTATATGGAAGGTTTATTTGACTGACCATGTAACTTGGTGACACTCCATGGATGATCTTGTGGATTAGTGTGATGGCCTTAAAGTTGACTCGTTCTCTAATAGGGAGCCAATGAAGTTTCATACGGAGGGGTGTTGCACTTTCGAATCTAGGCTTCCCATAAATAAGTCTAGCTGCCGTGTTCTGGGCAGTTTGAAGTTTTTTCATGATTTGGGCTTTACATCCAACAAAGATACTATTACAGTAATCAGCGTGGGTGAGTACCGTGGATTGTACCAAGCAGCGGAGGGTATTCAAGAGGAGATAAGGTTTCACACGTTTCAACATCCACATCATGTTGAACATTTTCTTTGTGATGGATGTTGCGTGGTCTTCAAGGGATAAGTGTTTATCCAATGTAACTCCAAGGACTTTCAAATTATTGGATATAGGAATTGTGACATCAGGAGTGGTGAGAATCATTGGATGGAATGTGGAATATTGGGAAGAGAGGATTAGGCATTGAGTTTTATCTTTGTTCAATTTCATTTTGAAAGCATTGGCCCAAGAAGTTAAGATATTCATAACATTAGTTATTTTATCGGAAATTTCTGCCAGGTTAGATTTGAAGGGAATGTATATGGTGATGTCGTCAGCATAGACAAAAGGGTTGAGACCATGTTTGGAAAGGGATTTAGCCAGAGGAATCATCATAAGGTTGAATAGAATTGGGGATAAAGGAGAACCTTGAGGCACACCGCAATCTGATGACCAGGGAGATGATATTTAAGTAGATGACTTGGCTCGATAGGATCTAGAGGTAATAAAGCCTTCAATCCATTTTATAACATTGCCACCAATTCCCAAGTTATCCAGAAGTCTAGTAAGAATACAATGATCAACCATGTCAAATGCTCCAGACATGTCAAACTGTAAAAGGAGTACTTTATTTCCGAATGATATTTCTTGTCTAAATTTGGATATTAAAGTAAGCAATACTGTTTCCGTACTGTGGGTAGGTCGGAAACCCGATTAAGATTCATGGAGGATGGAGAATTTTTGTATATACTCATTGACTTGAATGGTCACTCTATTTTCCATCAATTTAGTTAATAGGGGAATGGAGGCCACTGGTCTGTAGTTGGTAACATCACTTATAGGTTTCTTAGAGTCTTTGGGTATAGGTGTGAGTAATATGTTACCATGTTCAGTAGGGAAGGAACCTTGTTGCAACAAGAAGTTGATATGGGCGGTGAGATCAGTGATGAAGCGTTCAGGGACGTCTTTTATTAAATGGCTGGGGCAGGAATCAAGATGACAATGGGATCTGGAGAGTTTGGAGATCGTCTTTGAAATTTCTTCAGTGGTGAGGAGGGTAAAACTTGTCCATGAGCGGTCAACTGGAGTTTCATTAATGTTGGGATCCAAGTCATCGAGAAAGGAATCAAGGTAATTGCTATCATGGGGAATCGATTTACGAAGATTAGTAATTTTGTTATAGAAGTGCATAGCGAGTTGGTCTGCAGATGGGCTATTTGAAGGTGATCGGGTAACTATATTGGTATTAAGGAGGCTGTTTATGAGTTGATATTGTTTCTTTATATCTGTGCCATTGGTTGTGATGTTTTGAGTATAGTAGGTTCTTTTTGCTCTTTTAATGGCGTTCTTATAATTATAATCTTCTAGGGAGCAGTGGAACAAGATTAGCAGACTTCCGTGAATTGTCCTCAGAACTGTAAGCCTTCCTGAAAACAGAGGTGCCCTGGACCATGAATCCATGGTCTAGTTCGTCAGGCACAGTACAAGAAGTAGATGGTTCCTTATGTATATCTGTGGACATGGAGTTTGCCCTGGCCTGGGTCTTAGATGCTAGGTGAGAGCAAGCTTTGTCCTGAAGAAGCCTCCCTCCTAGGAGGAGATCCACAGCCTCCTTTTTCTCCTGATGAGGACATGTCTCAACTTGATGCTTGATGCATACTTTGGCCAGAACCCCATTGGTCCAGGGAACGTCATCAAGAACACTGGTGGTGGCTAGAGAGACAGCAGGTATCTCAGAATCCAGACAACAATGATGACAGGTCTTACTCCAGGTGGAAATCTCTAGTATCGGGTTGTGTTTCTGCAGCCAAGGTGATCCCAAGATGATGGGCTTCACAGGTGTCTGAAGCACATATATAGCGATGTCCTCCCTGTGGTACCTATACTCAGATGTACAGGAAGTGTCTGGGTTTTCAAATGTCCTTGAATGTTCCCATAGACTGAGGTGACCAGAACGATCTTGGACAAATCCTGAGTGGGAATTTTGAAATGTCAGACTATAGCTTCATCTATAAAGTTCCTACTTGCTCCAGAGTCCAGGAAAACCTTGATGTATCTCTTCCTTTGCTCCAACCTGAGAACTGTTGGAGTTAGATATTGAATACTAGGAGTTCCGAGGGGAGGATCCAGTGCTGTACCCCTGGCCAGAACTTGGCTTGAAGACCCTGACTTGTTGGGGCATTTAAGTGTATAATTTACTTTCTCACCAGAATAACATAGTAACATAGTAAATGATGACAGATAAAGACCTGTACGATCCATCCAGTCTGCCCAACAAGATAAACTCATTTTACATGGTTTGCAAAACTTTATTTGTATGCCTGAGTTTGATTTGTCCTTGCCATTCTCAGGGCACACACCACAGAAGTCTGCCCAGCACTGTTCTTGTACTAAAAAAGTTCTGAAGCTAACGTCAAAGCCCCTTAAAATTTACATTCCAGCCCATCCATATCTATTCAGACACGATCAGGGCACATACTGTAGAAGTCTGCCCAGCACTGTTTTTGCTTCCCAATTACCGGTGATGCCACCCAATCTCTGCTAAGATTCCGTAGATCTATTCCTTCTAAACAAGATTCCTTTGTGTTTATCCCATGCATGTTTGAATTCCATTACCGTTTTCATCTCCACCACCTCCCGCGGTAGGGCATTCCATATATCCACCACCCTTTCCGTGAAAAAATACTTCCTGACATTACTCCTGAGTCTGCCCCCTTCAACCTCAATTCATGTCCTCTAGTTCTACCACCTTCCCATCTCCGGAAAAGGTTTGTTTGCGGATTAATACCTTTCAAATGTTTGAACGTCTGTATCATGTCACCCGTTTCTCTTTTCCTCCAAGATATACATGTTCAGATCGGCAAGTCTCTCGTATGGTTTGCAACGCAAATCCCATACCATTTTTGTAGCTTTTCTTTGCACCGCTTCCAGTCTTTTTACATCTTTAGCAAGACACGGCCTCCAAAACTGAACACAATACTCCAAGTGGGGCCTCACCAACGATGTGTAGAGAGGCATCAACACCTCCTTTCTTCTGCTGGTTATACCCCTCTCTATGCAGTCTAGCATCCATCTGGCCACGGCTGTTGCCTTGTCACATTGTTTCTTCATCTTCAGATCCTCATACACCAACACCCCAAGGTCTCTCTCCTGAGTCGAGCTTACTAATCTCTCCTGTCCTATTCGGTACAATAGAGGCAAAGATTCAATGTCCAGTGCCTCTGCTTCTCCTGGACAGAGATAGGAGAGCAGTCCACCTAATTGGGTTCTTCAAGATTAGGGGGTGGGCAGTAGGGAGGTCTCGCCCTGCCAGCCCCTCCTTGATTTAGGGTGCTAACCCCTGCCAGAAGGCTGAGACAAGACTATTGTTATTCCAACTCAGTTCAGAAGCTAAGGTGTGGAACTGTATAGCATAATTGCCCAGGGTCCGTGTCCCCTGTTTCAGTCTAAGAAGCTCAGAAGCCACCATTGTGACTTTCCTAGGCTCTTAAAAGACCCTCCTGAACTGTCCCAAAAAACTATGGAGGTCATCAAGCAAAGGGCCGTTCCATTCCCGGAGTGGAGACGCCCAAGTCAGGGCTTGGCCAGACAACAAGGAGATAATGTAGGCCAACCAGGCCCTATCAGAGGAGAAGTCTCTAGCTTGCAGTTCAAAAATGATCTAGCACTGGTTAATGAATCCTCTGCAGTCTTTGGAGTTCTCGTTGTACCTTGGGGGAGACATGAGACAAATACCAGTAGTAGTGGACGTGGGCACTGGAGCAGGATCTGGAGATGAAGAGGCCGGGACTTGGGACCTGGGATGCTGCAAACATCTGGTGATCCAGGCAAACAATCAGAGCCTGAACAACCCCTGCCAGTTGCTAGAACTGATCCATACAGGAGGACAGGTCTTGTACTAACCCAGACAAGTGCTGAAGCTGTAGTGCCAGTTGCTGGAACAGTTGCAAGGCGTAATGTCCACTGAGCATTGAGGAGTAATAGCTAATGCCCTATTTGCTGTCAGAGCCAGTGAGCTAGTTGTTTCATGCGCTTGCCGGCTCTTATCATGGGATGGGAGCAAATGCAGGCACTAGTACGGCATTAATAGCCTCTAGCGCCCGTGTTTGCTTCTGATCATCGGGGTCTAAGTGCTGCTCTCTTACCAGTTCCCTAAATACCTACTCTTCATTCCTCGATTCTCCACTCACTCTCTCATCCAAGCCCTAAGTCTCCACTTCCCCACTCAGTCCCTAACCCTCTGAGTGTTATGTTATCAAAGATTTATCTCTCGCCAACTCTCTACATATGGATTCAAGGCAAGTTACAATTTATTTAGCAGTAAGAAACTGATAACAAAACACCAGGAATTACATAAAGATAAAAAAGAAAACATAATTCAATTACAAACATAAATATTTAAAATCCCACAGGCCTAGAGAACAATACGTTTTCAAAGCTTTGTGAAACATAAAATAATTCCCCATTAAATATATTTCACGTGGAAGATTATTCCGATAGTGAACAGCTAAAAAGAAAAAATGATTGAGCATATGAAGCCTTAAACCGAATGTTCTTCATTGAAGGGAAACCTAACAGTAAATAAATACATCTTCTGGAAACCATCTTTGAATTCAGCACATTTACCAGCTGAGACCCACTTTCTGGACACAACCCATTCAAAAACTTAAAACACTCAAAGCATCTTAAAAATAACTTGACATTTCACAGGTAGCCAATGTATTGTTTCCAATAAAGGAGTCACATGATCCAGCTGAGTGCAAGCTTTTCCTCCTCTTTGTCACCTAATTCTGGAGTCCTTGCTTTCCCTCATCACCAAGTTCCTACTCTTCTCCAAGCATTTAATAAGACTGGGCACACTCAACATTTCACATCATCAAGAGGACTCTCAGAGAACTTGCAGAGTGGTTGAGGGTCCCCTTGTGATGATCTGAAATGTCAGGGGAGGGGGCAGAGGGCATGATTCCCAGGGGTGTGGGACAGACTGTCAGTAATATTTTTATACTTGTCAGAAGATGACAACCCTATCATATCCCTAAGAAACTTGACCCCCTGCCTTTTCCCCTTCCCTAACTTCTTATTCCTATGACCCCCCCCCCCCCCCCCTTACCGAGATTCTGGCTCCTGTGCTTCCTCCCTTCCTCCGATCTTTCCACTGCTTCGCTATCCCTTCCTCAGCATACAACTTGCAGAAGTACATTAGGTGGCTACTACCCACCCACACATTGAACACCAGCACATTGCGAGAACATTCAAAATCTGCAGTAGCACTTCTTCCCTGTGATACATAAGAATGGCAGCAGAAAATGAAGTGCCCGCTGTGAGTTTTCAATGCATTTGCAATGTGCCAGTAATCAATATGAGAGTGGATGTTAGCTGGGTACCTTGTTCCTGCTGCTACCTGACTGTTCCTTCATCTGCTGGGATGGGAGTCCCACATGTGAGCTTGATTTCACAGCCGACCACCCCTTCACTGTGATCTTTATTCAGCTGCCCCCAACCTCCCCGGTACCTCTGCACCTGGAAAACAGGGAAGAGCTGCCAAAATGTTTAGTCTGAGTCGTGTACACTGCAAGAGGCTGAGGGACAGGATAAAAATATTTTACTTTCCATTGCAAGAATGCTGGTGGTCACAACAGAAGATGGAAAATTAGATCATGAAATAGGTATCATTAGTTACATCGCTATTTTGGCTGCTCAAAACAGATGCAATTTGTCTTTAACAGTGACCTGGAAAAAGTAATATCATTATCTCTCTGAATATATATTTATTTAGTTTAACTTGTAATACATTGGCTAAGAGAGACATCACATACTCTTGTCATTGCCTAAATAATGATGTACGCAAAAATAAATCCATATGTTCCTAAACTGTGACCAGGTTTAAAAAAAAAAGTACAGTTTGCTGAGGATGCCCTAGCCCTCCCACTTAGGACAGATACATGATATATGGGTCAGCCATATATAGTGGGCAATACAACTCTTAACATATATGGCTTTGATTAGTTTAATCAAACTATTGGCTACTACAGAATACTACTACTACTACTTAACATTTCTAAAGCGCTACTAGGTTTACGCAGCGCTGTACAATTTAACATAGAAGGACAGTCCCTGCTCAAAGAGCTTACAATCTAAAGGACACGTGAACACAAAGGTATCCATGAACACCTGAGGTTCAATTCAGATCTGCTATACACACATATGCACACACAAATAGCAATGGTCAGTAGAGGGGTATTAGACACCCTAGGCAAACCTTCCACCTCGCCCCACCCTTCCCCTATTCCTGCTCCATTTAACTTTCAGGCCTACTGCCCCACCAAATGAAAATATGATAATTAAACTCAACAGTCATGACAACCACATCACCACCCCTTCAGAAACATATAAATATATAATACAGACAAGTTTCAGAAATCATGCACAGTGCCTGATGAATATACCAACTATGAATTTTGGGGGTAGAATATAAAAACATGAAGAAATATATACATATGTACATTTTTAAAAATCTGTATCATACTGGCTTTGAAACGTAATCTATGAAATGGCTCACTGGACTGAATTAAGTTATTTCCCCTTACTACTATACAAATAGATAGATAGATAGATAGATAGATAGATAGATAGATAGATAGATAGATAGATCTATTGTCATCTCAGTAACAGTACTAGAAATAACTTCCATTACCAGTCAATTTGTGGAGAAATGAAACATTCTTCAAAAAACACTTTCAAAGCCAATAAAGTGAACTTGCAATACCAAAACCAACACTAACTTCCAAAACATACAGAGCAACAAGTCTACCTACGAAAAGGTGATGGCAAAAGCAGAAGACACCTGTATGTATAGGGGAGAGGAATGGTCAGCAGGCAAAAGGAGGTGATGGTACCTCTATATATGTGCCTGGTGAGATCTCATATTGAATACCGTGTATATTTCTAGACACTGCACCTTCAAAAAGGGCAATCTGGTCAGAGTCAGCCTGGAGTACAGCTACTAAAATGGTCAGTGGTCTTCATCATAAAGCATAAGGGGACAGATTTAAAGATCTCAATAAGGAAGAAAGGCAGGAAAGGGGAGATATGATAGAGACATTTAAATATCTCCAAAAGTATAAATGCACAGGAAGCAGGCCTCTTCCAATTAAAAGGAACCTCTGAAATAAGGAGTCATAGGGTGAAGGTGAAAATGGGGTTGGCTCACGAGTTATCTGAGGAAATATTTCTTTACTAAAAGAGTGGTAGATGTGTGGAGCAGCCTCCCAGCCAATGTGGTGGAGACGAGGACTGTATATAAATTATAAATTAAATATAAATTAAAGAAAACATAGGACAAGAACAGAAGACGTTTGAGGGAGAAGGACTGTAGGGCTTAAGAGTTGTTGTGGATGCAGACTAGATAGACAGTATGGGCTTTCTCTGCCATCATTTCCTATGTTTCATTGAAGACAGGGACAATTTTAGCTCATTAGTAGGCACTATGAAGCAGTGGCGTTCCTAGCCTCAACGGTACCCGGGGCAGATCGCCGATGCGCCCCCCCCCCCCCCGGGTGCAGCTCCCCCCCACAAAATGACCCCCGGGTGCACGCCGTTGTTGGGGGGGGGGGTGCCGCAGCGCATGCCTGTCTGCTCCCACTTCACTACGCTTGCTAAATTCTCTCGTTCGCTGCAGCTCCCTCCCTCTGCCCCGGAACAGGAAGTAACCTGTTCCGGGGCAGAAGGAGGGAGCTGCTGCAGCGAACGAGAGAATTTAGCGAGCGTAGCAAACTGGGAGCAGACAGGCGCGTGCTGCGGCACCCCCCCAGCAGCATGCACCCAGGGCGGACCTCCCCCACCGCCCCATCTTGGTACGCCACTGCTATGAAGTAACATAAGACCCTGCAAAAAACATACTCATATCCATAGCACAACTGCTGGGAACTCAGAACAAGCCAAACTGCTACAGATCCTTATACAGAAATGACAAATTAACAGGATACTGCACCTTATTCACACGCAGAATATGGACAAGACCTCACCAAAAACAGAACATGGGACTATAGTTGAGAAGCATAATATACAGATAAAAATCTTTGCTCTGCTGTCTACTCTAGCCTCACCCATTCTCCTCCTATTCACTGCTCCACAGGAAGAGAGGGGAGAGGCTGGATTAGGGAGCAGAGTAGCTTTTGCTGTCTGCTCTAACTTCACCCTTACTCCCCCCTCCTCCAATTTCCTGCAATTGCCTAGGAAGGAAGGGAGGGGGGTGGACAACATGAGGGAAAGGGATGAATTTGTAAGCAGAGTAGCTCTTTCATTCTCCCTCTGCTTCATCCTCTCTATCCTCTTCTGTCCCCTGTACCAAAGGATAAGCCCTGGGAACAGGGCTGGCATGGGAAGGGTTCACACAAGGCAATTGCCCTGGGTCCCCAAACTACAGGGGGCCCCTAAGCCTGCTTAAAGCTGAAGGAGACGCAGCCTACAGGTAGGCTTTGGGACCTCTTCCCAATCTTCTGCCCCGCCCCCAGGTCCAGCATGTTTAACACTTGCTGTTCATGGGAATGAAGCTGAAAGTTAAGTACTCAGATCCTGTCAGAGCTGAAGACATTAAGGGCTAGATTTATTAAAGCGATTACCGTTATTAACATGCACCATCACCAAATATTCTTAATAAATAGATACATTACATAAAAGTGGGATCTATTATTAAAAAAGCACAAGCTCATGAATGTTAGCACATGGTAACATATAGTGCCTTTTAGCAAAATTATCCCTAAATGAAGCAAAACATTTAAAAAAGTGCACAACCTAAACACAAAAATAAACAAAGCCATGTTGAAAAGCACTATTTGGTGCAACTTGTTTAGTTGTGCGTATGATAGATGTGGAGACAAAGTTATTAAAAGAGCTGATGGTTCACTGAGTTTGGGTGGCTTTCAGCTATTATTTTGCTGTCACTGATACCATGCTTTTCTGAAGCCTTGGGTTACCATTAGTGATATTTTAGTTCAGCATTAAATTTTAGTTCTTTACAAAACATATCATTTTTATTCTAGTTCTGACAGCAATCTTAATTCTAGTTTTTATTCAGTTATCTTCTGAAAATTTTAGCTCTTATTCAGTTCATATTCCGGTCACAAACTCATGACAAATAATTTCAATTTGTGTAAAACCGACAGAACAATTCTAGTTTTTATTCAGTCCTCTTCCAAAAATTTTAGTTCTTATTCAGTTATTAAGTTTATTTACATATGTGTACAATGTTTGACCCTCTTAAGCCATTTTCGTTAAGAAAATTTATTATTTATAGTTCTTACTCTATTTGGGTCAGCACATTTTCTATTCCTATTCGTCCTCATGAACTAATCGTCAAAAATTTTCATTATGATACTTATTAACAAATATATAGAATCTAGCTCAATATTATTAATACAGGGGCCCTTTTACTAAGCTGTGAAGGCGCCTACGCATGCCCAATGCACACAAAATTGGAGTTACCACGTGATGCGGTAATTTCAATTTTGGTGCATGATCGTTATGTGCATTTGAAAAATATTTTTTATTTTCTGACGCATGGCACCTACGCGCGTCAAGTGGAATTTGACGATTGTAGACCATTACTGCCTGGTTACCGCATGAGACATTACTGCTAGGTCAATGGCTTGCAGTAAGGTCTCAGACCCAAAATGGATGCGTGGCAATTTTCATTTTGCCGCACGTCCATTCTCGGCAAAAATTTTTAAAAGGCACTTTTTGTAGGTGTGCTAAAAAATAATTCTGTTTGCGCCCAAAACACAAGTCTACAGTACCGCAGGCCATTTTTCAGTGCACCTTAGTAAAAGGACCCCACAACCTGCAGAATCATATTATATGTAGAATCTAAGTACACAAAATATGCCTCAAAAGCATTTTGTAACCATCAGACTACTACAGTTACAGAGACATGTGGAGGGGCATAATCGAACGGAGCACCCAGGTTTTCTTGAGGGTGTCCTTGCAGGACGTCCCCACGAAGGGGCAGGGAAACCCGTATTATCGAAACAAGATGGGCGGCCATCTTTCATTTCGATAATATGGTCGGGGACGCCCAAATCTCCACATTTAGGTCGATCTTTAGAGATGGTCATCCCTAGAGATGGTCGTCCCCGATTTTCAGCGATAATGGAACCCGAGGACGCCCATCTCAGAAACGACCAAATGCAAGCCCTTTGGTCGTGTGAGGAGCCAGCAGTCATAGTGCACTGGTCCCCCTGACATGCCAGGACACCAACAGGGCAACCTAGGGGGCACTGTAGTGGACCAGAAAAAGCTCCCAGGTGCATAGCTCCCTTACCTTGTGTGCTGAGCCCCCCCAAAACCCACTCCCCACAACTGTACACTATTACCATAGCCCTTAGGGATGAAGGGGGCACCTAGATGTGGGGTACAGTGGGTTTCTGGTGGGTTTTGGAGGGCTCACATTTACCACCACAACTTTAACAGGTAGGGGGGATGGGCCTGGGTCTGTCTGCCTGAAGTGCACTGCAGTACCCACTAAAACTGCTCCAGGGACCTGCATACCGCTGTCATGGAGCTGGGAATGATATTTGAGGCTGGCATAGAGGCTGGAAAAAATATTTTAAAAAACCTTTTTTTAGGGTGGGAGGGGGTTAGTGACCACTGGGAGAGTAGGGGGAGGTCATCCCCGATTCCCTCCGGTGGTCATCTGGTCATTTAGGGCACATTTTTGTGGCTTGGTCGTAAGAAAAAAAAAGGACCAAATAAAGTCAGCCAAGTGTTCGTCAGGGACGCCCTTCTTTTTTCCATTATTGGCTGAGGGCGCCCATGTGTTAAGCAAGCCCCAGTCCCGCCTTTGCTAAGCTTCTGACACACCCCCAGGAACTTTGGTCGTCCCCGCGACAGAAAGCAGTTGAGGGTGCCCCAAATCAGCTTTCGATTATGTCAATTTGGGTGACCCTGTGAGAAGAATGCCCATCTCCCGATTTGTGTCGAAAGATGGGCGCCCTTCTCTTTCGAAAATGAACCCATAAATCTCACTCATTAGGAGTGTGTCACACTTGTTGAAGGCTTTCTCAGTCTCACACTCTATGAGCCCTGACTCTCACTCATTAGAACCTCAGTACCTGATTACTGCTTTCATGAAAAGGAAGCTAAGGAGCAGACATTAGGAAGAGATGTGAACACATCTTATGTACTTTGCCTCCCCATGCCATCCATTTTCCTTTTACCTACAAGTTCATGTGCTCTGAAACCTATGTGCACACTTTTAGCTACTGAGCAGAGAATGGCTTTCAGAGGCTTTCAGCCCAGAGAAGTTACTTATGTTGCCTCCACTCTGTCTGTATCCTTTTAGAATCTCCAAAGAAAAGCTAATATTTTATGCTACTTTTTCTTTTGCAAAGCAGTGCTCCGTTTTAGTCTTTCTAGATTTATAAACTGGACAAATAATCTGGGAAAAATCTCACTCTTCGGCCTTCAATCTAACTCTTCTGGATGGTTAATCCTTGGTATCTCTGTAATTATGACTCCAGCAAGCCTCGCACTAGGTAATAAGAATTCACAACTACTATACAATCTCGTGATTTTAGAGAGTTAGTCAGCGCTGCGTACGCCTTGTAGCGCTATAGAAATGCTAAATAGTAGTAGTAGTAGTAGCTCTGTGCAACATGGAAAAAGAAATGTAAGGACAGGAGGACATGGGGACTCAACTACAAGCCTTTAGGGAAAAGGTGAGTGCTACATAACTCTCACGTATCCTCTGGTGACTGAAATCAACATGACCACATCCTCCTTGTATGGAAGAGGAGAGGAAAAGGAAGAGCAAACTCTATCAACCTTATCAGCCTCAAGGCTTAAACTTTATGTTTTCTCTCTGCAATGAAATCATGCATAAAATCTTAAGAATGCCCAGCTGGAATTGTTCAATTAAGCCATATCCTCATACTTACACAATGGTTTTCCCAATATGCATAAATGCTTTCTCCACAAATTCGCGCACACTGTGGACCTCCCCAGTAGATATGACAAAGTCCTCTGGCTCATCTGTTTGCAACATCAGCCACATAGCCTGCAGTAAGACAAACAAACCCAATATTAGTGCACCTGTAACTTGTCCTATTTCCATGGCATGTTCAGTTGCCACATGTTTTAGGAGAAAAATGGTCACACAGCATTCAGTTAGGAAATCTGAGATCATTCTGTCAATGAAGCAGGAATGGAAGATGAAAAGAGATACACATATTAAATTGTCTAACTATATATTACAGGAATGCTTCAATTAATGTTCAGGTAATATGTGTTCTCAGTAGTCAAAACAAGTAAATAGTTCCTTGGTAAGAGAAAACAAGAAGATTTAAAATAAAATTTATCTAATCTACCCACAATTTGTTTTGCAAGGAATAGAACATTATTCTCCTGCTTCTCTAAAGTCCTTCACTCAAGTCTCTATGATATTATATTATGTAACTTTGTAAGTCTAAGTGCTTTGAAAATATGTCTCCACATGTTTTTCCATTGTTCAGCTATCAAAAACAAATCACAACAATACTAAGAATAACAAAAGAGAGGCGATTAAGTTAATATAAAATACATAAATGATCTTTTCAGTTTGGTAACTTGCTCATCTACTAACGATGACAAAGAAGCATTAAGGAAAAAAATAGAGACTAACTCAGATACCCAAGGCCTCAACCCATTTATCTACGCTGATGACGTTACATTATACATCCCATACAAACATGATCTGGCGGAAATCACCAACGAAATCAAACTAAGCTTAAACATCATGACCTCATGGGCAAATGCATTCCAACTAAAACTCAATACAGAAAAAACACACTGTCTCATCATCTCATCCCAATACAATACATACAAACCCACAAGCATTAACACCCCAGGATACACCCTCCCTGTCTCTGACAGCCTGAAAATTCTCGGAGTAACAATCGACTGTAACCTATCACTAAACACCCAAGCGAAAGCCACCATAAAGAAAATGTTTTTCTCAATGTGGAAACTCAAATGCGTAAAACCATTCTTCCTGAGGGAAATATTTCATAACCTGGTTCAATCCATGGTATTAAGCCACACACATTACTGTAATGGAATCTATGCGGGATGCAAGGATCAAATCATAAAGAAACTTCAGACTACCCAAAATACAGCAGCCAGGCTTATATTTGGAAAAACACGTTTTGACAGCGCCAAACCACTCAGAGAAAAACTGCACTGGCTACCAATCAAAGAACGCATCACCTTCAAAATCTGCACGACTGCTCACAAAATTATTTACGGCGAGGCACTGGGTTACATGACAAACCTCATTGACCTGCCAACCAGAAACACCACAAAATCTGCACGATCATATCTAAATCTCCACTACCCAAGCAGCAAAGGACTGAAATACAAAACCAGCTTTTCCTACTTAAGTGCACAACTATGGAACTCATTGCCAAAAGCAGTAAAAACCACGCTCAACCACCTAAATTTTCGGAAAGCACTAAAGACAGACTTGTTCAGAAGAGCATACCCCAATGACCCAACATAAAAATACCGGTCACTTGCGACACAATATAACCAAAGACCGTAACGGACATTACCTGACTCTTCTTCCCCCTTTCCCTCTCTAAGTTCCCCCCAAATGTTTCCTACCATACATATACCTCATTATAACACAATGAGGCATATTTTCAAAGCACTTTGGGAGGCTAAGTTCCATAGGTTTCTATGGAACTTTGGGAGGCTAAGTGCTTTGAAAATGAGCCTCAATGTCACTTTGTATTCATTCACACTATGTATTTGTTCAAACCGTAACCGGCTAACGCTGTTAACGGTTATATGTAAGCCAGATTGAGCCTGCAAAAGGTGGGAAAATGTGGGATACAAATGTAACAAATAATAATAATAAGTAGTTACACTGAAATTTCTATGATGTGCAGTTGAGATGTATCCCTAGCAGTATAGGCCTGAATAACTAGGCAGACTAGAAGATCCAGCTGGTTGTACTTGCCATGTCTATTCAGATGGAAAATACATCCAGGAATCATCTGCAATTATAAGAAAGTAAATCTGGAAATGGATTATGAAAACAGAGAGGGGGATAATCTTAAAGCAGTTCAATATGAGACAATAGCACGTCAGTTCATGTGGTAAGCACAGCTACGGGGCTGTATAATTCTCAGTCGCTGAAGGGGAACTCTCATGCTCAAAGTTCAAGACTGTTTACTGTAACGTGGATTGGGAAAAAGTAACCCCCTGACTAGACAGTACATGTTAGATTGAAGCAGACTACAAAAGTATGGTTTCTTGAGGAGGACCATCCTGAGGCAGAAACTGGGAAGATCTATTTTACATCGTAGGACAACAGTTATGCTAACATTTCTCACCACATTTTGGGGAATGTGGAACACACCTGAAGAGTGATGTGCTTGTAATTTCTGATCTAATGGCTTGCACTAGGTTTGCTGCATTTCCTGTGATCTTCTGTATTAAAATAAAACAATTGAAGAAAGGGATGCATAAGAGCTCTCTCTTCCATTCTCTTGGAAAGTTCCCTCCAGTACATCACCGCACTGCCAAACACCTCAGGCTGCACTGCTAAAGTCTATTAAAGGCTACAGGATGTGCAAAGAGTTAAGGGGGTCTTTTACTAAAGCTTAGCTCAAGTTATCTGCAGCAGGGCCCATTATATTCCTTCTAGATTCTAGCCTAATCCTATTTAATAAAACGCACCTCCAACGTTCTGAAGCCGAGAAAGTGAAGCCTTCAAGCATTCCTGCAATGTTCCGGAACTACGTGTCGTCAATTGAGGAGACGGAGCCTTACAGAGCACATGAATGCTTCAAGGCTTGAAGGCTTCACTTTCTCGGCTTCAGAACGTTGGAGGTGCGTTTTATTATATAGGATAGGCTCTGCTGCAGGTAAGCTTTAGTAAAAGACCCATTAACTTCAAACAAAATGTGCTACATCCTACAGTAGCGACTCCAGTGGAACACTATGGGGCCCTTTTACTAAGCCGCATAGGTGCCTATGCATGCTCAACACGTGCCAATTCGGAATTACCGCCCGGCTACCATGTGGCATAGGTGGTAATTACATTTTTTACACACATCCACTACAGCGCTGGAAAATATATTTCATTTTCTGGCGCACGGCGCTAACTGGGTGGTAATCGGCATTGTACGTGCGCTGACGATTACTGCCCAGTTAACACATGAGACCTTACTGCTAAGTCAATGCGTGGTGGTAAGGTTTCAGGCCCAAAATGGATGCGCGCCAATTTTCATTTTGCCGCACATCCATTTTCGGTAAAAAAGGCCTTTTTTGTAGGTTTGCTGAAAAATGGACCTGCGCACATCCAATATACGCGTCTACACTAGCGCAGGCCACTTTTTGGCACACCTTAGTAAAAGGACCCCTATGTTTGTAATTATAAAAACAAACAAAAAATCTGACATTTTGGGGTTAATTTTATAAGTGGATACTTATGTGAAAAGGCACCTATTATGTTCATTTTATAGAAGGAAAAAAATCAAACACTGCTTGCGTTAAACAAACCTCACAAAATCTACTCCAGAAAAATTGTTTCACCAAAAAAAATATGCACTTTACTATTGTTAAATTTATATCTATACGTATATATATACACATATAGATATAAATGTAATAATAGTAAAGTACATATACATATATAAAACACCATCAAGAGGGAAACACTTTAAAATTAAATAGCTCTGAAAATAGTGTTAGAACCCCTAATTCATTATCAGTCCTTAAACCAATAACTAGGTAAATTTTATGAAATAAAAAAAATAAATATATATATACATGATTCAAAATACGTAAAAAAACCCAGTGAAAAATAATCTTCAAAACTTCCACCATGATACCATATTTGGAGCTGGTCTGCAGCTGGGATACAACTAGAGAGCTGCATGAGAATGACTGTGGGAATCCTGTGGGGATGGAAGAAGTTGCTGAAGGATTCCCATAGGAGTGTAGTCAAAATCTTTGGTGATACCAGAATGAGGCACGGAATGCACTGAACGAGGCAATTAGAGCACCAAAATTAGGCTTGGAATGCACTGTAAGGGGGCAAATGGAGTGCCAGAATGAGGCTTGGAATGCCCAGAGATGCAGCCGGAACACCAGAATGAGACTTAGAACACTCATTGGTTGAATAGTGAATACCATCCAAAAAACTGCAGGAAGCTGTTGGGGTCAAGAGAAAATGGAGGGATGTGAGTGAGTAAGTAATACTGTTGACTTTTGGGGATATGGGTAGGGGTGGGTAGAGATGAAATGAATCTTAGCAGATATGGGTGGGTACGGGTTAGATTCCAGTGGGGACGGGACGGGATATGTAAAAATTCTGTCCCTGTGCAACTCTCTAGATACAACAGCTCAAATATCTAAAGAAGCATCTCATAAACATACATGCCTATGTGTCTTCACAAAATAAGCTCATGCAAAGATGTCCAGAACAGCACAAATGTTCTCTTGCACACATTTACACCTGCTCCAAAGAAAGTGCAAATGTGTGTGTGTGTACTATATGTGAGTACATGCATATACATTAAATTCTACACATGAGCATATAAGTAGACACCATCTGGTGAGCACCCATACATATAGGTGCATATTTGTAAGAGCCAATTTCCATGGATAAAATATGGTTTCCACATGGAAAATGTTTTATAAGATGTCATATAAACTGAGCCAAATGCCAACTTCTTTAGCTGTAGTCCATAGCACTATTTACATTGACCTCTTCACATTTTCTTGAAAGAAAACACATTTAGCGGGTCCCTGGATGCCAGTGGATAATCTGCAAAGCAGATTAATAAATGCTGTAGGATAGATCAGTTTTTCTTACTAAAGAGCAATTGAACAGTTAAGACTTTTTTTTTTTTTAAGTAAACTGGTGTCAGGCATTGAGATGAAATACAGGCCTTCAAAATACAACCACCTTGGAAGTAATTTTTCTTCCCAGCTCCATATAACACTGTGATTTATAGATGTATATTTCTGATTGTTTTACCCAACTCTGGTCCCATGTGCCAAATGTCTTAAAACTGAATGGAAGGCAGGATCTGGGGCTACTTCTTCATACACCCTTGACATTAATGACCCTTTGGGGATGCAGCACGCTGGGTGGGACAACAATGGCAGCTGTTTTATTTTTCCTCCCCAGAGTAAAGAATTTCAGTCAGTGACCCTGTAGTATCTGACTGACTGATGAAATTCTTTGCACAGGGCAGAGATGTGATAATTCACACCTTTAATACTCTTATAGATTCATTTGGAATTTGTGTGTTTGGGTGGTGGTGGTAAGGGGGAGACTGAATCAAAGGGCTGTTTCTAATCATTTCAGACACATCCTTGAATTTGTGTCTGATAAACCATGAAGATAGGAAAATCAATAATATAACAAAGCTTTGAGAAGACAAATTCATATTCTGATTTTTTTTAAAGAAAATACCCTGCGTAAGGCTAAAATTTATTTGTATAAGATGTTCTGTATGTTACTATGGTTGCTTTTCAAGTCATATACGTATCATTGTCACAAGACTAGAACTCTCAAACGTGTCTCACTTGCACACTCAACACACATTCTCACCTGTCTATTCAGCCACTTATCCAGATTTCTCTTGAATAGTTATTCAACTATACACTCATTAATCAATCTCAGGGCTGTACCAAGCCGCTATGAACAATTTTAAATCACATGCTTGTATACTCCTAAACCCCACCAAACATAGGATAGTTGTAAATATCGTTTCTCCTTATTGGTTCATGTCCATATCAATGACATGACAATCCTGAAATTGGTGTAGGTATGCTGACTCACAAAGTCCACTCAAACATGTATATACCAAGTCCAAGCTTGGATTCATATATGTCCTTGTTCGCTGTTCATCAATCACAGCTCTTGGAAAGATCAACCCATCAACAAACTTTTATGATTCTTATCATTTCATAAGTGTCCCATATTGCTTCTCTCGATGTTAACGACCCTACACGGTGATGCATTTCACTCTACACGAGCGTCATCAGGGGTGTCTGATTGCTTCTATCAAGCGTCATCAGACATCTGTGTAGTTGAAATACAATTATTATAAAACCACTTTCAGTCATACACACATACCTACTTCTACTAGTGGCCAAACTATCTGACCACTTTCACAATGAACACATAAATTTTATCCAAAAACAATTCAATCTCCTACTGACCTTAGTGAGTAACTGGGATATCAATCTGAGCGCATGCGTTGGCGTTTTTGTGAATGCTCTGCTGTGCAGTGCGCTCAGATTGGTCGGTAGGAGATTGAATTGTTTTTGGATAAAATTTATTTGTATATACATGTTTGAGTGGACTTTGTGAGTCAGTATACCTACACCAATTTCAGGATTATTATGTCATTGATATGGACATGAACCAATAAGGAGAAACGATATTTACAACTATCCTATGTTTGGTGGGGTTTAGGAGTATACAAGCATGTGATTTAAAATTGTTCACAGCGGCTTGGTACAGCCCTGAGATTGATTAATGAGTGTATAGTTGAATAACTATTCGAGAGAAATCTGGATAAGTGGATGAATAGATAGGTGAGAATGTGTGTTGAGTGAGCAAGTGAGACACGTTTGAGAGTTTCTAGTTTTGTGACAATGATATGTATATGACTTGAAAAGCTGTTGAATAAATAAATTAATATTTGCATAGTTGTGTTGGATAAGTATATTTACAATTTACAACTATATTGGAATTGTTATAACTAGAAAGGTATAGATTGTATTGTTACTATGGTTGAACATACATATAAAGATATATGGATAAGTTATCTGTGTATCTAAGTGGATATCCCTTCACTGAATATTGGCCACAATGAGCTTAAAGGTTAGAAAAGGAAGCCTAATGCATGCCAGGCCTGAATCACACGGGCATAGTCATACAAGAAATCTTCCATGGTGCCTGTCAACCCTGAGTCTGATACTAAATTGCGATTTATATGTCAAAAACTTTAGACAGTGAAAAGCTTTGATTTGTATTGACCATGGAAAATAGCAAAGCTACAAGTGACATCTTTCCTCAATTTCTGATCAGAGTCAAACTCCTAAAATGCTATCACAATGAGTATAATTCAAGTGGCATTCCACTGTCCAGGCTGTGCTGCTGTTTATTTCTAAACGTCCTACTGTGTTATCATTCTGAAGCAAGCAACACACTTGCATTATAGATTATTTTAGAATGGTTATGAAGTTTGTTCCCACTCTGCTGGTGAAACCGAACATTCAGGTACGAGGAGAAGCCATATGTCTGCACTTTCACTACAGTAAGTGCCAGATCTCTGCTTGTTACATCAACAGACAAACACTCTCCCAGATTTCAAGGCATTTCCTTTAAGAACTCATATTGTAGCGGCCTCCCGGCTGAGAATGAAAGGCAAAGCGATGTGCTGCTGCTGCCGCCGCACATTTATTTATCATTGTTGGACGGTTTACCGTTTTAACAGAGAGGTAGAAAAGCTCTGTTTAAATTTCCACCAACTATAATTAATGGTTATTGACTAGTAAATGAAGAACAGGTGACACTCTTGAATTGGAAGATAAATGATCTTGTGTTTTAGCGTGATAATGGCTTAGTAATTGCTAAGCAGTTGAGGCCTAGTGCATTTCGTAGTAATGCTAGATCATGCCCAGAGCACAAAGGCCTCTGTGTGAGAGGTAGTCAGCCATTCGCCTCCTTATACAGCTGCACAGTTGATTTGGTCCATTTATTCTCTGATGGACTGCACAACTGAGGCAAAAGTTCACCAGCTCTCACCTTCCTGTTCACATGCTGAACCACATGACCCATGACACCAGCCAGGGTTACAATCTATGATAAAAATCACTGCTTTACTGTTTCTGTTGGCTATCTTTTAACCACATTACAGCTCACACATTTTAGGAATTTCAGAGGTTTGGCTGCTTAATGATCTTGCAGACTGTCTGAAGTCCTGTCATTCTTCAGACAAAATAAACGTGGAGAGCGTAGAACTGAAGTTCAACCCATTTCTGTTGGTGTATATAGAGTATGATTGTTAATTTGTACAAACTATTAAGTTCTGGATGAACTCGAAGAAACAAAGCGGGATAACATCCTATTAAGGCTGAACACTTTGCTGCTACTAAAAATAGTCATGCTCTATTAATGGAAAAAGTCCATAACATTATTGATAGTTGAAAATATTCTTTTTTTTTTTTGCTTTGCTTCAGTGACTTACCAAAACATGAAGTCAATCCTGCCTCTAATTATTGAAAACTATAAGATACAAAATCAATCAACTGTGGAAGGCTGCATAGAAAACACGCCTTATTTGTGTGGTTCTTGTCAGAAGCCCGAATCCCAGACATAACAGAGATGTTATTAAAACTCATCAGCCCTCCTCACTACTACCCCCTTGCTGCTCATCCATGCAAGAATCAACAGAACTGCAAAGCTATGACTCTGTACAAATCAGAAAGGACTACGTGGGAATAGGGGTGAGAGTGGCAGGGGCATAGATGATGCTGCTACTACTACAACGCTACTAGATGTACAGTAAGAGACAGTCTCTGCTTGACAGAGCTTACAATCTAACCAGGACAAACAGGACAAATAAGGGATAAGGGAATTACAGACATGGGTACTGAACAAGTGAATAGGAGTTAGGAGTTAAAAGCAGCCTCAAAAAGGTGGGCTTTTAGTCTAGATTTGAAGATGGCCAGAGCTGGAGCTTGACGTACAGACTTAGGAAGTCTATTCCAGACACACGGTGCAGCAAGATAAAAGGAACGGAGTCTGGAGTTGGCAGTGGAGGAGAAGGTACACTGCCGACACGCCCCCTTGAACTTTGGTCGTCCCCGTGACGGAAAGCAGTTGAGGACGCCCAAAATCGGCTTTCGATTATGCCGATTTGGGCGACCTTAGGAGAAGGACGCCCATCTCCTGATTTGTGTCAGAAGATGGGCGCCCTTCTCCTTCAAAAATAAGCAGGATAGTATACTATTTACAATGTCAACACAATACACAATAAAACATTTTAATAGACAGCACTGGGTGTAAGCAAAGATAAAACATAGTTAGATAAGATAGAGCAAAAAATGAGCCAAGAAATGCCCTAAAACGTGTCGTGTTAAATCTGGGTTTAACACTTGGGATGATCCCGTGTTACAGCCCTAAAATCCAGATTTTAGCATACTTTAGTAAAAGGGCATCTTAAATACTTCTGTGATATAAATGCATAGGAGGTGAGTATTCAACTCAAAGGAAGCTCTGGAATCAGGGGATATAGGATGAAAGTGAAAGAGGACAGATTCTGGAGTAATCTAAGGAAATACTTCTTTACAGAAGGCGTGATGGATGCATGGAACGGTGAAGATGAAGACTGCACCTGAATTCATGAAAGAGTGAAATAGTATACATGGGAAGACTTCCCAGACTTGACAGACAATGGCCTTTATCTGCTGTCATTTTTTAAAAGGCTCTATGTTTACCAAATAGTTCACAAATAAGTGCATGCAGCATATGTGCACTAATACGGAACGGCATGCCGGAGTCACACGCATACAGATGATCTCCATGAGTTGCAGCTATGATCTACACATAAAAAGTTCCATTGCCACATATGTATATGTGCCTGTGCTGGCAGGGCTAGTCTTAGCAATTGCGGGGCTCTGTGCAGACCAGTTCAGTGGGGCTCCCCATCCCCGCCCAGCCCTGCCACCATAAGCCATATTTTATCAGAGTTTAAAAGGAGATTTAGAGCTCTTGGAACACTACCTCGCCCTATACCTTGATTTGCATCCAGCATGTTTCAGTAGAGAGTGGCAACGATTTTCATATCCCATCAGCTGACGAGCCCAGAGCCTCCTCACTGCTGCATCCCGCCCTTGCAGAAGCAGGAAATGACGTCAAAGGGGATGGGGCACAGCAGAGAGGAGGCTCTGGGTTTGGCAGCTGATGGGATATGAAAATCGCGGCTGCTGCCTGATGCTCTCTACTGAAATGTGGATGCACATTAAGGTACAGAGCAGGGAGGTGTTCTAAGACAGGAGGACAGACGTGCCCGAGATGCGGGGCCCCTAGGAGCGCGGGGCAGTGTGAGACCGCCCCGTCACCCCTGCCTAAGTCCGGCCCTGTGTGCAGGAATGCTATTCCGTGCATAAATTTGCAACCCAGTACTTTATTGTTATAGCCAGAATTTCCTCCCCCCCTTGCCACCACCACCATCGCTCAGCTCTTTTTACCCATTCTCTTCAACAAAACCAGAACAACGTTGTGGATCCCGTATACTTGCAGGAAACAGAAGTAATGGGCATGAAATCCTCACTAATGCTGACTGCACAATAACAAGCTAACCTTTTACTCCAGAGCTCTGGCATTAGAAAACCCTGTGCTTGGCCTTCAGGGCTTCAGTACACATCTTTGCATCTAGGTTTAATAGCTACTACTTGCATTACCTGGGGTTTAAATGTGCTCTGATGTCAGTGCAAAATTTGCTGGTGCACAAAACTCTTTCTAGCATTGCTAAGGCATGTGCATAGCCTCTGGGATCAGTTAATAGCATTGGCACAGGTTGTTAGTAATGCACGTCATCACCTGTAAGATCCACTTTACTCCTGTGGGCTGTGTGCTAGATAACACATGTTAATGGCATTCGTGTACGTTGCTAGTAAATGACCCATTCACTCATTTAACATATCCCAGTGTCCAACAAGATATAGAAGTAGTAGAGTAATTAGAAACAGGAAGGATATATTTTTAGAAAGATTAAGACAGGTAAGAAAAATTGGGGACCAAATAAAAGGAAGAGACACTGAGTTGCTATGAGTTGCCTGGGGGAAACCTAAAGGTTCGATATCTGTGAAGGAGTAATCTAAAATCACCGTTGCAAACGGAAGAGATTAATATAAACATGAAAGACATCATCTGCCCTATTAGAGAGGGACCGAAATGTGCCAGATGGATCAACCAATTGACTGGACAAAATTTAGGCAGTCTGAGAGGTGAGGAATTTTAAAAAGGCAAGATGTGTCTAGGTAAGTCCCCCAAGTTACCCAGATAAACTTTTTCAATACAGTCCTCTGCATAATTATGTTAGAAGAGCACTTATCAGGAGTACAGCATAACTTGACACCATGGTTCAACAACGAACTGAAAAAGTTAAAAACACAAACCAGGAAACTCGAACGAGCATGGAGTAAAACAAAAGTTGAACATACACTCAACACATGGAAACAAACACAAAGAAAATACAAATATGCAATAAGACAGGCCAAAAGATCATACTATAATACCAAAATAGGGACAGATTACAAAGACATGAAAAAATTATATGAACTTGTGAACAAACTCCTAGACACCAACTTGGTCACTACCACGAATACAGACATCCCATCTTCAGATAAACTTGTGAAGTATTTCAATGAAAAAATTGTAAACTTACGCAACACGCTACCTCAGAACAACACTGACATCGAAAACTTCCTTAATAAATTGGACCCAGATCGGATCTGGTTAAACTTCGCCCTCCTTACCGTTGAAACAGTTACCCAGGCGATTAGTCAGTTTTCCAACACTCACTGTAAACTAGATACCTGTCCCAGCCACCTAATGAAATTCACCCCTGACCGCTTCATAGCAGACCTCACATCCCACCTAAATTACACGCTTCAGCAAGGCCTCTTCCCTAAGGAAAATGGCAATATCCTACTCACCCTAATACCAAAATATACCAAGAAAAAAACAAACGAAATCACTAACTACCGTCCAGTAGCATCTATCCCATTGGTGGTCAAACTGATGGAAAGCATGGTAACCAAACAACTTACAGATTACATAAACAAATTTTTAATATTACATGAATCACATTCAGCCTTTCGCCCCCTCCACAGCATGGAAACAGTATTACTCACTCTTCTAGCCAAATTCAAGCAGGAAATAGCAACAGGCAAAAACATAGTGCATTCGACATGGTAAACCACAATATATTAATAAGATTACTAGATAAATTCGGGATTGGTGGAAACATACTTAACTGGATCAAGGGCTTCCTAATCACAAGAACATATCAAGTAAAATCAAATTCAAACATATCACCGTGGAAAGCAGACTGTGGAGTACAGCAAGAATCACCGCTATCACCCATCCTATTCAACTTAATGATGACCCCACTTGCCAAGTCCTTATCCATCCAAGGCCTTAACCCTCTCATATATGCAGACGATGTCACAATATACATTCCTTACAAAACCAAACTGTCAGAAATCACCAACGAAATTAAGCTCAGCCTGAACATCATGGGTTCACTGGCAAATGAATTTCAACTAAAACTCAATAAAGAAAAAATTAATTGCCTCATCCTCTCATTCCAACACAGCGCGGACATCCCCACAAGTATCAACACCCTTCCTATCTCAGACAGCTTGAAAATCCTCGGCGTTACAATGGACCGTAACATAACACTAGAGAGCCAAATGGCATCTACAACAAAGAAAATGTTCCACTCAATGTGGAAACTCAAACGCGTGAAGCATTTCTTCCCGAGGGAAACATTTCGCAACCTGATACAATCAATGGTACCAAGCCACTTAGATTACTGCAATGGAATTTATGTGGGATGCAAAGAACAGATCTTAAATAAACTTCAGATCGCTCAAAACATGGCAGCCAGGCTTATATTTGGCAAAACACGATTTGAAAGCACAAAACCCCTATGTGAAAAACTGAACTGGCTCACAATCAAAGAATGTATTGCTTTCAAAATCTGCACCATGGTTCACAAAATTATCTATGGCGAAGCCCCGGGATACACCTCATAGATCTACCAACCAGAAACACACCCGGATCAACACGAACATACCTAAATTTCCACTACCCAAGCTGCAAAGGACTTAAATACAAAACAACTTACACATCTAGTTTTTCCTACATAAGCACACAACTGTGGAACGCATTACCGAAAGCCTTGAAAATGACGTACGACCACCTAAACTAACTAACCTGTTTAAAAAGGCATACCCCACAGATCCAACTTAAATGCCTAATCTCCACCTCCGAAGGGACACCACCTTGTAGTGGTGGAGGGGCTTCTGTGTTTTAATGACTCAGAGGGCTATGCTGAAGGGTTACCCATATCAGACAGGCCTCTGAGGAGAAACCAGACAAACAGTGTCCCGAACTGGAAGAGTGATAAGATGGCAACCTGTAGTTCGTATGCCCAACGGCCTAGCTGCCCTCTGAAGTTTTGTCTTCTCTACGTAAATTTCCTCTCTGCAATTGCAGTTACCTTAACTGAGAGGAAGGGGGCAACCGGCAGTCAGCCGCCAATGGCCAGCGTTTTGTCCCCTGAGCAGCAAGTGCAAGACCGCAAAGCGACGAACTGCCCACAGATAAAGGGTTGGCAAGTCCTTTGATTAGCGCCGGAGAAGGAGCGTCGACGCGCTTGGACCTGGAAAAAACAACTCCCATCGCTCCCGAATTATTCAACAATCATGTCCAAAGGAGTGGAAGAGTGAGTTAGAGGCATATGCTGAAACGGAGGACGTTTACAGCAGAACCCGAATCGGCGGAACCACTCCTAAACACCTAAGAGAAATCAGCTTGGAGTTTTTGGCTCTCGTGGAGGTTACATTGAATATCATCTGGAAAGCGCTTCGGGACCTAACGGTGGCAGTAAATAATTTTGTTTCAGATATAATCTTATTAGAGTTACATGGACAATTTAACTGAACCCTTTGAGAGTGAAAAACTGATATAACAAATAAAGTTCTGCACGAGCAAGAAGTGGTTATGATCTTGAAAATGATAATAGACCAGAAACTTTGAATAATAAAATGAATATTATTATAGATGATTAATATCAAGATTATTGTTTTTTCCAGAGTTCCGGGTATGACTCCTAAAGTTTTCCCCAGAAATATTTCCTCAATTATTACTTTAAAAGGAACGAAGCCTGTGAAAACTGGGATTACTTTAATCATTGGGATCTGAGTTAGAGACTTAAGTATATGTATTGTTAAATAACTTCTGGTTTTTAAAAGAGAAAGAATGCAATCAGATGTATTATTTCTAATATTGGATAATAAGTATGTTTTCAATGATCAATGTGGAATAATGAATTAGATGAGCAATATCTGGGGATAAACAGGTTAATACCACGTTTTTTTTTGTTTACTGTTTAATTGATCTCCTTGTCTTGCTTCACTCTCCCTATTTAGTGGTCTAAGGAAGAGAATAGAATTACCTGATTGAAATAATTCCTATATATTACCTTCTCTGTACTTCTGGCAAGTTGTTTTATCGCTTGTAAAAATTTAAATGGTTATAAATAAAATTAAATAAATAAATAAATAAATGCCTAATCTCTGCAACACAACCAAACTAAAGCACGTAATGGACATAACACAACTCTGCCGTTCCCCGATTCCCTAATGTGGCTGTACCAAATGACCTTGATCTTACCACAATATCACCCTGTATTTGTTCACACTGGAGCCTGCAAAGTCCTCTTCATTACTATGTAAGCCACAATGAGCCTACAAATAGGTGGGAAAATGTGGGACACAAATGTAACAAATAAATAAATAAATAAATAAAATACAGGATCTAAGAGTCAGACAGGAACCCCAGTGAGCAACAGAAGAGAGCGCTGAGTGGCAACAAATATTGGGGGTCTTTTACTAAAGCTTAGCTCAAGTTATCTGCAGCAGGGCCCATAGGAATAAAATGGGCCCAGCTACAGATAACTCGAGCTAAGCTTTAGTAAAAGACCCCTGCTCTGTCTTGGACTCTATTCAAATCCAGTCTAAAAGCCCACCTTTTTGAGGCTGCTTTGAACTCCTTATTTACTTGTTTAATATCCATGCTTTTTAAAAATCATTTCCATAATAAATATAATTCTCTTATCTCATATATCCTGTTGTTTGCCTTGAATAGACTGTAAGCTCTCTCAAGCAAGGACAGTCTCTTTTCTGTGTACAACAATGCTTACGATAGTAGTACTACAGAAATAAGTAGTAGTAGTGTGTCAGGCATTTTGGCAAAGGAAAGAGGATGAAGAAACTATTACAGCTCAGTAGGAAAAAGAAAGAGCAAAACAAACAGCAGCACTGAGGAAATAGATATACAGGAAAGAGGACAGGGAAAATTACCAGGCAGAAAAAAACATACAGGGAGGCAGGAAGGATAACCAAAGACTGAACCTGAGGCTTATACTGTCCAGTGAGTAAAAGCAGGAGATAAAACTTTATTTAGATATAAATATGAAAAGAGAAAACTAAAAAAAAGGCAATAATTTGAACTAAGGGGAGGATCAGAAAAAAAAAAAAAGCAGGTTTCAAGCAAATACTTTTGCTTGGTATTTACACTAGGAGAGGGTGATGGACCACGGACCACAGGCAAAAGGGAAGGACATGCTGAACTGCGGAGTGAACATATTACCATTAATGAGTTAGTAAATTATAGTAAACAATGACATGGGATAAATACGGATGATCCCTATCTAGCAAGAGGATTGGATTAAAGGAAAACAAATGACATAGAAGGGTATAACCTCAACAGAGTGGCAGGTACAATCCTAAATAAAGGCATAGAGGAGGTAACCTACATGCTGTGCACATAGTAGCAGATATGACTCTAGCTATCTTGCTGGGCAGAGTACATGGGCCATGCTGTCCTTTATCTACCATCTGTTACTATGATATGGGACTTGATGAGGTATATCCCATGATGCTGAAGAAGCAAGACCTGAATGTTGAATTATCACTTAAAACAAGAGAGGATGCAGGAATGTGAGGGCTTGATACCTTCCCGGAAGTGAAAATCTAACCCCACACGAGGAAGGGATCATCATTTTTTGGGTAGCTATCATTTTGGAAAAAACTCAGGGTAGTCAATCAGTTGGTGACACTAATAGTGTATTTGGGTGCACAGAGAAAGGGATGCAGGGCTGTTAGAAGGAAAGAAATAACACTAGCTTGGTAAACGTATTTGGTGAGATTCCACCTTTAAGTCAGGGCCAGTCAAACCTGGTAAGCGGGGTAAGCATCGCAGGGGGTGCCTGCCTTCAAGGGTGCCACCATACCGTGCCGCCCTTGGCACTTTAAATCTTTGATTTACCTCAGTTCCAGCAGCTGCGTCATTTGAAAGGAGAATCGCTGGACAGGGGCAGGGTGGGAGAAGAGAGAAAAGAGATTGGGGGGGGGGCCCCAATTCATAGTCTGCTGGGGGGCGCCAGAGACCCTAGGACCGGCCCTGCTTTAAGTAACGAATTCAGCTTTGTAAACCACATCTATAAAAGGGCATCGATATAGCACAGACAAACGCCCTCTCCTCCCAAAAAAAGAAAAAAAAACTTGTGCAAGGACTGCACTCTGTGCCTTACACAGAGAGACTGAAGGAGCTGAAGAAGGGAAGGATAGATATGATGCAAACATTTGAATAACTAGCAGATTCAATAAATATCTGAAGGAAGCATCTTCCATAGAATGGAAGCTGAATTACAAGAAGTTGTCTTATGAAGCTAACAGGAGAGAAACAAAGAAGAATATTTGTAACATATTAAAAAAACTTCTCACTAAAAGGCTGGAAAATATCTGGAACAAAAAGAAGGCAACACAATGGCAGAATTCAAGTATGTACGGGAAGAGACACAAAGGGACCTCAGTGACAGAAGGAAGGAGAAGATCACATGTTATGTAAGATCCATGACAGCACAGTAGGCAGGTACAAACGGGGCTGACTGGGTAGGCCAAGTGGTGTTTTTCTGCCAACATCTTCGTCTCTATTGATGTGGTTTTACAGCTATGTGAGCAGGCTCCTTGTTTTACAACTATGTTGCCAAAATTGTAAAAACAAACACACCATTTTGGGGTGAAGACTGGTTCCTTAAGGAATTGGGGATGGCCATTTACCTCAGCCCATCTTAAAGGGTGTCCAGAAAGTGAACTGAGGTCAGAAGCTGTAACGGCCTGTAGTCTAAATCCGGCCTGCTTTTTATTTAATCTGAATTCTCTGTGTGTTCCGAATAATTCCTTGGTGTTACTGAACTTTGACTCCACATGTGATTGCTTTAGGACAGCCCAGGAAACCTTGAAGTGGAACCCTGTCCACTTCCCACACTATCACACGCACTTCCTCCCTCAGAACCCATGTGCCCATATTCTAAATTCACACCTGGACTAGTGAAGTAGAAAACCTGCAGTGGATGAACATAACCCTCTCTCAAGAAATCTTCTGCATGCCTGTGAAAAAGTCTTGGGAGACAGACTTGTCTGAGAAATCTAGAGTCTGCTATTCCTCTCCATTAACCTCCTTTCCGCAGTGCAGCATCCAAGCTAGGAATACTTATTAACTCTGCACTCATCCATGACTAACAAGTCTTGTTAATCAAGCCAATGCCTAACTGCTTGTCTCTGGTTCTCTTCCTTAAACCTTCTCCTTCATTCACATTCATTCAAGAAAGCTGTGCAATGTTTAAACTGTCTTATTTCCAGGTCCGGTTTCAATGTCTGATCTTTAAGGTTATTAAAGAAAGTAAACCAAATGCACATAATAATTCAGTCCCTAGAAGTAAATGCATAGTTGTGGATATTGTTTATTTTTCCATACCATGGATAATATGGAAGCCCCATAGGCAGTCCTCAGGCTCCTGTGTTTAATAGCTATTATATGCATTATCTGACGGATTAAATGAGCTATGCTCTGATAGGAGGGGTGAAGGAATAGGGGGTGAAAATAATATGCATTCATTACTTAATATAACTATACAATTAAAGCTTTTAGCTCATGCTTTTGCAGCAGTAACTCATAGTGAATTACAATAAGGTATATCTCGGTCCCCAAAGAGTTTACAATCTCTGCATATTTAAAGCAATGGAGGGTGCAGGTACTTTGAGCACGCACCGTTCACAGTCGCTGCCTTGATTTTCTCTCCTCTCATGCCATCCTAGATCCACTTCAATCTGGTTTTCGCCCTCTACACTCGACATAAACAGCACTCTCTAAAGTCTGCAACGACCTGCTCCTCGCCAAATCCAGAGGCCACTATTCTATCCTCATCCTCCTCGATCTATCCGCTGCGTTTGACACTGTCAATCATGATTTACTTCTTGCCACACTGTCCTCTTTTGGGTTCCAAGGCTCTGTCCTTTCCTGGTTCTCCTCTTATCTCTCCCACCGCACCTTCAGAGTACACTCTCATGGATCTTCCTCCACTCCCATCCCACTATCTGTTGGAGTTCCCCAGGGATCTGTCCTTGGACCCCTTCTCTTCTCAATCTACACCTTTTCCCTAGGCTCACTGATCTCATCTCATGGTTTTCAGTATCATCTTTATGCTGATGACACCCAGCTATATCTCTCCACACCAGACATCACCGCGGAGTCCCAGGCCAAGGTTTCGGCCTGCTTATCCGACTTTGCTGCCTGGATGTCCAACTGCCACCTGAAGCTGAACATGTCCAAAACCGAGCTCCTCGTCTTTCCACCTAACCCACCTCTCCTCTTCCTCCACCCTCATCCACCCCGTCCCATCTGCCCGCAACCTCGGAGTCATCTTCGATTCCTCCCTCTCCTTCTCTGCGCATATCCAACAGACTGCCAAGACCTGTCGCTTCTTCCTCTTCAACATCAGCAAAATTCGCCCTTTCCTATCTGAGCACACCACACGAACTCTCGTCCACGCTCTCATTACCTCTCGCCTTGACTACTGCAACTTACTCCTCACCGGCCTCCCACTTAGCAATCTATCCCCCCTTCAATCCGTTCAGAACGCTGCCGCACGTCTTATATTCCGCCAGAACCGATATACTCATATCACCCGTCTCCTCAAGTCACTTCACTGGCTTCCGATCAGATACCGCATACAATTCAAGATTCTCCTCCTTACCTACAAATGCACCCGGTCTGCGGCTCCTCACTACCTCTCTACCCTCATCTCCCCCTATGTTCCCACCCGTAACCTCCGCTCACAGGACAAATCCCTCCTCCACCACTGCCAACTCCAGGCTCCGCTCATTCTGCCTTGCCTCACCCTATGCTTGGAACAATCTTCCTCAACCCCTACGCCAAGCCCCCTCCCTACCCATCTTCAAATCTCTGCTTAAAACTCACCTCTTCAATGCTGCTTTCGGCACCTAACCTTTCGTGAAATATAGTATGCCCTATCAGACGGACTCTACACTTGTCTTTAGATTGTACACCTGTCTTTTAGATTGTAAGCTCCTTGAGCAGGGACTGTCCTTCCATGTTAAATTGTACAGCGCTGCATAACCCTAGTAGCGCTTTAGAAATGTTAAGTAGTAGTAGTAGCTGGAAAGTACATACAGCAATTTGAAAATTAAATGGCTGTGCTAGTGTTTTGTTGGCTGGGCTCTGTCTGAGATAAGAATCCACTGGTGGTAGATGCCCATGGATGAGTGAACAGATGTAGACAGCAAGCATCTGCAGTCTTGCACAACAAGCTATTGCTTTGAAAATTACTGTAGTTATATGGTAGCTCCCGATCTCAGACTGGTGTTTTCAGAAGAAGAATGTGTGGTCAATAGCAGAAAACCAACTGGCTCCCACTCCGCTATGATGGTTACAAAAAAAAAAATGGCATTAATGCATTGTTATAGTACTGCAATTAGTCAGTTTCCACTTTTCTGAATTTTTGCAATGTTTAGTTTTGATCATTGAGGGGCGCTTTTACTAAGCTATGTAGGTGCATACGCGCATCCTATGCGCGTCAATTTGGAATTACTGCCCGGCTACCGTGTGGCCAGGGCAATAATTTTATTTTTTATGCATGTCTGCTACGCGTGCCAGAAAATAATTTTTATTTTCCTGCACGCGGTGGAAACTGGGTGGTAATCGTCATTCTATGCGCGCAGATGATTAGCGCACATTACTGTGTGAGACCTTACCGTTAAGTCAATGGGTGGCGGTAAGGTCTCAGACCCAAAATGGACGTGCACCAATTTTTATTTTGCTGTCCATTTTCGGCAAACATTTTAAAAAGGCCTTCTTTACAGGCACATTGAAAAATGGATCTGTGCGTGCCCAAAACACATGTCTACACTAGCCCAGCCCATTTTTCAGCGCACCTTAGTAAATGGACCCCTGAATATCGTCTCCTTCTACTGACTGAGAGGCTGATGCAGAAAAACCACCAAAAGCAGAAGTGCACGGTTATCGTGAGGTGTACATGGCACATTACTGGCCGCTTGATGCAGGAAGGGAGCTCACCGCGGCCGTTAACTCATGTGGTACACATGGGTGCACAGAATATTAAAATGAATGGTAATGGGGCCAATTTATTCTCTGCAATTTACAGAAAATTCACAGAAGTAAACAGAAGATTTTAACACATTTGAATTCCAGTGCTGTTAAACCTGCATATTTTTGATACCGTTTCACGGTAGTTCTATTATTAGGTTTGAATTTACTGTTTTCAAGTTTACCTCATTTATTGTATTTATGTTTATTCTTGGTTAGTTTACTATTGTTATGCTGTTAACAAAATTATAAGTTTTATGTTAAACTGCACTGCTGTACACTGCCTTCGGTGAATCTCTTCATAAAGGCAGATAATCAATTCCAGTACATAAACAAGAACTACGCAAAAAATTTACCATCACTATGGCAACGTAGAAGGGCTATTCGAGAGCATTTAACGCCAGTTTTTGGGATTTACTGTCAGGTTTTTCTTTTTCTCTGCGACCACAGCATGGAAGCAACAGCTGTGTGCAGAGGTAACAACGGCTTCACTGTATACGTGACTAGAGTACCAGCACACATCTGCGCATGTTGATCTTCTGCATAAATATTGGTCTTGCAAAAATTCTAGGGCGGTTGTATAAACTGACACCTCAGTTTTGGTGTTCCAATGCCATGCACTTACCACCAATTCTATAATGGCATCTTGGCGCTAAAATTCTGTTATAGAATACTAGCATATGTCAGCACTGGGATACCCAGGTGTAGGTGTAACATAGAGGGGCATAATCGACTGTCGCCGGCGATCTATTTTGGCGGCGGCGCAACAGCTGGCCGGAATCGTATTATCGAAAAAGATGGCTGGCCATCTCTTTTTCGATAATACGGTTTAGCCCGGCCAAATGCCAGAGTTCGCCGGGTTTGAGATCGCTGGTTTTGTTTTTCAGCGATAATGGAAAAAAATGCTGGCCATCTCAAACCCGGCAAAATCCAAGGCATTTGGTCGTGGGAGAAGCCAGCATTAGTAATGCACTTGTCCCCCTCACATGCCAGGGCACCCTAGGGGGCACTTCTAAAAATGTTTAAAAAATACAAAGCTCCCAGGTGCATAGCTCCATTACCTTGGGTGCTGAGCCCACCAAATCCCCCCCAAACCCACTCCCCACAACTCTACACCATTACCATAGCCCTTATGGGTGAAGGAGGGCACCTACATGTGGGTACAGTGGGTGTTGGGGGGGGGGGGGTTGAAGAGCTCAACGCTTAGCACCACAAGTGTAACAGGTAGGGGGAGGATGGACCTGGGTCTGCCTGCCTGAAGTGCACTGCACCCATTAAAAACTGCTCCAGGGACTTGCATACTGCTGTCAGGGAGCTGGGTATGACATTTGAGGCTGGCATAGAGGCTAGCAAAAAAGTACTTTATTTTTATTTTTTTCATGTGGGAGGGGGTTGGTGACCACTGGGGGACTACGGGGAGGTCATCCCCCATTCCCTCCAGTGGTCATCTGGTCAGTTGGGACACCTTTTATGTCGGAAGATGGCCGGCGATCACTTTCTAAAATAAGCTGGATAGTAACATAGCAGATGACGGCAGAGAAAGACCTGCATGGTCCATCTAGTCTGCCCAACAAGATAAACTCATATGTGCCACTTTCTGTGTATACCTGACCTTGATTTATATCTGCCATTTTCAAGGCACAGACTGTAGAAGTCTGCCCAGCACTATCCCTGCCTCCCAACCAATGGCCCCGCCTCCCACCACCGGCTCTGCCACCCAATCTCCGCTATCTCTTATAATATGACAATGGCAGGGATAACCTGGCATGACTAACTGCACCAAGTGAATTGTCTAATTTTACTTTAAATCATTTTTATTGAAGGATGAGACAAACATCCAATATACATGATGCAAAAAAAAAAAAAGCTACATGGACATGAACAAGCGTAATCAAATGACATGCCAACAGGAGAACAGTTATACTAAGATAGAAGTATTTTTATGTAATACTCCCCTCCCAGAACGACAACCCATCCCTTCCCTCCCAACCCAACACGGCACCAACTATAAATAAGAATGTTAGAAGGCAAATTCAGGACTCGATTGTGTGTTCTAGGTATGAGAGTATGACAGAATCTCTCCTAAATTCACCAAATGCAGAAGCCTCTGGGCAAGTTTATGTCATGGATGCCCCATTCTTTGTATTTGTAAAAGGAGAATCATTTGCTATCTCCACAGTGACAATGAAGGTGGTTTCTGTGACAGACAGAGAAGGAGAACCATCTTCTTAGCCATTAATACACCACGTGCTAAAAAAAACCTACGAATTTGACTCATGTAACTTATAGTACTCTATGAACTGCACTTGTAACTGGGAGCTACACCTATGCTTTACCATGTACTCCCTCCACCCACTGCAGTTAGGTTCTCTGAGACTTAGGGGCTACCTTATAGAACACTAACTTGTGTGTTAATGCTGGGGTCCTTTAACTGAAGCTTGGTGTGTGCTAATGGCATTGACGCTCACTAAGTGCTGAGAAGTCCATTTTATACCTATGGGCTTCTTTGCAATTAGCGTGTACTAAGCGTTAATATTCTATAAGGTAGCACCTAAGTCAGTGGCACCTTTGACATGCCTAAGTGGCACGTACCTCTATGTGTAAGCTTAAAAGTTTTGTCAGGCTAACAATTGTGTGTACGCGCAGATGTGTGCTGGCACTTTTGTTTTCTTCGCACACGTACAAAGCGAAGCCACCCTTACCATGGAACCTTTGTGTGCATGTGTCCGTCAGGTTTCCCCTGATTAACGCGCAAGTTCTATGTGCTTTGAAGTTACATATTTTCTCGCTAATCTCACAGTAGGAGCTGAACGCTCAAGTTATCAGCACATGGCTTTCTGCAGTGACCACTGAGTCACAAAACAGATGCAGGCTCATTCATTCAAATATTTATATACCGCTTAGACCGAAGCAGTTTACAGTTTCATTTTACAGGTACTGGGTCTGTCCCTACTGGGCTCACAATCTAAGTAGTACATTGCACTATTATTGTACCTGTGGCAACAGAGGGTTAAGTGACGTGCCCAGGGTCACATGGAGTTGCAGAGGGAATTAAACCTGGTTCCCCAGGTTTCAATCTACTGCCAACCACCAGACAGCAGTGGGAATTAAACCCTGTTCCCCAGGTCCACAACCCGTTACACTAACCATTAGATCACTCCAAGAACAACTCAGTGTCCTCCTGTGTCCAGGTTAGAAGACTGCTAGCAACAACATAAGAGGTGGGATCCACCACCTACCAGCAAGTAACAGGCAAATGCACTTTAAAATGTTACTTAAAAATGACAAGAGAAACGGAAAGCATTTAAAATTCAGAAGTTATGATTCACAGGTTCAAGTTAATAATTAAAAGCACCTGTGACAAAGCTCAAGCAAGCTGTAACAGATCAGTAAGTTCCACTGAAATCGCCAGGTTTCTCACACACTGCAGCCTGAACTCTAGATCCCATCCGCTTGCTCTGTGCCAAAACCTAATTTAATTAAAACTATAGTTTATTTTTAAAAAGAAACTAAAAACCTTTAGCACTCACACGTGGATCCACATTACATGACCAGTAGCTATTTATTTTTAATTTTTTTTTTTAACTTAAGTAGCTTTGCAGCTGGGAGTAATTTTTTTTTTTTTTTTAGAAGATGTTATGATGAATCTTTTCTTGTGTGCTGTTTTAAAATAATACATTTTTGGGTAGGGTTTTAAAGAGACACATGTTGAAATTATACTCAAATATAATTTGATTCCTGAATCAAACCCAAGAAAAACTCTCACAACCTACAAAGGCTCCGGCTTTCATTGTAGCCTGCATGGCTACTTGAGGTCTATGCTACTGCGATAAAATAAAACTAAATAATCACTGAAAAAATTGTGTCAGGAATTTCAGCAATAATTCTGTACAATCAGAAATGTAATACAAGCAGGTTAACATTCCATAAAGTAAACTGTTCCTCAATATTTTCAGATAGAACAATATCAAAGATATAATAAACACCAAGCTAGAAAGACAGCAGTTGCCGACTGGAGGGTTTAATTTTCCAGGGCTAAAAGAGATGCCTGGTCTAGCCCTGCTTAGATCTATCTACTACTGATCGCACAGGAGAGTCAGGGATTACAAAGAATATGGATACAGTCAAAGGTGGAACATGGCATCCAGGTAATGGGTGCAAAAAGACATAGCAAACCACCTCACATGGTACATACAGTAGAAAACAACAACAACAAAAAAAGAGAAGTTTCCCCCTGACCACAAATCACACAATGTATAAAAAGGAGAGAAGTATGGGGTAGACCAAATGTGTATCCAAACTGCAGGTTTATTCTCATATGAAAAATATATCAAGCAGAAGACTTGACGCAGTCCTGCGTTTCAGCACTAACCGCGCCTGCCTCAGGAGTCAATGTCAATTATCTCAGCCACTTTTAATAATAACACATAAATGGGCTTGAGAGTCCAATAGTGTAGCACTCAGTGAAAACACAAGAAAGTAACATCACAGCAACAAATGCGTGTACTGAAGGGTGACCTACATCTACACAGACTAAATAAGTTCCCCAGACTCTGAAATTGCTAAACTGCAAGAGTTAGCTGAAGTGAATGGTGAATCAGGTAAATCTCTCTTATCTATACCCTTCTCCTCCACTGCCAACTCCAAACTCCGTTCCGTTTATCTTGCTGCAACGTATGCTTGGAATAGACTTCGTGAGTCAGTACATCAAGCTCCATCTCTGGCCAACTTCAAATCTAAGCTAAAAGCCCTCCTTTTTGAGGCTGCTTTGAACTCCTAATCCCTATTCACTTGTTCAGTACCCATGTCTGTTGTATCATTCCCACCTTAAGTAATTCCTTTATCCCTTATTTGTCCTGTTTGTCCTGATTAGATTATAAGCTCTATTGAGCAGGGACGGTCTCTTCATGTTCAAGTGTACAGTGCTACGTACGTCTAGTAGAAATATAGAAATGATAAGTAGTAGTAGAAAGCTTTAGCACGTCCTGCATTAGGCCATTTTTCCTGCATTAAGCACGCATTAGAGCCTAACACAGCTTAGTAAAAGGGCCCCCCATATGACCAAAGTTATCCATTTTATACTGAGGCAAGATTTAGAGCATTCCAGAAGTGAGGTGAAAAATTACATGAAAGCCATGAAATTCAGTTACTTTCCAGATAACTTATGTATTCAAGCGTGAATGTAGTGGAGTGGAGGAGTGGCCTGGTGGTTAGAGCACCGGTCTTGAAATCCAGAGGTGGCCAGTTCAAGTCCCACTGCTGCTCCTTGTGATCTTGAGCAAGTCACTTAACCCTCCATTGTCTCAGGTACAAACTTAGATTGTGAGCCCTCCTGGGACACAGAAATATCCAGAGTACCTAACTGTAACTCACCTGGAGCTACTACTGAAAAAGGTGTGAGCAAAATCCCTCCCAAAAAACAGGAGGGAAAAATAAACTTTAAATGGATAAGTTATCCATTTAAAGTTATAATGCTATTTTCAGTATTTACACATGAAAGCACATTTCCGCTAAAAACATGTACAAGTATGGATAACTTATTTGTTTAAAGTAGGGGCTCTCAACACTGTCCTTGGGACACACCCAGCCAACTCAGATTTTCAGGATATCCCAATGAATATGCACTACCTCCAGTGTATACAATTTATTTCATGCATATTCATTGTGTGTATCCTGAAAACCAGACTGCCTAGGGACTGAACTGGGTTGAGAACCTCTAGTTTATAGGTATGTGTTGACCGGTCAATTGAATATGGCCCCTCATTTGTATTGAGTTCCAAAGGAAGCCATGATTCATGCTTCTTGGCCAAGGATCACTACTCTAATGGGCAATCTTGGGCGGTGAGGAGAAAACAGTGGCGTAGCCAAGGGTGGGCCTTGGTGGGCCCGGGCCCACCCACTTTGGGCTCAGGCCCACCCAGTAGCACCACACCTATGATGCGGCTGGCAGGGATCCCCAAGCCCCACCAGCCAAAAACTCCCAACAACTGTCCCTCCTGCATACCTTGTAAATAGCAGATCTTCGCCTGCAGCGAGCAAAGACTGATACATACTGCTCGCACCAGCCCCCATAGCCTTCCCTCTGATGTATTCCTGCCTAGGTGGAAACAGGAAGTTGCATCAGAGGGAAGACTGTGGGGCCAACATGAGCAGTATGTATTGATGCTGCTTCTTGCTGGTGATAATCTATTTAAAAGGTATGCGGGGGAGGGGGATGTTTGAGAGACCATATGGCATACAGGCAAAAGGGGGAGACACCAAATCACTTGTGGGATGATGTGGGGTTCTTCTGCCCACCCATCTTGGGCCCAGGCCCACCCAAAATTGGGAGTCTGGTTACGCCCCTGGGAGAAAAGCGACCGAGACATCCTGAAACCTGCAAATGAAGATGCCAGTTGGTGGATGCCCGAGTTATAAAGACCAGAAATAAGCAGTACCAAAGCCAACATGTGTAATTGTTTAAAGCATGTAGGTTGGTTTCTATTAAGACAAAGTTGTGGGTGAGCCAACACAATAATTCAGACCTCAGCTCATGTCCTCTGCTTCCCAGGTGGGATTGGGATACTACAGAGACAGCATTCATGACCTGGTTTGGGGGTGGGAAGAAAGAGAATCAAACTCATTATAGAATGGCAACATCTAGTGGTGGGACTTTGGGCTCCGGTGTGTGGTCTCCAGTGTAAGTCTGAAGGGGACATAAAATAAGGGGGCAAAAATCCTTGCATACCTGCAAATGAAAGCTCATGGTGCCAGATTCCATACCTGGTTCCAACTAAGCTACAGACACTATATTTGCTGATCATGTTCCAGGTCAGCTAGTGATGATTCTGGAAGTGATGAGTAGCCTAATGGTTAGTGCTGTGGTCTGAGAACCAGGGGAACACTGGGTTCAATTCCCACTGCAGCTCCTTGTGACTCTGGGTGAGTTACTTAACCCTCCCATTGCCCCAGGTACAAAGTATGTACCTGTATATAACATGTGAACCTCTTTGATTGCAACTGCTTTATATTAAGTCCCATCCCCTTTCCCTTTAAGAGTACTTTTCCCCCTTGTTTTAGAAATCTAATCTGTGTAATTTGATGTCACAATTGATAAAGAGGTAATGTAGGTACAAAATGCAGATGTCCTCTTACTAGTCTCATTACTGTTAATAATAAAAAAGAAGCTTTCATTACTAGGCATGGTTTTATCCCCTAGACTCTCATTTCAAAGAGGAATGCAATAACACTTATTTATAATTAATCAGGCTCCAATGGTGATGCAGGATCATTGCACTGATTTCACATTGCATATCCATGCATTTAAACCAAACCAACGTCCAAAGGAAGACTCGCTTTTTTTCATTTTCAACTGTTTATTTGCAAATAAATGAAACAGATAACTTACTGAATCTTAGGCAGGCTGAGTCCTTGAAGCTGCTTACTGATTAACTGAATGACAGGCTGCCAACTGAAGGAGTCCATGTTGAGTGACTGGCGAGATGAATTTTGACTTATTACAGAAGTGGTAGTGCGAAAAGGGATGTCTGTCTGCTGATTGGATAGATGCAGGGTTTAGGATATTGGCCTCTTTGGTGAAAATGAGGATTCTTTCTCTAGAGGAGACAGAGGGACCGAGAGCTAAGAACAGCTTACTCTAGAGCACAAGATGAAGATTTCTGCTCTGCATGGAGGGAGAAATACCTATAACTACTACTACTACTACTACTTAACATTTCTAGAGCACTACTAGGGTTACGCAGCGCTGTACAATTTAACAAAGAAAAACGGTCCTTGCTCAGATGAGCTTACAATCTAAAGGACCAAATGTCAAGTTGGTGTAGTCTAGATTTCTGAGTATAGGTGTGGTGGTTAGGTGCCGAAGGCGACACTGAAGAGGTGGGCTTTGAGCAGTGATTTGAAGATGGGCAGGGAGGGGGCTTGGTGTATGGGCTCAGGGAGTTTGTTCCACGTTTGAGGTGAGGTGAGGCGAGGCAGAAAGGGCGGAGCCTGGAGTTGGCGGTGGTGGAGAAGGGTACTGAAAGGAGGGATTTGTCTAGAGAGCGGAGGTTACGGGTAGGAACGTAAGGGGAGATGAGGGTAGAGAGGTAAGGAGGGGCTGCAGATCGAGTGCATTTGTAGGTTAGTAGGAGAAGCTTGAACTGTATGTGGTACCTGATCGGAAGCCAGTGAAGTGACTTGAGGAGAGGGGTGATATGAGTATATCGGTCCAGGCGGAAGATAAGACGTGCAGCCGAGTTCTGAATGGACTGAAGGGCTGAGAAAATGACCAATACTGTAAGTGAATGTGCTTGGGGTGATGAAGCCAGAACCGGCAGGATTCTGAGTGACTGGAGGAAATGGGTGACACGGAGAGGGTGGCCTTTGAAAACAGAGATTACAGATACTACCAGGAAGTTACTGCTAGCTTGCATTATTTATTTATTTATAGCATTTATACCCCGCTCTTTCCCGCTCGATAGCAGGTTCAGTGCGGCTTACAATTTATGGTACAAAGTATCACAGAGGTAACCCTAGTATAGAGAGTAGGACAATAGGTAGAGACGTGGGGGAGAGGGTAGGAGTATGGATAGTGCTGGTGGAGAATTAAGTTAGGTTGTTTGGGTAAGCTTGTTTTTATAATATAAATACAGTAAGTGTAAACATGCAGACATAACTGTGGGTAAGAACTATCATCTACCTGCTAAATAACTTCTTGAGGATGAACGACAAAGTAGCTGATGGGATAGACAGCAGTTTTGAAAAATAAGCAAATTCAAAGGAGAAAAATACACGCAAATAAAAGAAAACGAAAGTCTGTACAGTGGGAAACAGTTATGCATGCACTGACCTGCGGGCAGCCAGCCCATGTGTTTTTACTATCACAGCTGTAGATGCAAAAGACACTAATGAACAGGCTGTTATAAAAACCGCAGGCAGTGTTAGCATAGTCAATTTTAAAACCCTTCCACTAACTCAATATAGAATATTTTACAGTCATTTCAGGTGAGCGTACAGGGCTCTTACTCTTTGCTGAGACACTAATTCCGTGCTTTCTTTTTAGCTTGTGTCAGTCAGTGTGAAAATATTGTTCTTTTGACACATGAAAGTATTTCTATCAAGCTTTACTGCTGAGTGCTAGGGAATCTGCCAGAGGCCAAATATAAACGGTGGAATGTTCAAACCAAATCAGCATCAATAATTGGGTGCTATCCATTACTGGGATTAATTGGCGTCAATTTGGATTTACATGCACATCTTGCTACACGCTATTCTATACAGATCTGTGTGCAAATCTTTATAGTATACAACTCAGAAGGGGCATAGGTAGGTCAGGGGCATTTACTGAAGATGCACACAGTATTACTGAATACCAGAAATCTGCAATAACTTATGCGTCGGGATTGCCACCAGGTTTCAGTTGGTATAAATCCTCAAACCCAAAGTTTGGTGCAGATCCTGGTGCTATGCGCTATTATGTAAGGGGTGCAGATCCCTGAATGCCCGTTATGGAATCCGATTTTTTTTCTTGCCAAATTTTGAGTGAATCCAGCTCTATGTGGATATTGCCAGGGCAGAACCAGAGCAGCCCGGGAACCTATCCAGATAGTGGCAAGATTCAGTCTGCTATCCAGATTTAAAAAAAACTGTCTGAAGTTATCCGGATAGAGCAGTGTTTCCCAAGTCCAGTCCTGGAGTATCCCCTCCCTCCTAGGAGCCAATAGCTAGGATCTGTGTGAATAATGTTATTCACACAGATCCTGGCTATTGGCTCCTAGGAGGGAATCGATGGTTAGACCTTTAGCATGGGTCTTACCGTTTTCCCACCAGGCCCCGAAGATCAGTAAGGTTATACACAAATATTGGCATGTGCTGTCAGTGTATCCGGAATTTAAAGAGCACCCCAAGGTGGCATATCGCCGTAAGGCTAATTTAGGAGAATTATTAAAGAGACCGATTTCTTATAACTTTGATGGGCAGCATTCTCCGTGTGGCAAATGTGTATATTGTAGGTATGCAGTTCTAACAAATTCTGTGAGGATTCCGGGATCCAATAGGTGCTTCTATTTAAAGTCCAACACATTTTGTGATAGTGAACGGGTTGTATATTGTATTATGTGTCCATGTTCTAAGTACTATATTGGTCACACTAAACGGAAACTTAAATTTAGGCTTGTGGAACATATTAGCAACCTGAAAAATCATAACTAACTAACTACTAACATTTCTAAAGCGCTACTAGGGTTACGCAGCGCTGTACAATTTAAACATAGAAGGACAGTCCCTGCTCAAAGAGCTTACAATCTAAAAGACAAGAGAACAATCTAGAGGACGAGTGAACAGTTAATCTGATAGGGTGGATAGATTGGGGCATTCTATATATATGGAAGCGCCATTGGTTTCCCATTGGACAAGGTATAATCATGATATAACTGATGTGCATTGTTTGGCATTAATACAGGTACCGGTGCCAACACGGGGGGGGGGGGGGGGGCATGTTAGTGAACGATTACTGAATCTTGAACAAAGGTACATCTTTCAATGGAATACGGTGGCCCTTTGTGGGCTGAACCTTGAGGTTGAATGGGTTTAGCTAGTTGTTTGGTAGTAGGGGGAGGAGCCATTGGGATTATTTAAACAGCGGTTATAGGGACTTCCTTATAACGTTCTGAGGTAATGTCCGGGAAGCCAGGCTTGGAAAGTAGACCTGATGGTAAGCAGCTGTTGTTATATTTAAATCCTATATTTAAAAGTATGAAAGAAGTATAACGTGAAGTTTAGGTATTATAGTGCTGAGGTTAGAATATGTTTGTTTAATTCACAGAAAGGGTGATTTGGTTCTCCTGATGAAGGTCTTGACGAAATGCGGCCACGTATTGGGAACCAAGATGATCTAATGAGCAGCTGCTGAACGGATTTGTACGGTACCTCCAGTAGCCTTGGCTATGCCTAAACACTCATGTGTGGTTCACACACCCATGTAACGGGATAAAGAAATCAAGTGCGTGCAATTGGGCACGCTCAAGCTTTGACTGTCAAGTTCCACTACAAGTGTTAGACATTGATACAACAAGGACTCTTAGGAATATGTGCTTTGAGGCACCTAGAAAAAAGCCTTTTTAGGGCTTGTTTGAACTGATAAGAGGGGAAACCTGTAGTTGTGTTGAACTTGCATTATTGATTGATGTTATATCAAGCTGGAGGCAAAGCATGGAGTAAGGTGTGATAAAGTCATGAATGGATGTGGATGAGTGATAGGCTAGAAAAAAGGAGTTCTGGAGTGACTGTTGGGAGATTAATGAGTAGGGATATTTAATGGATGTAAGGCACTGCAATTTGATTAAAGTAAATGTCTTCTGTGAAATATTATAATACAGGTATAAAGTGAGTACTTTATAATTGCATGCGATACAATTAATGCACCAACATTACATGCAATGATGACAGTGCCAAATATCTTATGGTGCACTAACTGTAAGTGGTCTCCCATCCTAAAACCTGCTCATTCTCCATGTTTTTCCCACCCCCTGCTGAGTCACAGCAGTGTGGCAACTGTTACCCACACTAATTACTGCACTTTAGTAAACAGACATCTAAATGTAGTATTCTTTGGTTTTGGGAGCAAGGTTTTTCCTGAAGTTTCCTTCTAAGTGCTTAATTTCTTCATCTGGAGCTCAATATGTCTTTTTTGAACCAGATCAGCTAGAGAGGTTCTAGTTAGATAGGGAAGCTAAATAGTCAACTAAATGAACTTATTGTAAAGATTGCCTAAAGATACAGGGGTCCTTTTACTAAGATGCACTGAAAAATAGCCTGCAGTAGTGTAGACGCGTGTTTTGGGCATACGCAGAATCATTTTTTAGCGCACCTGCAAAAAAATGCCTTTTTTACATTTTTGGCGAAAATGGACATGTGGCAAAATGAAAATTGCTGCGCCTATTTTGGGTCTGAGACCTTACCGCCAGTCTCACGTGGTAACCGGGTGGTAATGACCTATGCACGTCAAACGCCGCTTGGTAGGTGCCCGAAAATAAAAATGATTTTTCAGACATGCACATTGGAAGCACTCCAAAAATGAAAAAAGACTGAGACTGAAGGGCTCACCACCTTCCACCTGCTGGAGACTGAGATTACTGGATCTTTCTGTAGCTGGCAAGGGCTCTTATTGGCTGGCTAGAGTCACAACTTTTTTCTCAGTCTCCACCTGCTGGAAGGCGTACACAACCCATCAGTCACATTTTGGGCCGGTCCGGAGGGACGCTAAGGAAAAATGAAATTACCAAAACAGCCACGTGGTACCTGGGCAGTAACTCCATTTTGGCGAACGTAGACGCTTACGTGGCTTAGTAAAAGGGCCCCACAGTCAGGTAATCAATGCTATTCAGCATTTCTTTTGAGATTTCTTTTTCCTAAGATATTTTTGTTAACATCTGCACTATTCTCCTTCCATAATGTGGACTATTATATTTCTGGTACTTTATACTATTTTTAAAATTTCAATAATTAGTGGAGTATTCTTTTTTTTTATCATTTTAGAGTGGGCACAAATGGCACTCTTTAGATTTTCCATTTGGTCACTATTGGTGACACACTTTTCGAGATTCCTTTAAAATATATAAGCAAATATAAAACGAATAATATTCAAGAGAAAGACATGGGAGGTTTTTTTTAGACTTATGGTAGATCGTCATAGTGATTGTTGCTGTAGTTAAAAGTTTCAAGTTCAGAAGCCTTTTTCTTCACATTTTTGTATTGTGTGTAACTGAGTCTTAGTGGAATTGGATTTGTCTTGGCCTGTTCTCTTTAACCAATTCCACAGTTTGTATTAATTTTCTTTATCCAGATATAAAAGGCGCTCACAATACAGAAAGGCCCTCACTCAACACATTCCTGGGTCATGTAGCAACTGAAATTCAGCCAGTCTTGAGGAACATTTGACTCTGCTCTAGGGTGGCTCATTCCCAAGCAAACCTTTGCACATCTCCAAGTTTAGCAGTATGAAACTGAACCGTAGTCACGCTAGAGGTGGGCTTTTCATACTGCCTCCCTTTAACTCTCACATAGCAGTAACGTTTTAATTTATATACCACTAAAGCCAATGTAAGCTCTAAGTGGATTACAATAAAACATCAGCTAGGACAGTACTTACAAAAAACAGAATTCAGTACAGCAGCATATGAATGTATGGCTGCATCTGAAGCAGCATTACTTTGGCACCATTAAATCAAAAAGTATGAGAGTAAGAAAAAAAAGTACCCTTTGGAAGAAAAGGTAACACCAACTATGCAGAAATTCCTGTTCGAAGTGCTTTCTAAACACATGGTGCATAATCAAAGAATCTATTGTCGGAAACACAGTTCATTTGTGAAAAGATGAATCACCTAGCAAATTATTCTTTTCTGCACCTACTATAAAAGCTTCCATTTATTTTTTAGATCAATCACATTTATCTCAACAAGCTAAAATATATATAAGTACATATAGGTTCTCAGGCTCCACCTAGGAGTAGATGTTAAAACCAGATATTTGATCCGGTTCCCAAACAGTGCTTTTTTTTTTTTTCTCAGAATGGATTTTCCTGCTATTTTGGCAGGAAACAAAAGACAAAATATCTTTTCACGAAGAGGCAGGCTGAATTTGACATGATTACTCATCACTGAACTAAAAAGGGTTGGACCCACTTTGTGGTGAAGGCAGGAGCAGTCCCAGAGAACTGTGCCAGGAGAAAGGTCACCATGACACTACGCATGAAAGCACAGCAGACTCACAGCTCACGTGTTGACTCAATTATACACTACGGAGAAGGTGCATTAGCTCAAGAAATACAAACAATGCGCACATTGATCTCGCCTGGTCTCTGATGCAACCTGGCTGTGATGGGATGCCAGTTTCACTCTAACACGCATCCCTTTCTTCCTCATAGCCTCCTTGGCAAGAAGGAACACACACAGCCACAGCAATCTTACTAAACACTTACCCACTGGTGCACAAGGTGATTATTCCTGCATTATATCCACTCCTTTTAACAGGTGCAGAGGATGGCTCCTTTGTTTCATGAAATTTGTTTTGGTTTCACTCAAAGGCAAGTTGAGTCATCTAATAATTCTACTATGGTGCTTCAGGATTTAAATTTTTTTTAAACTTTAATCTTGTGGTGCACCAGAAGTTTCTTACGGCATTATTAAGCATGACTTAATTTAGTGGAAAGAAAGTGTGTTTTTCCAGTAACCTAGATCCACTCCTTTTAAAGGTATTACCATTCATTCCGTGGCTCAATTCGGGTTATACGCTGTTAGTACACAGAAGAATGCTGGCAGCAGAAGGGAATGGAAACTTTTCAACCAGATGACAAAATTGGGTTCCTGCAATCAGTAATACGTACCCCTACCTTATGTGCATTTGAAAATCAAATTTCAGTTGTAACATAGAGGGGCATAATCGAACGTCGCCGACAGTCTATTTTGGCGGCGGCGCAACAGCTGGCCGGAACCGTATTATCGAAAAAAATGGCCGGCCATCTTTTTTTTCGATAATACGGTTTAGCCTGGCCAAATGCCAGAGTTCGCCGGGTTTGAGATCGCCGGTTTTGTTTTTCAGCGATAATGGAAAAAAAATGCCGGCGATCTCAAACCCAGCAAAATCCAAGGCATTTGGTCGTGGGAGGAGCCAGCATTTGTAGTGCACTGGTCCCCCTGATATGCCAGGACAGCAACCGGGCACCCTAGGGGGCACTTCTAAAAAATTAAAAAAAAAATATACAAATACCTCCCAGGTGCATAGCTCCCTTACCTTGGGTGCTGAGCCCCCCAAATCCCCCCCAAAACCCAAAACCCACAACTCTACACCACTACCATAGCCCTTATGGGTGAAGGGGGGCACCTACATGTGGGTACAGTGGGTTTTGGGGGGCTCAATACTTACCACCACAAGTGTAACAGGTAGGTGGGGGATGGGCCTGGGTCTGCCTGCCTGAAGTGCACTGCACCCATTAAAAACTGCTCCAGGGACTTGCATACTGCTGTCAGGGAGCTGGGTATGACATTTGAGGCTGGCATACAGGCTGGTAAAAAAAGGTTTTTATTTTTATTTTTTTTAGTGTGGGAGGGGGTTGGTGACCACTGGGGGAGTACGGGGAGGTCATCCCCCATTCCCTCTGGTGGTCATCTGGTCAGTTGGGGCACCTTTTTGAGGCTTGGTCGTGAAAAAAAAAGGACCAAGTAAACCCGGCGAAATACTGATTAACGCCACTTTTTTTTCTATTATCCGCGAAAGCCGGCCATCTGGTAGCCACGCCCATGTCCCGCCTTCGCTATGTCGCCGACACGCCCCCTTGAACTTTCGCTGGCGTGGCGACGGGAAAGCAGCGATGGTGTCAAAAAAGCCGCTTTCGATTATACGGATTTCACCGCTTTTGAGAGATCGCTGGCCATCTCCCGATTTATGTCGGAAGATCGCCGGCGATCACTTTCGAAAATAAGCCTGATAGTAACACAGTAGACGATGGCAGATAAAAGACCTGCATGGTTCATCCAATCTGCCAAATAAGCTAAACTCATAGCATGTGTTGCTTGATCTGTCTTTGCCATTTTCAGGGCACAGACCGAAGACGTTTGCCTGACACTGGACATACTTCCCAACGACACATCCGAGTTTCATTTTTTATTGCCCAAAACTGATTATGTTATCATTAAAGTTCTATTATTCCATGGCATTGTTTGGAGATAAAATTGTTACAATGCAATTGCCCATGTCTCCTTTCCAAGTCCAGAATTTTATCCCTAGTGTACTGAAAATGCAACATGCAAACCTTGAGCAATACCACAGGGCCTATCTAGAGAAGGGCTAAAAACTCTTAATGAATGAGAAAAAGCTAAATGCTATAGTCTAGCAAGGGACAGATTGAGCTGGTATAGCCCTATAAGGGATATTATGTTCCAGTCAGGAGGCCCTGCTCACCATCCCTTCTGTGTGAGAACTGAGGCAGTCCTTATCATCTGGAATAGCCTACTTAAGGAGCAATGAGATCTGATGTTTCTATAACTGCTTTAGCATATTTATTTTTTTAACCTTTTGATGTTATTTGTTATTCCTCCAGTTGGTCACAGAAGCAACACACTTTTTTTTGTTCACACTTCTATGCTCTCTCTTTCTAACTCGCTAATATTACTTCAGGGGATGTAGCGAATAATTCTGAGCCCAACTTGGCTGTTCTTATTCTGTTATGACTGATATTGATCAAATGTTCTATTATTTGCTTTGTTTTTGCTTGTTTTATATTTTGCTGCTTATTTTACATTGTACTTTATTTGAATGACCTTTGTACACTGCTTTCTGTGGGCTAATCTTCATCCAAAATAATAAAAAAAAAACAGTAGTCTATAAATTTTTAAATTAAATTATACAGCATTTTCAGTAACAACATATCTGTATTTGAGTGGAAAAGATATTGTTCTTTGAACAGCAATGCAGATGTGCCAAGTGCTGCACATTTAAGACTTTGGGTCTCTTTTATCAAGCCGTGTGGCAATGCCAACAGAGCCCATTCAAAGTGAACGGGCTTTGTCGGCATTACCGCACCAGGAGCCGCTAGTGCGGTTTGATAAAAGAAGCCTTTTGTTTCCTGTAGCCAAATTTCAGGGCTGCCAGAGTATTCCATCGAAAACCAGCACAGCAGTGGCAATTTTCTACCAAGTTATGCCACGTCGTCAACCCAGAACCTTCTGTCAATGACCCAGACCTTTCTGAATGTGTTTCTTTTTCCCCATTGCAGATCGAGCACAAGTTGGAACCCTCTGCTGGCTTTGACCCAGTATCTTTGTGTGTGTGTGTGTGTGTATTTGTTTATTTTTAATGAAAATTACCACTACAGCAGAGACTTTGTTCCTTTCAATGAATCTGCCCTTGGCTTTCTTGGCAGCCAAAGCATACTTATGAATGGCTACAGAAAATCATGTTTTAGTGGACTAGATAAAGAAGCAGAGGTAATGTTAAAGATATACCTTCACACTCCAGACACACTGTAAGCCCATCAGATTACTTTCATAACCCTGACCCTTATTTAACTGACTTCAAACCATAATATTTACAAAAACCTAGAAATGCAACTTAGAATTCTCTTGGCTAAATGTAGGTTATATGACCTGTAGGTATACTGATGTTATTACACTACTGGCCAGCAGTTCTTTCCCTTCTACAAACTATTTCCATGAAAGCTTTTATGTAAAGTTAGTGGTTGGCACTATGTTTTAAATTATAATTTTCTTTATATAGAAGGGCCTGTTCTATATTCAGATCTGGTACTAACCTATCCTAAACTACAAACACATTTGAGATTATAGGTAGGCTACCAACCAGAGCTACAGACCACATGTGACAGCAAATCTAATGCTCAGGTATTTATTACAGCAAATTTAGGGAAAGCTTACTAATCAGATATTTACCTCCTGGGCTTTCATTAGACCACTGTTTCCTAACCAGCGTTCTCTGGCATACAGATGTGCCTTCAGTCATGACAAAGGGTACCATGGAAAAAGTTATCACTACCTGATGATCAGGTCCAGCCTGGCACATGGGCTCTGCTCTCAACACCTCACAGAATCAACAGACACCAGTGATAGCTCTTAAATGTGCAGGACCTCCATTTAGAGCACACGTGTATTCACATAAACCTCTCTCCTACCTAGAAAGAGCATGAGCTCCACAGTGTAGGAATTAAGGTACAATTATGCTTGTTTAATAAATGCTACTTCTTGAGAGACCAGTCCAGACCAGCAGGCTTTGCCCTTCTGTCAATAGGGAGAGACAGTGCAAATCTGTTCAACTTCACTATATATGTTATTGCCATAGCTTTATTTTCCTATAACTTGACAATTCATTATTAACACATCATTTCTTTCATCACTTATATATATTTTTTGTTGTCCCTCCCCCCCCCCCAGATATGCATAAATTATTTTCTCACAACCAGAACTCACACCTTTTGTTTTCATGTACAAATGCAAGTTCAAATTTCCCATCCATCAGACATGTTTGGGTGGAACCCTGGACTGGTCTAGAAGGCTCAAGAATGGCATTTATCAGGCGAGGCTTAATTGTACTTTCCTCTTTAACTATGGCAGACCACTAGGATGTACGAAAGGGATTTCTACATAGGGCAGGACATGTCCCCTACATTTCCCAAGACTGCTGCCCCAAAGCATATTCACCGCTTGGCTCGAAGATGCAGTCTCTAAGGTCAAGAAAAAGTGAAAAATTGTGACGTGTCTTCCATGTGGTTGTCTCATGGATTTCCTGCAGTGAAATCAACTTGAATTCCACCCATGAAGTTGTTTGCACTCTTGTGGTATGTGCCCTTAGCTCCTAAGGCACCACCTGATGTTGGGTAGCATAGGCGGGAGTTATTGCCTCCATGATCCAGCCGACTATAGATGTTTATGTTTATTAAAATTTAATATACCACAACTTCTGTAGAACAAAGCGGTTTAACAAATATAAACACAATAAAAACATAAGGAACTCCATTAAAAAGATAGAACAGCCTAAAGAATTCAATCCAAGGTTCAGTCATACCAATATAAATACATCTTCTTCCATTAAGATTGTATTATGCAGAACAACTAATGTACTTTGCTATCATCTTGCAAAGCAATATCAAAAGATTTTTTAAACAAAAAGGTCTTCAATAAAATCTTCAAGTTAGTAAAATTTGGATACTGCCTCTCTGTTAAGATGCCCCCCTCCACCCTCCCAAAAGGAACACAGCCTGACCGTCTTGTGGAAGATGTGTCACCTTCAAATACCCACTCATCACCCTCCTAAGGTTTAGGTGATGAAGTGGCTTGCCCTCCTCATCAGTCATCTGCTGAGGAAAGATTAGCAGTTCAGTGGACTGTTCAGCATGCAATTGTGAAATCACCTTATGTAGAAAGGAATGTATTGTGCACTGTGAGAATCTATGTCTGCAAATCTTAAGATAAGGGTCTCTATAGGATAAGGCCTGTAGACCCCTTTTTGTAGAGGCAATTGCTACCAGAAAGAGCACCTTCTGGGCATGAATCTTGAGGTGGGCAAGTGCCAGGGTGTCACAAAATGCCTAGCCACCCATCTGGGGTTACCCCGCGACCACTAAGAGGGTCTACCCCCAGCATAGCTCAGGTCCATCTGCACCTGCTGCTTGTGCTCTACACTAGCACCCTCCTCCCACAGACTGGGTCACAACTGCCTCTGGATGAGCCTCCCACTCTCAAATTATCAACAGTGATTTCTAGGTTACTGGGGCCATGCTCCCAGTGGTCCCACAGTTCCCAGAAAGCACTCACAGACTCAACATACAAACTACAAGGATTCTTATCAGTCCAGACAAGCAGAGTCAATAAACTAAAAATGGTTTGTTGTCTTAAAAATATTGAACAATGAACAGTAAAAATGGCATCAGCAAACAATAACAGGTAACTGAAATAAGAATCAATTATAAAACTATCTAAATACTTGTTTACTTTCTAAAAAGTACCTGGGGAGATCAGGAAATATGCTTGCCCTGTGAACAAATATAACTGATCACAGGGCCTAAGCAAAGAGATCTGTCTCTCTCTTCTCCTGGGCTAAGACTGGGGAAAAAGACAGTAAAATCAAAATGAAATTGAGCTCCTGGGCCAATTAGAGCCCAGAACAACAAGTTTTAAAAGTATACTGATCACAGTACTGTAGATCACTTTCTCACTGAGGGGCCCTTTGGCCCTTTTACTAAGCTGCGAAAGCATCTATGCATGCCCAACGTGCGCCAAAATGGCGTTACCACCCAACTACCGCATGGCTCTTGCATAGGCACGCGTAGGCCATTACCACCCGGTTACAGCATGAGTCTTTACTGCTAGGTGAATGGCTGGCGGTAAGGTCTCAGACCCAATGTCCATTTTCAACAAAAAAAGGCCTTTTTTTATAGGCATGCTAAAAAATGGATTGGCGCATGCCCAAAACCGATGCCTACATTACCGCAAGCCATTTTTCAGAGTGCCTTTGTAAAAGGACTCCTGAATGAACTTAAAGAGGGATCATTCACTTTTCTATAACAGCTTTAATATAAAACATGCACCACCTGCTGGCCACTAGAAGAAATGCAATTCAGGAAATAAGGCAGTTTTAACACATTCCGCAGACCACCAAGAAACAGCTGAGAAGAGAAGGCCAAAGTAGTCTAAAATGCCACAGGAGTCATGCAAATAGGGAATTTTATTCACTCATAGACCTAATAAGGTTGTGTTTCAGTGTGTGCCCGCTTTAGAGGTCCTTGTATGAAAATAGGAGACTTGGTATAGTCTAATCATATAACAGTGGAAGCTTTCCACTAGCAGATATTTGTGCTACCATCACTGCCAGTACCGACTGTATGTGCTGGCAACCTCTGAAAATGCTGTTCTAAAACCTCTTCAGGTCTATTAGTAACTATTTGATTATGTAAGGAAATTCCTCCCACTTGATATGCACATGGAGATATTTCAACCAGAGGACTTCTCCAGCCAAAATTTTGAAAGGGAAAATATATATGCATATATCTGATGGTCTTCCTATGAGAGAAAGACATAGAACAGAGCTGCCAAGTTACTCAGCCTCCAGGAAGGACATTATTTAGGCCAGTCCTGGATCTAAACTTATGTTCCAAAGCAGTGTGATATTTGTAGTCTCTGATTCTACCCATTGGAAGCAGTGCTGCAGGTTCCACAATGCATCAGGATAAAGTAGAAATCCAGGAGTGGCTTCAAATCTCCCTCAGTTGGATCACTTGGCAGCTCTGCATAGACACACACACATTTCTGATGTGGTGCTGTTTACAAGCTCACTGAGTGAGTGCAACCCCCATCATCAGCTCTGTTCACTATGTAAAGTTCTTACAGTTGCTGCTAGCTCTTTTCCTTAGCCTGCAGCACTTCCCTCCCACTTTACCAGGGCCAGCTCATCCACAAAACACACTAGGTATCTGCCTAGGGCAGCAGAATTTACAAGGCAGCACCGATGCATCAGTCATCTATAGAAGGTCTCAATGGCTGGCACAAGGCCTTGAGCTGCCACACATGTTAAAGGCTTATTGGGTCCCACTCCCTCCAAAACAGAAAATTCAAAAGGGGCTAGAGCTGGCAGGCCCTGAGAATGTGCAGATGCTCAACCCCCCCATGCCAGCCGCAATAAATATTCTATAAATGCTGACTGCTGTGTCACCACTCCAGAGAAAGGGAGGTGAGTTGCTGAACACTTTGTGGGAGGAAGAGGGTACACGGAAGCAGGGAAAGAAAGAAAGAAAGAAAGAAAGAAAGAAAGAAAGAAAGAAAGAAAGAAAGAAAGAAAGAAAGAAAGAGATGTTGGAGACCACAGGAGGGAGGGGAAGGAAAGTGGGGAAAGGGAGATGATGGACACTGTGGTGGGTGGAGGAAGGGAAAGAGATGCTGGATACCATGGGGGTGGGGGAGATGGGGTGATGCTGGACTATAGAATGGTAGGGAAGGGAAGGGGAAATGCTAGAAACAGAGGAGGAAAGCTTTGAACCAATCCTTGATGGGAGGTAGATGCATGTCTGAAGGTTTGACTAGGGTGTCCAATATCCTTGGGCCAGCCCTGCACTTCTCTCATTCCTACCCCTTCAATGGGACATTCACTGGCTTCACTGATTCTCTCCAGTGTCTGTCCTGTGCCCCTTACAAAGCTTAATTCCCCTAGCTCATGTGGAAACATCACTTATATAGCTTAGACTAGCTCACCTCACCCTTTCTCTGACTCTTGTGCTCCCACCCCTAGTCCCTTTCCATTGGCTGGATCTTATCCCAATCTGTAGTAATGGTTACACTAGAGGTAGGCAAGACATGCTCCCTCACTCAGGTGGCGGACTACAGAACTGTAGATAAACTCTAAAATTGTCCAGCTGCTTTAGTCATCATTCTGGTTACCTAGACATTTTAAAGAAAATTTTAATTATAGAATTTCAAAAGCTGAGTCAAATCAGAAACATACAATTGTCACAGAAAACAATTTACAAGAAAAAGAGGATTTTTATATCCATATAACAGATTTATTGCTTAGCTCTAGTCCTCTAAGATGAGGAATTCCAATATTGGAGAAAAGGGAATAAAGGCACCTAATACAATCCCTGAAAGAAAAGGAACTAGTATTTACGTGAGCATATTACACATTACCCCCCCCCCCCCCCCCCCCCATTACTGTGATCCCCTATTCGGTGGAGACAGCCTTGATGCCCCCTTTGTAATTAAAAAAAATCTTGTGTCCCACTATTATCCCAAAACAAATTTTGGTTCAAAGTGGCTTACAATTTACATTTTGGTGGAGTTACAATAGTGTTGTGCAATGTGGAGAGGGCATCTATAGTTCATGTGGTTATTCAAAGAGTTTTTGAAGAGATAGATTTGAAGAGGAAAAGGTAGTGGTAGCTTGTGTGTTCAGTTGTAGAATTTTGGTGATGCTTATTCATATAATTTTTGAAGAGGTAGATTTGAAAGGAAGGTGACAATATCTTTGTGATTAGCTGTAGAAGTTTTTGAATAGGTAGGTTTTCATTTCTTTTCTGAATTGGAGATTTGTGATGCTTCTTATGGTTTTTGGTATCAAGTTCCACCATTTGGAATCCTGGTAGCTAAATCCTGCTGTGTAGATAGTGTTTTGCAGTTGGGTAGATGTAGGAGCAGGTAGTTTCTGTTAACTGGGCTAGCATTTCTTGAGGATAGTTCAATTATCAGGAAATTATCAGGAAATCACTAAAGACCTACCTGTTCGGAAAGGCATACCCTACAGACCCAACATAAATGCCTCAATTCAGCAACACAGCAAAACCAAAGATCATACTGGACACTATTTACCCCTCTCTATCTTTGACCCCTAACGTGCCTGTAACTTACCTTATTTGACCCTAACATCTAATTGTATTTGTTCCTCTACCGGACCTGGCGATTGCCTTTTCGGTACTATGTAAGTCACATTAAGCCTGCAAATAGGTGGGAAAATGTGGGATAGAAATGTAACAAATAAATAAAATAAATAAATAAATTATGTTAAGCATATATGCGGGTGCCGTTCCAAATAATATCTTGAAGATTAGGGTGCTCGCTTTGAAAAATATTCTTGCCTTGACTGGTAGCCAATGTAGTGTTTGGCTACCAGTCAAGGCAAGAATGTAGTGTTTCAAGCAGTGGGGTTTCTCTTTTGTATTTTGATTTCTTGAAAATCAGTCTTGCTGCCATGCTTTGGACTGTTTGCAGCAATTTTAGTGTGTTTTCCTTGCACACTACATATGCTGCATCTCAGTAGTCTAGTTGCAATAGTATCATTGATTGGACTAGTATGAGGAAAGATTGTCTAGGAAAATAGTCTCTTATTCTTCTCAGTTTCCACAGTGTTCTGAAGCATTTTGATGTTACTGCTGATATTTGATTGTCCAGTATTAGATGTTTGTCATTAGTGTGGCGTGGTCTAATTGTAGTAGTAATACATTTTGTCCTTGGCATATTATGCTTCTGACGTTCGTTATCAGGGTGGTTATCACTCTCAGTGCTCTGTTGTGGTCTGAAACCTGATGGGATTTATAAAGAATTGAGAATTTTGTCAAGTATTCTGTTAATTGCTGTGTTACTAGACCTTCCATCGCTTTGGTCAGTAGTGGTATTGAGGCTGCTGGTCTATAATTGTGATATCACTGATCTTGCTGGTGGTGTTTTTGGGGATTGATGTGAGTACTATGTCACCTTTGTCTGTTGAAAATTGACCTCTTTCAAACATGTATGTGATGTGTCACCTTTGTCTGTTGAAAACTGACCTCTTTCAAACATGTATGTGATGTGTTTGGTGAGGTACTCGATGAACCAGTCTGGTGGGTTTTTCATTGTGTAGTTGGGGCATTTGTCAAGTAGGCAGTATGCATACCAGGGGCGTAGCCAGACGTTGGCGGGAGGGGGTCCAGAGCCTAAGGTGGGGGGGGGCACAGTTTAGGCCGCCTCCCCCAGCCGCTGACCCCCCTGCCACTTTGGACCAACCCCTCCCGCCGCCACCACCAGGTACCTTTGCTGGCAGGGGTCCCCAATCCCTGCCAGCCAAAGTCTTCTTCAGCGCCGGTTGACTCCAGCGCCTTCGCTGTTGATCTGTTTCTGACTCCTGATGTCCTCCATGCATGTCCTGCATGTAGCCCTGTACACACAGGATGTCAGGAGTCAGAAACAGATCATCAGCGAAGGCGCCAGAGTCGACTGGCGCTGAAGAAGACTTTGGTTGGCGGGGGTTGGGGACCCCCACCAGCAAAGGTACATGGCGGCAGCGGCGACAGGGGAGGGTCGGTGGCGACGGTGGGGGGGGGGGTCGGCGGCAGGAGGGGGGTCCAAAGTAGAGGGGGCCAGGGCTTAATCTGTGGAGGCCCATGCCCCCATGGCCCCACCTAGCTACGCCCCTGATACATATGCGTATTTTGTCAATAGTGTTACTATGTCTAGCTGGGGTGGTTTGAATATGGTCTATATTCTGTCTGCTGTGGTGTGGTTGTCATGTATTTTGCAGTCCTGTAGGTAGTCTGTGATGTTTCTTTGTGGTTTTGCAAGGTTTAATCTTGTGTCTGTTATTTGGTTTTTGAAGTATTGTGCAAGCTCATCTGCAGCAGGTGGTGTTTCAGTTGTCGCCAATATGTTCTGGGTTTTCAGTAGTTTGTTCATGAGTTTGAATATTTTTTCTGTATTGGTCTGGTCAAGGTTCATATATATACTGTAGTGTTTTGCTTTCACTTTCTTTATGCTGTTTGTGTATGTTCTTGTGGCTTTTCTCCATATGGTTTTGTTTGCGTCTGTTTTGTTTTTGGCCTATGCTCTTTCGAGTTTCCTACAGAGTTTCTTCATGTGTAGTAGATTGTCATTAAACCAGGGACGTAGTTTTGTGATTTTTGATTTTGTTTTGAGTGATGCTATTTTGTTTAGTGTGTTATCACTTGTTTCATCCCAGTTTCTCATGAAGTGTTTATTCTCGGGTGGTATGTCATTGAGTTCATTTATTATTGTTGTCCAAAATGTGCGGTTTTCTACTTTTCCTCTGGTTGTGAATGTGTGTTTATTTATTTATTGCATTTGTATCCCACATTTTCCCACCTATTTGCAGGCTCAATGTGGCTTACAATTTTAGTACAAATACAATTGGTATTATATAGAGAACATGGATTGGGTTCTTGGCTCTCTTTTCTTGCCGCTTTCTTTCCATTTTAGTGTGAAAGTGAGCTTGCTGTGGTCTGACCATGGTACCTCTTCCCATGTGTGGTTTGTTAATATGTGGTTGTTACTCGTTGAGAATCTGTGGGTAGTATGTCTAATTGGTGTTCTTTTGTGTGCGATGAGATGCCTTGTGCTTTGTGAAATTCCATTGGTTTATGAAGTTCATTAGTGTTCTGGTGTTTGTGTTGTTTTGTTTTTATATATGCAGATTTATGTCACCTATTAATAGGGTGATTGTTGCAGATGTTTGATACAAAGATCGTGAAGTCATCTTGGGCATTTGTCCTGCTTCCTGGAGGGCGGTAGAATAATGTGATGTACAGTTGGTCAGTTAGTGTTTTGTCGGTGATTTTGAATGCCAGGATTTCGATTCCTATGGATGTGTGTTTAGAGACAGGTTCTACTGTGAAGGAGGATTTGTATATTATTGCAACGCCTCCTCTCCTCCTTTTGGTTCTGTTGATATGTATTATTTTGCATCCTGGTGTGCATAGGTCTAGTAGTGCAGGGTCGTCTTCGAGGTGCAGCCATGTTTCACTGAAGATAGAGTCACAATACATTTTCAGGGGGATTTAAGGGAAAATGTTGCACCAAGTTGGAGAACCCCAGGGTGAAGGAATAAAAATTGCTGCGTCTGTGTCTCCCTTGATATATCAGGAAAAACAAATCTTTCTTCTCCTGAACAATCTTTCTCTATTCCATAAGTACAGGGTTTTAAAAAAATTCTTTACTTATCATTTAAGCAATTTTAAACCAGTGTTAACACTTGGTAAGGAAATATGGAACAAATATTTCAAAGAAACTAAAACATATTACCAGGAAAAAAAAAATTACTTTCAAACGTCCTTCTTATGACCACAAAACTAAAGGGGATGGAAAAAAGAAAAAGAGGAGTACTGAAATAGAAGAAAACCAGCAAATGAGGCATAACTTAATGTGTAACCCACTGCATTATTACATTACTCAATATAAATCAGGAATCTCTGGTTTGTGATTTTCTTTAAGTCAATGAAAGTCTTCAAATGTTCAGGGAGAAAGAAAGTGTACTTTACCCCAAGATATCTGACTAAACATTTGCAGAAAAATGCCAATAGAAAGGAAGCATCTAAAGATAACACATCTTGTCGCAAAGCCAAAAGCAGTTTTCTACGTTCTTGTGTAGACTTAGCTACATCCAGTGGCATACCAAGGGGGGGGGGGGGGGGGGGTGGGGGCGGTCCGCCCCGCGTGCATGCCGCTGGGGGGGTGCCGCGGCGCGCGCCTGCTGCGAGAGTTCGCTAACTTCTCTCGTTCGCTGCAGCTCCCTCTGCCCCGGAACAGGTTACTTCCTGTTCTGGGGCAGAGGGAGCTGCAGCGAACGAGCAAAGTTAGTAAACTTGCAGCAAGCGCAGGCTGTGGCACCCCCCCAGCGGCATGCACCCGGGGGGGGGGCTCTTTCACGGGGGGGGGGGGGGGTGTCCGCGCTGCATCAGGGGGGGGCGCCGGACCCGGGGGGCAGGGTGCCGCCCCAGGTGTCCGCCCCCCTAGGAACGCCACTGGCTACATCTGGATAAACCCATATTCTCTTTCCACAAAAAAAGAGATTGCGAATTTCTAAAAATAACTGCATCTAAATCCTGTTCAATACAAATGATACCAATAGGGCTACACGTTCTGAGTCTTCCAACAACTCAAACAAATTTAATACAATAGATTTCAATCCTTGATACAAAACCTCCATCCTCTGTCCCATAGTTCCAGGTGCCTCACTCGTAACCTTAGAAGAAATATAATAAATTCTATTTATCGGTGGAATTGAATTAGGGGAAAATTTCAAAACTTCAGTTAAATATCGCTTAAATGCATCTAATGTTGGGGGCGCTGGTGAGCGCTGTAAAGTATGGACGCCTGACTTCTGCGCTCCTGACTTCTGTCTTATATAATCCTGTGATAGGAAGAATATAACTGCAAATTGTGGCTTAACTTCTCCTTACTATCCTTCGTGAAGTATACCATATCTGGAAAAAAACCAAAGGTGAATCCTAGCTGCGAGCCATTACCCACTTCAAAACACTAAAGCAGGCTCCTTCTTCACGGATGAAGTCTTTCGGTGAACATGATGCAGAGATTACCTTGCATACGATAATGGGTAAGATTCTCTTGCTTAAGGAAATAATGCACGGCAATCATAACTCTCTTGCCAAAATGAAACACGAAATATCAAACTTGAAAACTCACATTTCAGAGACTGGATCCCGCTTAGACATTGTTCTTTAGACTTGAGTTGCAGGGATGTATTGGTGGACGCATTAGCGCTACATGTGGTCTCACAATGTCGACAAAAAACTAAACAGCTACTAGTACAAAGGCAAGTAATTCTTCTCTCTCTTTTTTTATTTTATTTTATTTTATTATTTATTCATTTATTCAAAAAAGAATTTACAAGAAACCTCTTGATTGGAAAGTCTCTACAATCATAATAAAATTTAAAGGAAAAAAAATTAAAACAATTCACTTTTAAAGAATAGAGACTCAAGTCCATAATATAAGGAATCCAAAATGTAGGAAATCAACTGGAGAAAAACGAAGGAATTATTAAAAACAAACAGATATCACACATTCATTAAGTGGAGTTGCATTACTCTTTTCGCTTTCCCTTATTTACCGAGGCTATGAGTGCAGACAGATGAGCTGGTTCCATAAATACATATTTTTTCCCCTCAAGTCTTATTATACACTTGCAGGGGTATCTTAAAAAAAAAGGTACCCCCCAAGTGCAAAACTTCCGGCCTGAGGAGTAAGAATTGTTTCCTCCGCCGTCTAGTCTCCTTAGAGACATCAGGAAATAATAGGATTTTAAAGCCTAAAAAAGACTTTTCTTTATTACGAAAAAACAGGCGGAAGATCCAATTCTTATCCGGTAATAGTGCCACAGTCGCTACCAAAGTAGCCGCTGTAGCAAGTTCAGAATCAGTGGTTTCAAGCAAAAGAGAAATATCTATCGGCTTTTCATTTGACTGGTTCAATTCTTTCCCAGGTACATAATATGCCAAAGTAAAAGGTGGAATATTTTGTTCAGGTATATTCAAAATTTCGCGCATATAGCGCTTTAACATATCAAGAGGAGCTACATTATATATTCTAGGAAAATTAACAAATCTCAAATTATAAGCTTTAGTATAATTATCAAATATTTCAGATCTCATCCTGAGATTGGTCAAGTCTTTTATAATTATTGATTGAGCTGTTTCAAATTTCAGAACTTTTTGGTCAAATTTCTCTTCCAGTTTTTCAATCTTTTCATCTAGGACTTTAAGCTTCTCTCCTTTTTCTTGTATATCAATTTCCAAGGATTTTATTTTAGGTAAGATCTCATTACTTTGTTTTAGAAAAAGCTGTCCCAAATTAGATACCAAGTCCCATAACGTTTCTAAAGTTACTTCTTTCGGTTTTTCCACTAACAATTTAGGTAATTCAAACCTTATGGCCACTTGTTCAGGAGTCCCACTCATTTCTTCGGTTCCTCTCCCCGCATTCCGTGGCGTCTCTGTGGGCAAATTGCCCTCCATTCCTTGCTCCGTTGTTATTTGAGCTTCCTCTCGATGCTCTTCTGGGTCCTCTAAACCTTCCGGGGTAGACCCTATCGATCCAAGGAGGAAGGAGCTCGCGCCAATCGGCTGGGGAGGTGGTGAGCGCATGGCGGGGCTTAGTGTAACCTCAAGGCCAACGGAGTCCGAGTTCTCCAGATCATCGGAGTTCCTAGCTGGCAGCGTTCCGCTATCCAAAGCAGCTCCCGACGGTCTCACAAACCTATCCATAGGTCCCGGCAATGAGGAAGGCAACGGGGAAGCTCTAGCCGTCACTCTACCTCGGCGTTTCGGCATTTTCTCCAACAGGTAAAAGTGAGAACCACCGTGTCTTAATGAAGTGCGTCCATCTTGGATTCCCTTTTATTCAATTCTTCTCTCTCTTACGATAAAAGATGTGTGCTTGCTTTCACATTAAAATCATTAAGGCCAATGGAAGTCGGGCCTTCTAGATTCAAAGACTTCCTTTACCCAACCTAAACTGTGAGATGTTTCTCATTACAGTTTTTAGTTGCTACTGTTATGTTTCTCTGTTATTAATATGCAATGCTTTATGGAAATAACCTGTTTGCTGATCTGTATGATTTTGGAATTTGTATCTTTTAAAGTTTTCTCTTTGTTCCATCTGGATGTGTGCTCTTGGCGTGCTTAAATTTAAAAACACTACTCTGCTTTACATCATACTCCTTTCACCTTAATGCATATTGTCTCTATTAATGTTAGATGGTTAAATAACCCTATTAAACGAAAGCAGTTCTCTTTATATCTTAAAATTTTGAATGCCGACATAGTTCTCTTACAAGAGACACATCTTAATGAAAATGATAACAAATGGCTTAATGATAATTTTAAAAATTTGATTGCATTCTCTGCGGCTTCACACAAGCACAATGGGATAGCAATTCTAGCCATCAGAAATCACCCGAACACCATCCTTACGTAAGCCACAGAGAGAGGGTCATTAGATTTTACTAGAAATCAATGTTTCTAATATTATCTATACTCCATTAAATGTCTATGGTCCCACTTCAGGTGTTCCTTCCTTCTTCCATGACCTTATAAACATGCTTGTACAATTTGGATCTCCAATTATTATTATTGGAGGTGATTTCAACCAAATCCAAGGTACGGTCCTAGACTGACAATCAAAAAACCCCTACACCACTCTAAATCCCTGATTACTTTGGATCATTTAAAAAAGACCCTTGGTCTTCTTGATCCATGGCATATTTGGCATCCCATGGATAGAGATTACACTTTCTTTCTCCCTATCATGCTAGCTATTCCCGCATTGATTTTTTCTTAATATCCTGCTCCACACTACCACCATTCACAACTCATCTAATTCCGATCATTCTGCTATATCATTATATATGTCTCTCCCTTGCCCTTAGTAGCCCTTCTAAGTCAAGTCAACCTAGAGATTTCAAACCCCCTTACTACAAGATGATATTTTCATTACACATATAAAACAAACAATTATTGAATAATTTCAAAATAACCTCATAACAGATGTCAAGACAAGTAGCTGGTGGGATGCCTTCAAGGCTACGGTTAGAGGAGATATAGAAGGGCATTTTCGAAAGGGACATCCAAGTTTTAGTCCTTGCAAAACGTCCCGAACTAGGAGCGGGGAAACCCGTATTTTTGAAACAAGATGGATGTCCATCTTTCGTTTCGATAATACGGTCAGGGATGTCCAAATCCTGAAATTTGGTCGTCCCTAGATTTGATCGTTTCTGATTTTCGCCGATAATCGAAACCAAGGACGCCCATGTCAGAAATGACCAAATGCAAGCCATTTGGTTGTGGGAGGAGCCAGCTTTTGCAGTGCACTGGTCCCCCTGACATGCCAGGACACCAACCGGGCACGCTAGGGTGCACTGCAGTGGACTCCATAAAATGCTACCAGGAACATAGCTCCCTTAACTTGTGTGCTGAGCCCCCCAAAACCCCTCCAAAACCCACTATCCACAACTGTACACCACTACCATAGCCCTTATGGGTACAGTGGGTTTTGGAGGGCTCACTGTTTCCTCCACAAACGTAACATGTAGGGAGGGTATGAGCCTGGGTCCGCCTGCCTGAAGTGCACTGCACCCACTAAAACTGCTCCACGGACCTGCATACTGCTGTCATGGAGCTGAGTATGACACCTGAGGCTGGAAAAAATATTTTGAAAGATAGTTTTTGAGGGTGGGAGGGGGTTATTGACCACTGGGGGAGTAAGGGGAGGTCATCCCAGATTCTCTCCGGTGGTCATCTGGTCATTTTGGGCATCTTTTTGTGCCTTGGTCATAAGAAAAGCACGACCAGGTAAAGACATCCAAGTGTTCGTCAGGGACATCCTTTTTTCTTTCGATTATGGGTCAAGGACATCCAAGTGTTAGGCATGCCCAAGTTCCGCCTTCACTACGCCTCCGATACGCCCCCTTGAACTTTGGCCATCCTTGCAACAGAAAGCAGTTGGGGACGTCCAAAATCAGCTTTCGATTATACCGATTTGGACGACCCTGTGAGAAGGACGTCCATCTTCCGATTTATGAAGAAAGATGGGCATCCTTCTCTTTCGAAAATGAGCCCAATAATAAACTATACTGCCGGAGAAATCAAAGAACCTAAAAAGAGTTAGCAGATCTTTAGTCCAAGATCAAATCTTTAGAGGATCAGTACCTAGCTAACCAAACTCCTGCTTTATACACTGAACTACAACAACAAAAAACTAAATTTAATTCAATGTTATCAAAAGAAGCCATTTCCTTAATCCACTCACAAAAGACTAGATATTGTGCCAGAAATAATAAATCTAGTCACCTCCTAGCTCAATACTTAATGTGAAAACATGATAGATCCAAAATAGCACAAATAACTGATTCATCTGGAAAGCAGCATACCTCAGATGCTTACACTACAAAACAATTCCAACAATTCCAACAGTTCTACACAAAACTATATATAGTCCTGAGATTAATTTCTCAATATTCTCATTTCAACAATTCACCAATGATATCTCCACTCTGGTAGTGCCTCCTCATCTCTTTGACATCTTAAATAAAGATATCACTGAAAAAGAAATATGGGATGCTATTAAAACCATTCCAAAGGGCAAAGTCCCTGGTAATGATGGCTTAAATGCTGAATTTTATTTAGCCTTTTCCAATGTATTAGTTCCCAAACTACTGCAATTGTACAACCTTATGATCAACAACTATAAGGGTGGCATCATGGAATTTAACATAGTAGTCATCCATAAACTCAGTAAAGACCACAGTAAAGTAGATAACTTCAGATGTATTTTATTAATAAACATAGATAACAAATTTATGCTAAAATCCTTGCCTATAGGCTACAGAAAATCTTACTCCTCCTGGTCCATAGAGATCAATGACAATTCCAGACTTTTTTGGAATATCCTGACCTCTCAATCCTATATTACTATCTCTCTCGATGCTGAGAAAGCATTCAATAGGATAGAATGGGATTATCTATTCAATTAATTGAAACTGGGTTTGACGATAAATCTTTAACAATGATACACCTCCTGTATAGTAGCCCTCAGGCCACTATATCAGTTAATGGCACTACATTCCCACTAACTTTCCCCAAACAAGGCTGCCCCCTCTCCCCTTCTCTTCAACCTGGCCCTAGAAACCCTAGCTATGTCCATCGAGGAAAACCCCTCGATACATGAGTCCGCTTAAGAAATGTAGACTTTAAACTATCTACGCAGATGATATACTTCTTTATAGAACATTAGAATCAATACCATTACTACTAATCTGCATAGAATCCTTTTCAGCTACATCTGGATACAAAATTAATTGGAGTAAATTAACTGTTATGCCCCTCTCAACCCATGTCTTTAAACAACATCTGTCTCCTTATCCATTTACATGGGAACCCCATAAAATCAAATACCTTGGAATTTGGTACAGCAACACGATTGATAACACTCTAAAATTAAATGGCTCTGCCTTACTGTTTATAACTACCTCCATTTTAGAAAAATGGCCACCTCTCTACATTTTGTGTTGGGGCCGAGCAGAAACAATAAAAATGGTACTGACCCCAAAGGTAAACTTCATTTTTAGTATGATTCCCTTTTCCTTCCTCCCTAACAAGAAAATAGACAGTAAAATCTCCAAATTTCTCTGGCAAAACAACCCCCTCTCACCAAATTGCTCTACAGAAACTAAAAATGAATAAATACAATGGGGGTATAAATTTACCTCTTTTCAAATCACATTACCTGGCCTTCAGAATTTCTCAAGCTATTTTCCGGTATCAAAACTCCTGACGATGGTTACTATTCGAATAGAAATTTAGGGGTCCTTTTACAAAGGCACGCTAAAAATAAGCATACACTAAATGCTAGAAATGCATGGGGACATCAAAGCATGGGTGTGGATATCCTGTTAGAATATCAATGATATGCTTTGATGTCCCCATGCATACCTCCGACCCACCCCCATCCTCCCACCCTGTCAGACTGTCATAGTAATGCTTGAATGTTTTCACTTATATACACTGTCAGCTAGCACATTTGCTTATTTCCGATCTGACGAAGAAGGGCAACCTTCGAAAGCTAATCAAGAAATGTATTACGTTATGTCCAATAAAAAAGGTATCATCTTATTTTCTTTTCCATGTTTTATTTTGTTTGATTTCTATTGATAGCTAAGTTTTTAAAATCCTTTTTAAAATCAAAACAGATTAGTGGATATCTTTCCATAGCAGTTGCACATACATGGCAAAATGCTGAACAGTCAGCTTCTGGCCTAACGTTTGTCGTAGTGCCACTTGGAACGAATAAAATATTAGAGCTAACATTAGATGCACTATTTTAGTATCTTTCTCTTTTCATTCTTCAGTGTGCCTGAAGAAAAATATCTAAAAGCTAGAAATGCTGTGGACCTCCCCTGATTTTTTCTCTTTTTAGCTACCACCCTCCCAGTCCTAGTACTGACCTCTGAGGCAAGCCAGATGGGGCTGACCAATATATGTCAAGGAAGTGCTGAAAAGGTGACTTGGTTCTCTGGCAGCCAGACTGGAGTTGGTTTCTATGCAAAATCTCTGGAGGTTGCTACTTTGCAATTTCTCAGGAATGTTTAATTCTCCTCATCCCTTTGTGGAGTCTCTCTGGAGAGGTCATAGAGGCCTGTGACATCCCTCAGGGGCACTAGCTAACTAAATTAGCATGAGATAACTTTAGACTCTCTTCGAAACAAGAAAATGCAAGGGAGAGAATTTCATTTGAAAGCAAAGGACGAGATGATCCCAGTTAATCCCTGCCCTGAGCTGCTTCAGAAATGTCCTGTGTTTATATGTTGACTTTGCTTAGTGTTACAGAGTTCATCAGCCACAGTGGGAGCAGTGTTAAGTACATGACTTGACCTCTGATGACCAAGTCTTGGTCTAATAATAAAGATAAAAAGTAGATTGGGGTGGGGAGACATTACATAGTTTGATTACACATCATATAAATAGGTAATTCAGCCTTTGTACAAACCAATCACTAAGGAATTAGGAAGTGTTCCTTCTCCTCCTGCCCCAGTGAACACAAGTGTTCATGTAGGATATTATGGTAATACAATCTTTCATTTGTCTACTGATAAGTACACATGCAAGGTCCCAAAAATATACAAACTTTACAGGTAAATTAACATACTGATAGTCATCAGAAACCCTTGAAAACTGATTATTAATATAGTTTCTGGTGCTCTTGAACAAGCAAAAGAAAAAAAAAAACAGCCTCAATTGCTTCACTGCACAATGGCAAAAAGTTGAAGTAAAGTATGACCTTAAAAAGCAACATAACACATCCCTGAAACCCTGAAATTGGAGGAGAGGAGACGCTGGAGTGGGCTGTTGCGGACTGGTGGGAACTAGGGGTATGCAGCCCTAAAATTTTCATGTTGTTCCTTGAATACACATGAGCTATGTAGACTAGAAGGCCTTTTCACGAAACCGTGTTAAGGATTTGAAATTCATGCACATTAACTACAAAAGTTAACCTGCAGTAGCTACAAAATCTCTGTGGTAATTCTAGAGGGTGTTTCCAGAAAGAGGGGAAATGGCTGTGTCCCTTCTACCTGCTAACGGTGCAGCAGGTAATGTGGAATGTAATTCACTGCATTTCCAAGGTACTGTTCCACATTATCTGCATTACCATTTAATGTGTTAATGATACCAGTATTAACTGCAAGGTGTCTGTCCTGTCCCTTTGTTATCCCTAACATGAAATTCCATATTAGGTGTTAAAAAGTATATTAACTATTTTTATAAACTCTATGTTAACAGGTCATCTGAAAACCCATGTTAAAAAGTTCAGTAAATAGGCCCCTAAGGCTCTTCTGCCATTCTGCGTCCATGGGGAAAAAAAGCTTACTAAATGAGGCACAAGGACTGCAGAACTTTTGAAAGGCTCTTTGTTGTTGTTCTCAGGTTGTTGCTTGGGAAAGGGGAGTGTCTCATGTCTAGCACTCTGAACACTGCAACGCCTGGGGAGAACAACAGGAAAGAAACCATGCTGACCCCTCTGAACTTCAAACTGCAGCTGTCTGAACCCACTAGTGAACTTCAACAGCTAAAAATGGCATAAAGGTTTGCTTTTTCTTCATAAAATTCCCTCCCCCTCAGCAATTTTGACACAGCTGATATGGCCCACATATGACATTCATTGTCTAGTGATAACTATTAACATCAGTATCTGTTTATGTGAACCTAATTACCTTTTTAATAAACAATGGGTCAAGATTTTTTTCCACAAATAAATTATTATACAGAGCAACATACTTGTCGATATTCAAAACAATTCAACCCACCAGGAACAGCTGCTAATCGGTAAAATTGCTTGTTTAAGGCAATCTGCAAATTTTCAGTGGCATTTAATCAGTTATTGCCATTGAAAATGAGCAGTTAGTGCCTACGAGAAAACTGGCTATTTTGGGGGCGGAATCAGTAGTTGGCCGATTAAGGGGTCTTTTTACAAAGGCGCACTGAAAAATGGCTTGTGGTAGTATAGGCACGGGTTTTGGGCGCGCCAATCCATTTTTTAGCCTGCCTGTAAAAATGGCCTTTCTTTTTTGCCAATAATGGATGTGCGGCAAAATCAATATTGCTGCGCGTCCATTTTGGGTCTGATACCTTACCGCCAGCCATTGACCTAGCGGTAAAAAATCCAGCCAGTAATGACCTACGTGCGTCAAATGCCACTTAGTGCACATCCATTACACGTAGCCAAAAAGAAAAAAATATTTTTCAGACGCGCGCCAAAAATTAAATTACCGCAAGATGCATGCGGTAACTGCATTTTGGCGCGTGTAGATGCTTGTGCGGCTTAATAAAAGGGCCTCTAAATGCTGCTATTCAGCACTTAACCAGTCAGGGTAACTGCTTAAGTGAGACCACATAAAAGTCAGCCCCATCTTTATGTGGAAACCCACAGCTGCTTAAGTTCTGAAGAAGTAACTGGCTATGCATTAGCCAGCTCCTCATAAACCATATATATATATATATTTTGTTACATTTGTACCCCGTGCTTTCCCACTCATGGCAGGCTCAATGTGGCTTACATGGGGCAATGGAGGGTTAAGTGACTTGCCCAGAGTCACAAGGAGCTGCCTGTGCCTGAAGTGGGAATCGAACTCAGTTCCCCAGTTCCCCAGGCCAAAGTCCACCACCCTAACCACTAGGCCACTCCTTCACTCCTCAATGCTGGCAGCTGAATATTAACTCCATAGTAACATAATAAATGACAGTCCATCAAGACTGCCCAGGAAGTGCAGTGCAGGTTACTTTCTCTTTGCTTGTGTTATTGAGGCTGTACCTGCCATTCAGTTTACTATCTCCATGATTTCTTAGAAGCATGAAAATGGTTACTTAGCTGAAGTGCTCAATGTTTGGTTTGAATCCTCTTGCTCTCATTGTGGTTTCAAAGTTAGATATGTGCTAGGGTTACCATATGGCTCCAGAAAAAGGAGGACGGATTGAGCCAGCCGGGTTTTACTTCCATTGCTTTCAATGGAAAGCAATTGCGCCAGCCGGGTTTTACTTCCATTGCTTTCAATGGAAAGCAATGGAAGTAAAACCCGGCTGGCTCAATCCGTCCTCCTTTTTCTGGAGCCATATGGTAACCCTAGATATGTCTGCCTAATAAATGGTTTCAAAAACTGTATTCCATCTAGGATTTTAAGATCGGTCTAACAGGGCTTATTAGAAGTTAAAAGGGGAGCTTTTTTTTGTTGTATGTATCCCTGTCCATTGGAATTCTTGCCCTACAGAAATTTGTCCAATTTGAAACTATTTGCTATTCATATGACTTAAAAACACAGTGTTCTTGCCAAGCACATGGGTTAGATTTTAGTGTGGCTAACTGATAGTAACAAAGGAGGTAATTCTATAAATTAGGCTGACTGCCAAAAGGACATCTAAGCTTGGTCACGAAAAAGTAGACAAATATTTTATAAATGAGTCAGAAAACACTGGGCAACAAAAAACAGAAGCAGAATTCTCTGCACAAACACCACAAGCAAACAAAGCAGGGTGAGTACACAGCAGAGAAGAGCTCAAGTTCAGCCACAAAGTTTATTGGAAAATGACCCAACTTGGCCAAGTTTCGGCACGTATGCCTTCATCAGGGGTCAAATGAACAATTCTTCATAGGCATAACAAAGCATAAAAGTGCAAACTGTCAGGATTGAAAAAAAGAAACAACGCACGTCCATTAAGCTAACATATACTTTGTGGCTGAACTTGAGCTCTTCTCTGCCCTGGACTCTCTCTGCTTTGTTCAGAAAAAACAGAGCCTTTAATAAAATATGACCGAAGACACAAGTGCAGGTGGTGGTTTTACAAACAAGCCTCCCAAATCTTTGTTTCAAAATCAGGAACACATCTATGGATTAGTAAATAAAGGTGGGAAATATATAAACCAAAGGAACATACTCTTGCATGTTGTGTCATTTTCAGGCATGTTGGAAAAATTTTATAAATGGGAACGCACAATAGCAGGGAAAAAGGAAGTCTTTCTCAGAAAAGCAAACGTTGTCTCGGGGAGGAGGATTTGCTTGTCAGAGAGGTGAGCACGTCTCCATCATCAAACACTCTTTCAAGTCCCATAATTCAAAAGACAAGTTAGTCAGGATTGGTGCATGATTTTGAGCAAGTGTAAATGCCGATGTATATTGTTTATTACCATTGTTGCATACAGAATATATGAATACTGGAAAGTACTGCCCAGTGTGGGTCAATTTTCTACGTATATGAATTTCTGCATTGTGCAAAGTAGGTGTACGAAGTTGCCAGTTGTGTGTATTTTCATGGTAACACATGTATCTCACCTTTATTTACAAGTCTAACTGGTACCCATGGTTTAGAAAATTATCTCCACAGTAACTTAGTAGACGATGGCAGGTAAAGATTGAAATGGTCCATCTAGTCTACCCAGTAAAGTGGTCAAAGTTGGAACTATCGGACCATGTAGGTTATGCCCTATACTTTCTTTTAGGATTGTAACTGCTGATCCATGCAGGTTATGGTTTATGGTTCGTTTTATTTGATATACCCTTAAGCAATAACAGAGCGATGTTATTGCTTAAGGGTACGCTGTTTCCCTGAAAGTAAGACATCCCCCAAAAATAAGACCTAGTAGAGGTTTTCCTGAATTGGTAGATATAAGGCCTACCCCGAAAGTAAGACCTAGCAAATTTTTGTTTGAAAGCAGGGCTGCCGAGAGCCGGACAAGGCCGCCCCCCCCCCCCACCCGAGGTCGCCGGGCCCCCCTCCACCCACCCTCCGTCGCTCCCGGAACTAACCTTAAACGCCTCCTTTCACCTTCGCAGCAAGCAGCAGCAGGGCAGACCTCTCCTTCCTTCCATGTCCCGCCCTCGCGGACATTACGTCAGGCGAGGGCGGGACAAGGAAGGAAGGAGTGGCCTGCCCTGCTGCTGCTTGCTGCAAAGGTGAAAGGAGACGTTTAAGGTTAGTTCCGGGAGCGACGGAGGAAGGGCAGGCGGGCCAACCCCGATCCAACCCCGATGTTTCCCTGAAAAATAAGACAGCCCCTGAAAATAAGACCTAGCACATTTTGGGGGGGCAAAAATTAATATAAGACAGTGTCTTATTTTCGGGGAAACACGGTATATCAGAAAAGAACCAAATCAGAAAAGAACGCCAGTAACCGACAGTAAAGTATAGAGTTTAGAGGGAGTAAACACAAAGAAAAAAGGAACAGTTCCAGAGATGTTCACATTAAAGACTCATAGTAATATAACATAAAAACAGATAGACCTGCAGTGTCAGTGGATCCCAGGAGTAGCTGACCTATCGGTCTGCGTGTTAAAAGCTTTCTCAAAAAGCAGTTTTTAAAAGAGACCTGAATTTTTGATAAGAAGTTTTAAGTCTAAAGTAAGGAGGAAGGGAATTCCAAAGAGAGGATGAAGTGAAGAAAAAAGCTCTCTCTCTTGTAAGCCTGATAGTGTCCTTCTTTTGGTGATGGAAGTTTTAAGCGAAAATCATTAAGGGAACAGAGAGCCCTGGATGGAGTTTAGCGCTGAATCAACAGGGATAAATAAGGGGGATTATCAAAATGAATGGAATTGTGGGTAAGAATAAGAATCTTAAACTGGACACAAAAAGTGACAGGTAACCAATGGTATTGCATAAGTAAGGGGGTGATCTGGTCAAATCTGCTGGTTTTAGAGAGAAAATGAGCGGCAGTATTTTCGGTAGTCTGAAGGCGGCAAAACAGTTGTTACGGAAGGCCAGAATAAATTATACTGCAATAGTCCAGATATGATGTTATGAGAGCATAAAGGATAGTTTTCCGAGTGGGAAGATCAAGGAATGGGCGGACAGTTCTAAACTGAAGAAGGGAAATAAAGCATGCTTGAGCTACTGAAGCAACAAGATGAGAGAATGAAAGTTCTCGATCTATGATCACTCTGAGGTATCTGAAATGTGAGACAGTAGTAATCTGGGTACCATCCCAAGTAGGATTAAGAGACAGAGGACAGGAGTTACCTGTGATCCAACATGCAACAGTTTTGGATGGGTTAAAAATAAGTTGATTTTCCTTGGGCAAGTATGCAATCTTAGAGACAAATTGAGTTTAGTCAAGTCAGAACAGAGGGGATTAACTCAGATTTCATCTGCATTGTAGAAGGCATGCATATCTGAGTCTCAAATAACAGTAGTGAGGGGACTTAAAGAGAAATAGTGCCAGAACAGAACCCTAGGGAACACCACAAGCAACAAGGAGTGAACATGAGACCAAAGAATCATGTGAATTAGTAAAGGAACAATTTGATAGGAATTATTTAAACCAAGAAAAATAACAAACCAGAGATGCCTGTGGCTGCCAACCATGAAAGCAATAGATCATGATTGATAAGATCAAAAGTAGCAGTGAGGTCCAGAGATACTAGCACAGTAATATCACCAGTGTCCAGGGCAGAGTGAAGGTCACTAAGGAGGGTAGTGAGTATGGTTTTACAGCTGTGGCCTGGTCTAAACCCAGATTGGCAAGGATGAAGAATGCTAGAACATTCTACATAATCCGACAGTTGTTTGAAAACCACTTCTTCCAAAACTTTAGAGACAGAGGGGAGATTTGAGACCGGGCGATAGTTGAACAGGGAGTAGATATCTAATGATGGTTACCACTCTGTCTTCTTAGCACAGCAAGAAACCATTTCATAGCTATTTTCAGGTGAAGTGTCTAATGCCTGGTTTCCATACCCTTGCCATTAAAAAATCCTCTGTGTTTATCCCATGCCTTTTTGAATTCCATCATCAATTGTTTTCTCTACACCTCCTCTGGAAGGGCAATTCAGGCTTCTACTACCCTTACTATGAAAAAATACACCTTAAGTTCTTGAATGTACTTCCTTGCAGCTTCTTATGTCCCCTAGTCCAAAACCTTCTTTTTTCTTTGGAAATGGTTTGTTTCTTATGTACTAACTCCTGGATGCTATAAAGGGCACCTAAATTTGGATCCCAGATCGGCGCACAAGATAATTAGTTAATGGCTCCAATGATTAAATTATTGGAGCTAAAAAGCACTTAACTGGCACTAATTACGATTTGGGCACTGATCTGGCTGCATGCTATTCTGTAACAATGGGTGCCTACAGTGGAGGAGTAGCCTAGTGGTTAGTGCAGTGGACTTTGATCCTGGGGAACTGGGTTCGATTCCCACTGCAGCTCCTTGTGACTGTGGGCAAATCACTTAACCCTCCATTGCCCCAGGTACAAAATAAGTACCTATATATATGTAAACCGCTTTGAATGAAGTTGCAAAATACCACAGAAAGGCAGTATATCAAGTCTCATTTCCCTCCCTTCCCCTACATTGAATCGTAATTCAAAAGGGGACATGGTTTAGTCAGGGGCATTCAAAAAAGATGTGCACAGTGTTACAGAATAGCAGGGATCTACACTCAGTTTACATACTAGGTTTAAAGCTGGCTTTAGTCCTCATGCCCAAAGTTGAGCAAGGAATTCAATGCTATTCTATAAAGAGTGCTTATCCCAAAACACTCTTTATAGAACAGCATTGAGCGCCAAATTTTTGGCACCTAATATCTTTCAAATATTGAAATGCTACTATCATATCTCCCCACACTTTCTCTCCTTTCCTCTAGGGTATACATATCAAGGTCCTCAAGTCTCATCTAATACATCTTTCAATATGGTCTTCACATACATAACAGTAATAAATCTTACTCCTCAACCTCTCGAATCTACTGCTATTGCATCGTGCCAAAGAGAGTTTCCATCCGCTGTTCATAAGATGCAATGCATAGAGGCAATTTATCAAAGTGTGCTTGGAAATAGCTTTTATTCAAGTCTGAGGCATCCAACATGATCGGAAATATTATGTATCTTTCTGCTACATTTCTTAGATTTCTTGGTATGAGGATTCTCTCTCTCTTTCTCTCCACATGATGTACAGAATAATTACTTGGCACTGACACAATGCCATTTCGCTCCTCTAAATGAATTCCATTTACCATTACTCTGGTAATCAATCCACTCCACCATCTTGAGACCCAACCTCAGGTTATTCAAGAATGTTCATGAGCTTCATATGTGGGACAGTATCAAAGGTTTTGCTGAAATTCAACCACATCTAGCGTGTACCCTTGATTTAATTCTCTATTTATAGGGTACAACCTGTTCAACTTTTTTGTGTGCATCTGAGGACTGAGCCAAACTATCATGGATTCCCCGCTGCAATGCATTCTGGACCTGGGACTACAACTAAGAGCCTGCTGCCAGAGTGTGAAGAATGAATACAGAATTTGATTATTGTTCTCTACTGTGAACACGGTATTAGGGACTTTCTCAGCTTCGAATTTGTCTCAGATGACCTTGAGCTGCAACAATACAGTTATCAGTTTCAGCTAGTCATGGTATGATTGAATGCTTTGTCTACCTTCTGTTTCTCATCACTGAGGACATGGATCATTTATCTGCCATGCAATAGCGAGTATTTGATGGGTTTCAACTCTTCCAATCAGAGAAGCTATTTTCAGTGATCAGAGATCTGCACTTAGCACTGATGACTCACAGAAAAAGCTAAAAACTATAAGCTGAGACAAGAACTGAGTTTTTTTTGCCAACTTTTATTCCACAGGTGCATAAGACCATATGGATATACTATTACCATGCTGCCATCACAGGCAACACATGAAAAACTTATACTTACTAGACTTTGGGACTTTATATCTTCTACACCATGTTCACCTCAATAGCCACTGATACTGCCTTACTGTTCACTGACAGAGGGAGATCAGCTTGAGTTTGTAAGGGGAGAAGGCAAACCACCCAATGTGGAACAGAAGACTAGATCTGGAGTCTGCTTTGGATGCCACAATAAGGTTGGGATGGTTATTTACCTTTCTATAGTTCAGGGGCTAGACAGATAAGATTTGTTTGGTTCCATAAGTGCATTTACTTTGGTTTCATTTTACTAGGGGAAACTTACTTGTAGTAGGAAAGAATTATTAGTTGGTAATAATATTTTGTAGCAAATCTGCTGCTAAGAGAAAAACTGCCAGACATGCTTTGTTCACCAGAGTTATCATGCATCAATAAATCACAGCATATTTTCACAATGCTTGTGCTCAGCCTTCTTATTGCCAGCCAATAATCTGAACCTGGAACAGAAGAGGTATAAATAATTCCCCTAGGCTATGAACGCTCTCTAAACAGTCACCCAACTGAAAAAATCAAGTCAGATTCATTTGCCATGATATATATATCTGGCAAAAACCATCCTACCTTGGATCTTGCAGCACATTAGACTGTAGGTAGCCCACTCTCCTTTCCCACCACAGAGCTAAGCCTTACCAGTATAATACCTAGCTTCCTATATGTTACCACTTTTGTGAAGAGAGTCAGTAGTCACCCTTCTCTAACCATGTGGAACCTCTCCTAAGACATGTTAAACACTTCCTTCAGTGGATCCACCAGAACTCTTTTAATGTCCTAAGACGTATCTATTATTTTATGTAGTATTTGAATATTACAATTTCTTTTAGGATTTTTTTAAATCTCTTGCTGCTATATGCTTCTGCAGTTAGGTATTTAATGAGATGGTTTACTTTATATTACACAGCCATTTGCTGCCTTATTTTTATACATCTTAATATTTCTTACCATTTTAGAATGCAATGATATGTTTTATTTTCTTATGTTCTGTTCTGATTAGATGTTAACTTTTTCAATGCTGTTATACATTTTAGGGGTCTTTTACTAAGCCATGGTAGCATTTTTAGCTCGCGGTAGAAATCAGCTGGCGGTAAACACTTTGACGCCCATTATAGTCCTATGGGCATCTCAGCATTTACCGCCAGCTGATTTCTACCGCGAGCTAAAACCGCTACCGCAGCTTAGTAAAAGACCCCCTTTGAGCATAGAACTAGAAAACGTGCTATGAAGTATTGTTTTTTAACAGAAGAGGTGTAATTTCAAATCAACACGTAAAAGGACATAGATGGGTTACAAGCCCATCAGATCTACTTAATTTGTAGCTTTGCCACTTTTGTCTTTGGTCCCTTGAGATTTCAGAAGACCATGCATGTCAAAGAAACTCCACCAATTCAGGAAGTGAGTCTAGTGCCGCTGGAGAGAAAAGGAGGAATTCCTTCCTTTGATCTGATTAAAAAAAAAAAAACTATCTTGGTATATTGTCAGGGGCCATTGTGCTGTCTTTCAGAAGAGACATTACACCAAGGTCCTGTCTACCTTGTAGACATGTAAGATTGCACAGTCACAGAATAAAGCAGGGCTTCCCAAATCTGTTCTGGTGATCTGACTGCCAGTTAGATTTTCAAGATATCCACTGGACAGAAGAGAGCTGTGCCTTCGAAAGCTTGTCAAACGATAAGGTAATATCTTTTTTTTAATTGGACTAACAATATATTTTCCTTTCTTTTGTTTTATTTCTATTTATTAGTAGTAAATTTAAAACGAATCGGAGAAAATTTTTCTTCACTTAACGTGTAATTCAACTCTGGAATTCGTTGCCAGAAAATGTGGTAAAGGCGGTTAGCTTAGCAGAGTTTAAAAAAAGGTTTGGACAGCTTCCTAAAGGAAAAGTCCATAGACCATTATTAAATTGGACTTGGGGAAAGTCTACTATTTCTGGGATAAGCAGCATAAAATGTTTTGTACTTTTTTGGGGATCTTGCCAGGTATTTGTGACTTGGATTGGCCACTGTTGGAAACAGGATGCTGGGCTAGATGAACCTTTGGTCTGTCCCAGTATGGCAATACTTATGTACAATCAATATGCATGAGATAAATTTGAACATACTAGGTCTCCAATGTATTCAAATCTATCTGATAACTATTTAGTGTGGTTACCATAAAATTCCAATTGACTAGGAAGTTATCAGAACAGGTTTATAAAGCCCTGGACTACAGGGTTGCACAGGTCTAATCTTTCACAGGGGTATGCATTCAGTGGTCAGAGATTGCATGATGTGGCAAAGCTGGTTTTGCTTGCCACTTGTCAAAAAAGTGGTGTGTGGTGATGGAAGAGGGGAACAACTTCCAGTACTGTTTCCTGTTCAGGATGTTAATCCTTGAGCACTAGTCAGTTCTGAATGTATGATTCATAATCCTAGTGTTATCAAATAAAGTCAATCTGGTCTAGAAAATGGTCACTTTCTGAGTGCAACTGATCATCAAAATGGCATGATACACTTCAGTGGATATATCTATATATATAAAACTCACCCTCAACGTTCTATTGTCTGATGACGTCACTGAAGCCAAGGTTCGTAAGTTCGAAGCTCTGAAGCCAACAAAATCACAGTCTCTGGGCCCCGCCCTTGCGTCAAACGTTATGACGTTGAGGGCGGAGGCGGAGCAATTCACTCACATCGACGACGGCCAGGGCACCGCAATGGGCCACCCACTGACGACGAAGGTGCGTTGGGTGGGGGAGGCCACAGTCACACATCGACGGTGGCCACGGCGGCGCAATGCCCTCACTAACAACCAAGGTGCGTTTGGTGGGGGGAGCCACAGGAAAGCCTTGCTAGCACCCGTTTCATTGGCTCCAGAAACGGGCCTTTTTTTTACTAGTCATATATAAATAACTTGTAATACAATGAAAAACCTGAAAGGTTACACTCCTCATTTTTTAATGTTAATTCTGTTCCACCATGTGACCTCATGAAAGTGCTAATCACAATCTAGCTACATATATGATGGCGGCAGCAGAGTAGCAGAGCTCCCTTTGGGTCCAGTTGTTATGGTGAAAAAGAAGGGCAAAGTGAGAGTCTTTCCCTCAGAACCCTCATTAACGCCTTCCTCTGTTGTGTCAGGACCGATGGATGCTTTTGTGACATGAGGGGGGTCTGGTTTCTCCAGAACTATTGGGTCGTCCCCCCTCCCCCTGCACAACTTGGTTTATTGAGCTCCGGAGATTTTTTATTGGATTCCCTACGTGCAACATTGAGGAATCCGTTGATAGAGGGAAGTCTTCCTGCGCTATTGGTGAGATGCAGAGTAGACCTCCAGGTCAACATTTTCCGGATGAAGCGAAGAGAGGAGATGGATCTGCATCTGAGACTGACAGAGCTTCTGTTACTGCGGGGAACGTTGAGTCAGCAGTGGGGTTGATTCAGCTTCAGAAACCCCCAGCATTCACTTGAGTCTATACGGACTGCAGTTTCAGACTTGGGTAAGGCTCTATCAGGACAGTTTGCTATCATGAATGCTAATATAGAACTAAACTCTACTAATATTGAACAGATTTGCAAAGATCTGAATCAAACAGCACAAAAGGTGGCAGATAATACTGGACAAATTTAGAATTCTCAAATTTTGGCTAGAACTTTGGTTAAGGAGAACTGTATTTTGAAAAGGCAAATGGAATTTCTGGAAAATGCCTCGAGATTTTAAAATAGGTGTCTACTACTGATATGCTTCAATGCAATTTGAAAGAAGTTCTCCTGGTCTTGCAAGACTCAATGTCTTCATTAACTCTTATTTATTACTTACCACTGGCTAAGAAGGAACCTATGCAAGTTGCCCAGGTTATGGGCTCTGCCCCTGACACTGAGAATGATTTATTAAATATTATCAGCCTTATTGGAGACTTCGGAATCTGAGGCTGTTTCACTGGCTTTACCAACTGACCGTGAATGAATTATTAAAACTTTCCTTTTTGGGTTGTCAAGTTAGGATTTTTCCTGACTTAACTAAAAAGACTAAAAGGAGAAGGAAGAATTTCCTTCTTCTTAAACCAGCTGTCCTCCAGTTGGGAGCCTTTTTCTTCTTGAAATATCCTTGTAAATGTGTTATTAAATGGAAATCAGTGCAATATGTTTTCTTTCAACCATCGCAGCTCTCGGTTTTTCTACATGTGAGACTTATGTCTAGTTCTCCAGTTAAGGCAGTTACTATGGATTCGCAGTAATTTAGTAATTCTCTGGAGTTTGTTACATTGCTTTTGCATAATAATATCAGTGTCATGTTTTGACATAGTTATCTTTATTTCTTGTTAAATTTCACTTATACTCCTCCTCGCAGTGTCGTGGACCTTTAGTTAAATTTTGCTTCATTATATCGGCTTTTGCCTTGTTTCATTATAATATTTCTGCATTTCTTTCTAAGCATTTATACCTTGGATTATGTTTTAAACTGCAATAAAAAAAATAATAAGAAGAAGAAGAACAAAAAAAAGAAATCCTGAAAAGATCTCTAGATCTTTTTTTTTAACTGACTCTGGAAAAGATGGAATGTGCCACACCACCAGTGGCATAGCCACAGGTGGGCCTGGGTGGGCCAGGGCCCACCTACTTAGCGCTGAGGCCCATCCAACAGTAGCACATGTTTAGCGGTAGCTGGTGGAGATCCCAAGCTCTGCCAGCTGAAGACTTTCCCCTGATATTAACAAAATTCTGCTCTCCACAATACTAGCACCGGCACATGCTCAGTTTTCAGTGCATGCCTGCTGCAGACTGCCAAGGTGGAAAGAAGCATTTTCCTGCCAGCTGAGATATTTTTTTGGTGGTGGTGGTGGGGGGGGAGAGAACATTTGATGCCCACCCACTTCTTACCTAGGCCCACCCAAAATCTGTTGTCTGGCTACGCCCCTGCACACCACTGTCCAATCCTAAACTCTGAAGAAATATAAAATGCATATAGAAGCTCTAGACTTCAGGGAGGAAGTAAAATGTAAATTCTATACTACCTAAAATTGTGCACCAACTGACAACAAAGCTATTTAGCAGACACAATACTTTTTGATTAAGTTTTTGCCATGCAACAAATACATGCCTTGCAAAACTGCAACAGAAAATGCTGTGTGCTACTATTGCATATTTTTCCACAGCTTTACAATGTAGGTAGAAACTGCAAGCTATTGCACAGATTTCAAATTTAGCATGAACACAATACTGCACCTTACGCCTACAATTGACTTCCTGAGTCAGTACGTCGAACTCCATCTCTGGCCATCTTCAAATCTAGGCTAAAAGCCCATCTTTTTGAAGCTGCTTTAACCCCTATTCACTTGTTCGGTTCCCATGTCTGTTTTATCATTCCCATATCATTCCCACCCTAAATAATTCCCTTATCCCTTATTTGTCCTGTTTGGCTGTCCTGATTAGATTGTAAGCTAGCAGGGACTGTCTTTTCATGTTCAAGTGTACAGCGCTGCGTACGTCTAGCAGCACTATAGAAATGATAAGTAGTAGTAAGTCATATCTGTTTCTCAGGGAAGTAAATGCAATATTTGAGTACTGGGATTGGGGATATTGTGCATTTTTTTTTTAATTTTTTTGAATGGGTTCTGTTTAGGATTACTGATAGGACAGGGGAAGGGGGAGGGGACATACAAGGCTTAAGAGGTGGTTTAAAAAAAATTGACCATGACTGTAATTTTAAATAGTAATTTCAAGATTATGGGCTATTTTATGAATACGTATGAATTCCTGCCCTCCATGGTTTGCTACAAGGAGAGACTAAAATCAATTGAAATTAACTGCATGACCTACAGACTTTACAGGGTACTTATGAGCTAGGGATTATAGCTTCTTACTGACTGTGGGTATGTGTGTGGCAGGACCCCTGCTGTGAATCCTACTGCAGTAGAAAACAAAGCTCTCTGACTAGGGATGTGTATAAGACCAGATGTCCTGGAGTACAGACCCTGGGTACATACAAAAACAAACAGAATCCTAAGCTTCAAAATTCTAATAAAACAGGGATATATGTTGGGAAAGAGTGAGGAATGTAATTAAGGACATTTGCAGACTATGGACAGAGTTCCAGCCCTTATGACAACCCTGGGAACCTGGATAAGCTCTGTGGAGCAGGGACTGTCTCTTCATGTTCAAGTGTACAGCGCTGCATACGTCTAGTAGTGCTACAAAAATGATAAGTAGTAGTAGTAGTAGTAGTAGTAGCAGTAGATTTCAAGGAGGAACAAAAATGCCAACCAGAAGGGGGAAAATTAGTTCATTTCTAACCCTGTTTGGTGCTAGTCCCCCCCCCCCCCCAACACCCCATGAGGAATATAGACCTAGCAGCCAAGAGACTACAGGGCTATAGTCCTGCAGGAGGTCTGTACTGAATGGTGGAGTGGTGGCATAGTTTGGTTCAGGAACAGGGATCCAAACCCATTGGCAGAGAGGTGGCAGAGCTTCGATTCCCCACTTCTCCTGCAAGGATGGCACAGACCAAGAACTGAAACAGAGGCAGAGGCTTCTGACGCCCAGGAGGCGTGTGGACCAGTGACTGAGCAGAGGTGGAGGTTAGGTTGCTCAAGAAGGGGCACAGACCTGATAAAGGAGTGGAAGCTGAGCACAGTTGACAGACATTAGTTGAGGGGCAGAGATCTCCCTCATATGATCTATCCATCCAGCAACCTAATTTTATTATTTTATTTATTTGGATTTTGCTCACACCTTTTTCAGTGGTAGCTCAAGGTGAGTTACATTCAGGTACTCTGGATATTTCTCTGTCCCAGGAGGGCTCACAATCTAAGTTTGTACCTGAGGCAATGGAGGGTTAAGTGACTTGCCCAAGATCACTGGGAGCAGCGGTGGGATTTGAACCGGCCACCTCAAGACCGGTGCTCTAACCACTTGGCCACTCCTCCACTCCACTAATTGTATTCCTACCTATGAATTAGAGTTGTGATTACAGAAAGAAAAAAAAAAAAGAGGAGTAATTGTATTACAACAGAAGGAACACAAGAGATACTTTCATTACTTTGAATAGTGATGCTTGTTTTTTTTTGTGGGGGGGTCAATATGGAGTGGAGAAGTGGCCTAGTGGTTAGAGCACCAGTCATGCAATCCAGAGGTGGCTGGTTCAAATCCCACTGCTGCTCCTTGTGATCTTGGGCAAGTCACCTAAGCCTCCATTGCCTCAGGTACAAACTTAGATTGTGAGCCCTCCTGGGACAGAGAAATATCCAGAGTACCTGAATGTAACTCACCTTGAGCTACCACTGAAAAAGGTGTGAGCAAAATCTAAATAAATAAATAAAACAAATATGATAAACTAGTTAACTAGGCTATATAAATTTATAAAACATGTAAATTATACTGCCAATTGATATTTACAATGTCATCTGTTTTAAGGTTTTACTGGGGAGAAGGGGGAGAAATCCCACCCACCAACATCCTTCTTTTCAAGATGGAGGCACCAACTGCCAAATATCTAAGGACTGATGGAGCCCACTCACCTGTAAGGTTGGTTGTAAACCCAGAAACACCCCTGCAAGATAATAGTGCATGGAGGCACTATATATATAATGTTGTATTTTCTGGTCTGGGGTGAGGGGGTCTGTTTTATGGACTACTAGTAAAAGAGGCCCGTTTCTGTGTGAAATTAAATGGGCGCTAGCAAGGGCTCCCTCCCTCTCACCTCCTCAACCTCCCCCTCACCCCCTCACCCTCCCCCCAACTCCCCCCCCCCCCCCCCCCCCCCGGGAGTTCCCTGCACCCCTGTCTTTGGAGTTTCACACCCCCGTTCGTCCGTCCCTCTCTTTCCTCCGAGTTCGAGCCCCCTTCCCCTCGGAGTTCCATGCCCAATACCTCCCTCCCTCCCTCCCTGTCCTCCGCATTCCAGGCACCTCTCCCCTTGGAGTTTCAGGACCCCCTCCCCTTATAGTTGCAGGACCCCACCTCCCGTTCGACTTCCAGGACCTCCCCTCCCCTTCCAGGACCCGCCCCTCCCCCTCTTTCGTCCCAAGACCCCTCCCCCCTGTCATCCCAGGACCCCCTTCCCCCCTCTCTCGTCCCAGGACCCCCTTCCCCACTCTGTCATCCCAGGACCCCTTCCCCCCCCTCTCTTGTCCCGTGCCCTCCAAGTTCCACAACCCCGCGGCTCCCTCCCTCTCTCTCTGTGGCCTCCGAGTGTAAGCAGGACATGTGCTGCTGCCTCTGCCCTTCATAAGTGCCAGCTGTTCTTTAAAACTTTTTTACCTCCTGCTCGGCTGGCAACAGTGAAATCCAGCACGCACGGACGCTGCTTCAGACTGCCTTCGCTCTCGCTTCTGTTTCAGCTGTGCCTCTGGTCCCACCCTTCTGCAAACAGGAAATGAGGGCGGGACCAGAGGCACAGCTGAAACAGAAGTGAAAGCGAAGGCAGTCTGAAGCGGCTTCCGTGCGTGTTGGACTTCACTGTTGCCGGTGGTGCAGGAGGTAACATGTTTTAAAGAACAGCCAGCACTTACGAAGGGCAGGGGCAGCTGCACACATCCTGCTTGCGCTCAGAGGCCACAGAGAGAGAGAGAGGGAGAGAGGTGCTGGGCGGTGGAAATCGGAGGGGAGGGCGTAGATCTCGGATGGGATTGGGGCCGTCGGAAGGGAGTGGGCCTGTGGAACTCGAACAGACGTGAGTGGAAGGAGGGAGGGAGGAAGGTAGAGGGTGGCTGGTGCTGGGTTCCCTTCCCTCTCACTTTCCATTGGTCCGCCCTGAGACGTCATCCCCAGGGCGGACCAATGGAAACTGTGTTAAGAACCCAGGCATCCAGCCAGAGGTGCAAATTATTATATAGGATGATATTTTAGCAGTATATCAAATGCTAATAAGTAAAACAAATAATTTGCCTACTTCATAAATCCTGTCCTTAATTTTTAAGTTCAGATTTCATTATCTTACCACAACATCACTTGTATTTGTTCTCACTGGAGTCTGCAAATGCCTCTCTGGTACTATGTAAGCCACATTGAGCCTACATATATGTGGGATACAAATGTAACAAATAAATAAATAATATTCTATTCCATTCTTTCTCCATAGATCTTGTCTATCTAATACATACATTTATTTTAAGCAGCTTGGACTAACAAAAGGGACATTTAATTAACGTATTAACATATTATAAAGCAACCCTAGCAAAACTCTGCATTTATAGTTATTATTATAATTAGGATAACAAGAGGAGTGTTTTCATTAGAGTTTTAATTACATCTTTATTAGTTTTAATTACATTTAATTAGTTTCTGGGAAACAAACACTCAATAAAATAAACATTATGTCATGTCCCCTATCTCAACGCAAGCGGCGTCCTCGAGCTGTGCAGGGTCTCGTCGACATGCACACTTGACTGGCACAGCCCTGAGCCATGTGTGTGGTTCTTCTCTGGCTGCAGGCTCCTTGATTGCTTTGCTTCCACCCACCTGGGTCTGCTCTTCCTCTGCCTGGCTTCCCTTGCTTCTCTCCTATTGGTCTTCCGGTTCCTTCTTCCCTTGCTCTTGTCCTATGGCTGTGCCCCTTCTCCCTGCTGATGTCAGATGCCAGCATTTTATCAGCTGAGCTCTCCCTAGACTCCTTGCTTCAGCTTCTACTTTGGTAGGGGTTACTTGCTTCTCCTCTACTTAGCCTGTACCTGGATTACTCTTGGGTCTGCTGCCTGCCTACTGACCTTGCCTGTGCCTGGATTACTCTCGTACCTGCTGCCTGCCTACTGACTCTGCCTGTACCTGGATCATTCTCTTGCCTGCTGCCTGTCTGGCCATCATGTTCATCACCCCGCTTCCTGCTCCATCTCGTAAGCCCTGCAGGCTGCCCACATCTAGGGGCTCAACCTCTGGGGAACGGCAGAACCTGGTCCGAGTACTGGGCTTGGCAGCGCTCTACTTGGTACAAGAACTCACAGGTCTGACACGTTATTCCATATAATCTTAAGGTTCTTTATATTTATCTAATATCCCTAGTACCTGAACAAGTTTTAATTAAACAACTCTATAATACTAAGATGCAGACAGCAGTCCAGCAGCAAGAGGGCTGCTATCCAGTCTTTTGCACTGAGTGTCAAATGTATGATTATCTCCCAGTTGGTGAGAGGTTATATGTGTGTGCTCAATGCAAAGAGCTCCTAGCTCTCAAAGAACAAGTCCGTTCTCTTGAGGCTAGAGTAGCAGACTTAGAGGAGCTGAGGGAGACAGAGAGGTACATAGTGGGGACCTACAGGGACATTGCAGAGAAGTCCCATCTCCAGTCTGGTAGCCCCCTTGCTTTCTTGGAGAAGGAAGGTCTCCTAAATGGAGAGCATCACCCTGGTGAAGTTGGAAATAAACCTGTAGACAGGACTAGCCCACCAGGGATATCCTCTTGTACCGAGGATGTGTCTCCAGGAGCTTCTGCCAGGAGGGAAGGGCTGTAGCTGGTGATTCAATTATAAGGCATGTAGATAGCTGGGTGGCTGGTGGATATGAGGCTTGGTGACTTGCCTGCCTGATGCAAAGGTGAAGGACCTCACATGTCACATAGATAGGATTTTAGATAGTGCTGGGAAGGAGTCGGCTGTCTTGGTACATGTAGGTGCCAATAACAAAGGAAAATGTGGGAGGGAGGTTCTGGAAGCCAAATTTAGGCTCTAAGGTAGAAAACTGAAATCTAGATCCTCCAGGGTAACATTTTCAGAAATGCTCCCCTTTCCACGTGCAGGGCCCAAGAGAAAGGCAGAGTTCTGGAGTCTCAATGCGTGGATGAGACGATGGTGCAGGGAGGAAGATTTTAGATTAGTTAGGAACTGGGCAATATTCTGGGGAAGGGGGAGCTTATTCCGAAAGGATGAGCTCCTCCTTAACCAGGGTGGGACCAGGCTGCTTGCATCGGCATTTAAAGGGAAAGGGACATGGGACTTGATATACCGCCTTTCCGAGGTTTTTGCAACTACAAAGCGGTTTACATATATTCAGGTACTTATTTTGTACCAGGGGCAATGGAGGGTTAAGTGACTTGCCCAGGGTCACAAGGAGCTGCAGTGGGAATCGAACTCAGTTCCCCAGGATCAAAGTCCACTCCACTAACCACTAGGCTACTCCTCCACTCCAAGGAGATAGAGCAGCTTTTAAACTAGAAACTGGGAGAAGGCCAATAATCACTCAAAAGCGCATGGTTTCAAAGATATTACCAAAACAGGGAAGATAGGGCATCCCGATAGCGAGGTTGCAATAGAGAGCATAGTAGATCAGGAGTCTTTAAATAAAAAGCGGACATATTTTCAAAACTGTACATTATCACTGTCAACTGCTGAGCAAGATGTAAATAGGAACAACAAACATAGTCTGAAATGTCTATATGCGAATGCCAGAAATCTAAGAAATAAAATGGGTGAGTTAGAATATATTGTACTAAATGAAAAAATAGATATAATAGGCATTTCCGAGACCTGGTGAAAGGATGATAACCAGTGGGACACTGTCATACCAGGATACAAATTATATCGCAGTGATAGGGTGGAACGAATTGGTGGAGGGGTAACATTGTATGTTAAGGAGGGCCTTGAATCGAATAAACTAAAAATTCTACAGGACAGGAAACACATCTTGGAATCCCTATGGATTGAAATTCCATGTGTAAAGGGAAAAAGGATAGTGATAGGACTGTACTACTGTCCACCTGGCCAGGATGATGAGACGGATGTAGAAATGTTATCAGAAATTAGGGAGGCTAACAAACTGGGGAACATGATAATAATGGGTGATTTCAATAACCCCAATATTGACTGGATAAATATAACATCAGTGCATGGTAGAGAGGTGAAATTCCTTGATGGAATCAAGGACTGCTTTATGGAGCAGCTGGTTCAGGAGCCAACAAGAGGAGAATCAATTCTAGACCTAGTCCTTAGTGGAGCGAATGATCTGGTGCAGGAGGTAATGGTGATGGGGCCTCCTGATAACAGTGATCATAACATGATCAGTTCTGATATAAGCTTTAGAGTAATTACACAAAGGAAATCCAATACGTTAGCATTTAACTTTCAAAAAGGAGACTATGATAAATAGAGAAAAACAGTGAAAAAAAAAACAACTTAGAGAAGCAGCTGCAAAGGTTTCCCTATGAGGGAAGGCTGAAACAGATTGGGCTCTTCAGCTTGGAGAAAAGGCAGCTGAGGGGAGATATGATAGAGGTGTATAAAAAATATTGAGTGGAGTGGAATGGGTAGATGTGAATCGCTTGTTTACTCTTTCCAAAAACACTAGGACTAGGGGGCACGCAATGAAGCTACAAAGCAGTAAACGTAAAACAAATTGGAGAAAATATTTCTTCACTTAACGTGTAATTAAACTCTGGAATTCATTGCCAGAGAATGTGGTAAAGGCAGTTAGTTCAGCGGGGTTTTACAAAGGTTTGGATAGCTTTCTAAAAAAAAAAAAAAGTCCATAAGCCATTATTAAAATGAACTTGGGAAGCTCCACTGCTTATTTCTGGGATAAGCAGCATAAAATGTATTGTACTGTTTTGGGATCTTGCCAGGTACTTGTGACCTGGATTGGCCACTGTTGGAAACAGGATATTGGGCTTGATGGACCCTCGGTCTGCCCCAGTATGGCAACACTTATGGACTTTTATGTACTTATGTAACCATAAGAAGTACCTGCATAACAGAATGGCCATTTTACTAATAGCTGCAGGCAGTGAACTCAATTCTGTAAAATTCAACAAAACAGTTTTGGAAGGAACTGTCATACTGAGCAAGCCCCTAAGCTAAGTTTATTGCATTAAGGCAACCATTTTGGACCTTCCCATGCTGGGATCAGACCAATCATAGGGCTGTATTCTATAAATGGTGCTCAAAAACGGGCACCGGATTGTTCTGGGGACTGTGACTTTCATGAGTGATATGAGGAGTAGGGGGAAAGGAGGGGGGGGAGTTAAGTAAACTTTTGGTTTCAACCTTTATTTTGTAAAATACAAAAACAAAGGTACCTCTTTATGGCCTTTTTTCTCTGCATTGTTGGTGAATTTTACGTTGTACTTTGTTGCCTCACTTGTACACAGCGTCTTCAATAAAGCTACCTTTGAAAATAAAGAGATCGCCGCTAAGCGTGATTCTTTAAAAGATGCACACTTTTCATAGAACGGCACTTAGCACCGATTCCTCTGCCCTAAATGTGGACACCAGACTTATGCCTGCAGAAACCTGGTGTAAATGCTGGTACTGATGAAATGAATACGACACCATCCTCCAAAGTGAACTTTCCCGGATGAACGAAACTGTTGTGTTGAAAAGCAGCACTTGTTGAATGAAAACAGCTACAGAGATAAACAAACATAATACTAAATAAGGAAAAAAACCTGTTAAGAAGCTGACCTGCTGGAATTCACAAGCTGTTGAAATAACCCACAATGTAATGGATCATCAAAAAGCAACTCCTGCCTTAGCAAAATAAGGACTTTTGTTTTGCATGGTTATCATATGAACTATAGTAGCATATTGACTTCTTTAAGTCATTTATCATAAATAGCAAAAGTACTAGGGATTCCCCAAAGCATTACCTAATTCCAGAGGCAGCTGTTGCATTTATTAAAATTGACAGCCTCTCACTATTGCTCTAGCTATTATATGAAATTATTTCAGCAGAATCCTTGGCTGCAGCTCCAGTGCTGAGTTCTGCAAGATGTGTAAACCCCCAGAAGAAACTATGTGAAGGCACAGAAACAATGGTATGATACAAATAATAGACCAATAAAATTACAGAATTAGAACAGAAGCACTGAGACAGAAAGCAGTGATCAATATATATATATATATCCCATCTAAAGAAGTGTGGTAAATGGGATCCTTAGCATCAATAAACAGAGGGGAGGAGATGGCTAATGTAGTGGGCTGAGAACCAGGAGAAATGGGATTGATTCCCACTGCAGCTCCTTGTGACTCTGGACAAGTCACTTAACCCTCCATTGCCCCAGATACAAAATAAGTAATATGTAAGCCGTTTTCATTGTGACCACAGAAAGGGAGAATATCAAAACCCATCCCTTTCCTACTTGTGTGAAATGTTTTTATCATTGCCCCAGTCCAGCGTGAATTGGGCAAGAAGATTAAAAGATGGCTCTGGGCACTAGTGTTCATTTCAGAACCTGAAACCTTGAGGTACTAATAAACCCCTCTAGTTGTTGAAGACTGGGCAGGTCGGAAAGGTGGTGGTGAAATTCTCAATTTGGATAGAGCAGACTTTCATATTTCTAGTGGGTAGGTCAAAGCAGTTGGTATGTTAAATGAAAACCACTCTCATTCATTTGCACATCAGTGTCATAATTGAGCTATGTAAGTAATAATAGCTGCCAGGGGGGGGAGGGGGGGGGAATTTCCGGGCAGGTGGGAAGGGCTGAAAAACAATTGGTATCGTTATAGAAATATTTTCCAGTCCACTTTTTTGAAGGATTTCAGCAAAATACCCTATGAACTACATGAAGTATTTGGGTTTGAATTTTTCAACTGATTGAAGTTTTCAATTGACTATATGTACTTTGCATGTGGACATATCAATCAACATGGGGGTTTTGCTTTGATTAACCCATAAGCTGTTTTGTCGGCTTTTGGATAAGACGATATTGGACTTGGTCTTGACCTTTCTGATTAGATAAGAGTGTTTAGCAAGGTGAATGAATGAAATGGGCGATTGGTATGAGTGAAGTAAGTGTGATGTTATTTATATGAATTATATTTGATTCGTGATTGAAATAAATATTTTCATACAGTAAAGAATAGTGTTCTGGAGCATATTTGTAGAATAGTACTAATTTATAAAGACACAGTGCCGCCTGTGGTCTTTATAAAATACTAGCATAAGTGGCAGAAAGTGTGTCTACTTTGCAGGCGGGGACATTTGCACCTTTTCTTGAGCAGATATGAATGTCCACACTTAGGTTATTCAAGTAAATGCTTACATTAGTGTACTTTAGCTACATTTGTATTTGCGTCATTATGTCAAGGTGCTTATGTTTACACCAGATGCAATTTTAAAACAGGCTATATAAACTCTTGAAAATAATTTTATAAATTACCCCATAAGGGTCTTTCCCACTGCCTGGCCATTTCTTTTCGAGAAAAAAAAAGACAGCCTTTTACCCATTGCGGTTAAAGGGGGCCTCAGAGAGCATCAAAAACATGCATTGACGCTAGCGCAGGCCCCCTTTTACCACAGCTTAGTAAAAGGACCCCTCAGAGAACATAGTAAAGCAGTTTAAAATGTGGAATTCCCTATTCTTTCCCTCCCCCATAGCCCAAATCCTACTCCTCCCCACATCTGCCACACCACCATGCAAACTGTCCTGTCTCCCAAGAACTACTCCCTGGAACCAGGGGCGTAGCCAGACTACAGATTTTGAGTGGGCCTAGGCAAGAAGTGGGTGAGCACCAAGTGATCTCTCCCCCCCTACCCGCCCCCACCACCAAAACAATATCTCAGCAGGTGAGAAAACGCTAATTTCTACCTTTTCAGTCTGCAGCAGGCATGTACAGAAAACTGAACATGAGCAGGTGCCGGTATCGTGGCGAGTACTGTTTTCGTTACCATCAAGGGGAAGTCTTCAACTGGATGAGCTTGGGATCCCCACCAGCTACCACCAAACATGTGCTACTGTTGGATGGGCCTGAGCCCTAAGTGGGTGGGCTCTGGCCCACCCAGGCCCACCTGTGGCTAAGCCACTGCCTGGAACTGTCCCACACCCCAAAACTACCCCTGCAACTGCCATACCCATACCATGTGTTGTCTACAGCTTTTGCAAAATACCGCTGCTCTACTGAATTTTGGTTTAGGAAAATTTACTGAAGTTAATTCTCGTTAAAAGAGTGGAATCATGTATTCAATTTAAAATTATAAGTACATAAGTAATGCCACACTGGGAAAAGACCAAGGGTCCATCGAGCCCAGCATCCTGTCCACTGGCACCTGGCAAACTTCCCAAACGTACAAACATTCTATACATGGTATTCCTGGAATTGTGGATTTTTCCCAAGTCCATTTAGTAGCGGTTTATGGACTTGTCCTTTAGGAAACCGTCTAACCCCTTTTTAAACTCTGCCAAGCTAACCGCCTTCACCACGTTCTCCGGCAACGAATTCCAGAGTTTAATTACGCGTTGGGTGAAGAAAAAGTTTCTCTGATTTGTTTTAAATTTACTACACTGTAGTTTCATTGCATGCCCCCTAGTCCTAGTATTTTTGGAAAGCGTGAACAGACGCTTCACATCCACCTGTTCCACTCCACTCATTATTTTATATAATTGCTTGTCAAATTTATAAATGTGTTTATGGCATGAATTCGGTTATGGTGGGGCAATTATGATCACCTCCAGCTTTAAGAGGGCAGTTGAGAAGTTAAAAAAATATGACAGTTGATATTCCTTCTATAATGAAAATGAAAATGAAATCTATCTAGGAACGCTCTTTTTTATTCCAGGGTCCAAAAATATGGAACAATATACCAACATCTTTACAACTGATATCTAACTACACTCTATTTCGTAAAGTTTTAAAGTCTTATTTGTTCACTCTGTAAGATTGATTTTTTGAAGCTTAATAAAAATGAAAGTGTTTATCATATCTGATTGGGATATTTATCTTTGCTGTGAACCGCTCTGAAGACTTTGTTAAAGGCGGTATAGAACCATCGGAATAGAATAGAATATACAGCCCCCACATCCAAAAAATCTCCTGCAACTGCCATACCATCAAACTTCTCCCACCCTTAACACTACCCCCTGCAAACTGCCCCACTAGCCTCATCACCCTGTAAATTTCCTCACCCCCCCAAAATTAACCCCTCCCGCACCTATCCATCCCCCAAACCTAAGCCCCACAACTGCTCCACCACTCTACAAACTACTCTACCCCTAAAACTTACTCCCTGCAAACTGCTGGACCCCACAAAAGTACCCTCTGCAAATGGTCCCACCTTCAAAAACCTGCCCCTACAACTACTACCACCCAGCAAACTGCCCCACCCCCAAAAGTACACCCTGAAACTATCCTACCCCCAAGCTACTACACCACCAAACCTTCCACAACCCTGCATACTGCCACACAAACTTCCTTCATACCCAAAAACAAACTGCCCCACTGCTCAAACACTACCCAAACACAACTACCTCACCACCCTACAAACTGCCTCCATCATCCCCAAAATATCTCCTATGCCATCATTTCACAAACTGTCCTTATGTTAACACATATACACACAGCCCCTTACAGACATAATTCTCACACACACACACACACACACACACACACACACACACACACACACACACACACACACACACACACACACACACAGTATATAGTGAGGCTGGAAAGAGTTACATGGGCCATATACCACATGCTTTCCCCACTTGTTTATTCTTTGCAACCCAGCAAAACTGGAAAGTATTATATAAAAGGGATTGAGAATGTGTCTCTGTCTGGGGACAAATAAGCTCTTCAAAAATGAAACTTGGCACATGGGAAAAATCAGTAAAAAGACATATTTAGTTGGAAAATGTGCCAATTCAGACTAAGAAATCCAGAGAAATAAGATACCCCCCCCCCCCAAAAAAAATAAAAAAAAAAATTGGCCCAATGAAGTTCTATGGAGAAAAAAGTTCCAGCTTTGCAGCATAGAAATTTACAGAAGATGAAACATAGCAGTTAAGAAATGCCTCTTTTCCAACTGCCTCTTCCTAACTCACAAACTACCCTATGCATCTGGTCCACCCCTTAATCTACCACCTGCAACTGCTCCAACACCTTGCAAATTGTCTCAACACCACCATCCTGCAAAGTGCCTCACCTCCACTGTCATCATCTACCTCAACTGTCTTGGCACACAAAAAATACTCTCTCCTTACAGCTGCACCACCACCTACTACTACTACTATTTAGCATTTCTATAGCGCTACAAGGCATACGCAGCGCTGCACAAACATAGAAGAAAGACAGCCCCTGCTCAAAGAGCTTACAATCTAATAGACAAAAAATAAATAAAGTAAGCAAATCACCTCACAAACTGCCCCACTTCCAAAAGCTAATCCACCCTGTAAATGCCCCACCATCCCATAAACTGCTCACAATCCAAAGAATAATACCCAACTCTTTCATTTTTTTTCCTTCCTATGTCTTTCCTGTGAATTCATCCCAACACTGTCATCCTATGTTTCTTCCTTTCTTTTATTGTAATCTTTCTTGAACTACTGTATGCCACATTGTGCCTGCGTTTGTGGAGAAATGTGGGATAGAAATACACTAAAATAAATAAATAAATAAATAAACTGCCTCACCCCTAAAAACTAACCCTGCAACTACCCCACCAACCCACAAACTGCCCACAACCTGACCCATACTACCCTGAAACTGCCTACCATCCAGCAAACTGCCTCCAGCCCCCCCGCCCAAATTATCCCTGCAACTGCCCCAACCCTTAAAAATCATCCCATATCCTAATACACACCCATACACATGCTCAAGAGTTAGAAAGAACACAACACCAAAAAAGTTTAGATACTACTTGTAAGATACTCTAAATCCAGCATTTAGAACAAATGAATAGTTAAGTCCCCACTTTTAAGTTTGCAACCAATTTTTATGTACAGGGTTCATAGAGTTTACAAGACTGTAGGTACACTGTCATATATAATACAGTTTGCCCACACATGCATTTTTGCCACACAAGCTGTGAAAAAAGGTTATAAACAACAGGCTCTGGAGCCAGGAGAGAAGGGTGAAAACTTTCATCCCAATAGCAGAGATCGATTTTCACACAGCTTTATTCGACTCCAAAAAACCTCCCTGTGGCACTTTAACACAAACTGTTATTTGGTGTGTTTTCACTTGAATAATGAGATGTTTTAAACTGGCTAAAGAAGTAATATTAACCTGGTTGTATATAATACAGCCAGTTTTATAACCTTGTACCCTCAAATGGAGATAGAAATACAGAATTCTTTCTTTTGGAAGAGTGGCAAACACAGCTTACAAATGGACAGGCAGAATGAACGTTTCAGTGAAGTAGGCCAGAAAGAATCATTTGTAAGCACAGGGATAGCTCTTTCTCCTCATTTTATTTTATTTTTTCCTCAAGTAAAAAAAAATGGAACTTTGTTTTATTTTTGATAGGGTTCCAAAATGGTGCTACGTTCCTTAAAAAGCAGAATAAAGGATGGAGTTAGACTGGCCTTCTCAATGCCTCTGCAAAAGCCCCCTTGGGTCTCTTTCTACAGGGATGCCTATTTATATGACAGGTACGGGAATAATTTTGTTGGATTCAGTTACACCAAGCCTACATGACCTATAGGTCAAAGGAGCAAATGCAAAAGTGACAATGTGGATAGTTGCTTGTTTAAGATAATGGAATACTGATTGAGGTCAATTATTACAACACCTGAAAGATAAATGAGCTATAATGTTAAAGGTTCAGCAGCGGTTGTAAACAAAGGAATCTCTTATACACTGCAGTGAGGAAAAATACACTGTACAGTCTGTTCGCCTCAACAGCCTGACCAGAAATACATGGAATTTCAGCATTCCATGATGTAAACTGTTAGGAGGTAGTCAAGCATTGTACTGGGCTGTTAGGCTATTTTTTTTAATTTTTATTAAAAGGAACTCATACTGAATTAAATAAAAATGATACAGACCAGATCTTCCATTTAGGAGCAGTGGAATACCTTTTTGGTTGGAGGGTCCAGACAAACCAATCTCCAGCCTCGCCCCCAAACTCTCTATTTACTGATGCTGTCTTGGACAAAATAGTGGTTGGGCCATGGACCCATTGGTCCCCCTACATTCTGCTGCTTATGGATCAGGTTCTTCAGGTGTTAACATTTACCTTCCTCTTCCTTTTAGCTGTTCATAGTATAATTCCCATTAATTTTCTTCCTTTTTAAAACTTTAAAATTCAATCGTATTCAGAGGATTTTTAACATTGCTTCTTAAGCTAATGAGTGCAACTTCTCTATTATGTAGAATTTCAGATAATTTTGGGTCCTATTTTTAAGAAAACATGTGGCTGGGCCTCAAAGCCATAGTTGTTATGGACAGGAAATGGTGGGCCAAGGTAAAATTATTTCATCAAGGAATGGGCCAAAATATAACTGCACTGGTATCAACTACGTGAATATTAAATTTCCAGTCGGTCTCCTATCTTCATGCTCTATGTGTAAACATCCACACAGAAATGCAGAGTTTAGAGATTTCAAATCCCAAACAAAATAATTTGGGTGGAAGTAACATTTTTATGCAAGAGAAAGTGACCTGAGAAGTTATTCATTTTACATCAGAGTTTACTCATCTTCTCAATATATTTGTGAGTGACATTGCCGAAGAGTTAGAAGGTAAAGTTTGCCTATTTGCGGATGATACTAAGATCTGTAACAGAGTGGACACCATGGAGGGAGTGGAAAACATGAAAAAGGACCTACGGAAGCTAGAAGAATGGTCTAAGGTTTGGCAATTAAAATTTAATGCGAAGAAATGCAAAGTGATGCACTTAGGGAGTAGAAATCCACGGGAGACGTATGTGTTAGGCGGGGAGAGTCTGATAGGTACGGATGGGGAGAGGGTTCTTGGGGTGATAGTATCTGAAGATTTGAAGGCGACGAAACAGTGTGACAAGGCGGTGGCCCTAGCTAGAAGGTTGTTAGGCTGTATAGAGAGAGGTGTGACCAGCAGAAGAAAGGGGGTGTTGATGCCCCTGTATAAGTCGTTGGTGAGGTCCCACCTGGAGTATTGTGTTCAATTCTGGAGGCCGTATCTTGTTAAGGATGTAAAAAGAATTGAAGCGGTGCAAAGAAAAGCTACGAGAATGGTATGGGATTTGCGTTACAAGACGTATGAGGAGAGACTTGCGGACCTGAACATGTACACTCTGGAGGAAAGGAGAAACAGGGGTGATATGATACAGACGTTCAAATATTTGAAAGGTATTAATCTGCAAACGAACCTTTTCCGGAGATGCGAAGGCAGTAGAACAAGAGGACATGAAATGAGATTGAAGGGGGGCAGACTCAAGAAAAATGTCAGGAAGTATTTTTTCACAGAGAGAGTAGTGGATGCTTGGAATGTCCTCCCGCGGGAGGTGGTGGAAATGAAAACGGTAACGGAATTCAAACATGCATGGGATAAACATAAAGGAATTCTGCTCAGAAGGAATGGATCTTAAGGAGCTTAGACGAGATTGGGTGGCAAAGCCGGTGGCGGGAGACGGAGATGGTGCTGGGCAGACTTATACGGTCTGTGCCAGAGCCGATGGTGGGAGGCGGGACTGGTAGTTTGGAGGCGGGGATAGTGCTGGGCAGACTTATATGGTCTGTGCCAGAGCCGATGGTGGGAGGCGGGACTGGTGGTTTGGAGGCGGGGATAGTGCTGGGCAGACTTATACGGTTTGTGCCAGAACTGGTGGTGGGAGGCGGGGCTGGTGGTTGGGAGGCGGGGATAGTACTGGGCAGACTTATACGGTCTGTGCCCGGAAAAGGACATGTACAAATCAAGGTAAGGTATATACAAAAAGTAGCACATGTGAGTTTATCTTGTTGGGCAGACTGGATGGACCGCGCAGGTCTTTTTCTGCCGTCATCTACTATGTTACTATGTTACTATGTTCTCCCAGGCCACCACCTTCCCAGGTCAGCAGGGTCACCACCTTCATAGCTTTTCTAGCATCAAGTTGCATCTCCTCTTCCTCTACCTCCCCATTCAGTATCTTCAATTTTGATTTAATCTTTCCTTTAAAAAAGAACCTTATAACATACCAGAGAGACTCTGGTCCAACATTCAACACGATCATAGAAAATTATGGGGGCAATCAGAATTTTTGCAAGCGCTGACTGCAGCAGGTGGAATTAGGCGTGGATGTTCAGGTCCGGCATCTATTTGGGTACTGGTATAAAAAATCTGGATATTGGGCTGCACCCAGAAATTATCCGGTAGCCTGTTTAATAAGGTGTGCTTGTTGGAATGTAATTGTATTTTACATGCATTGCCTGTCACCTATTATTTCTCTGTGATTACTCTGTGACCTCTGATGTGAATTACTTAGAGAGGTCACACAGCTATGCAACTTCCTGTGGGGGTTAGATGCAGCACATGCAGCACATGGAGCACATGGAGCTCATGATCTCTCCTAACCTGAGAGGATCTATGGTGGTGTGAGCATCCATTACCATCTAAGCACATGGAAGGAGCTGATAATACAAATGTATAGTAATATGTATATATAAGCCTGTCTGATTATAATCTAACTACAAACTGTGAGTAAACAGATGTTTTGTTACTTCAACTTTAAAGTGACTCAGCAGTGAATTATTCAGGGGTGAATGAGAGAGAGATGAAGAAAGAAATTAACATTTCTAAAGCTGAAGCTGTGTGTACTAAAATCTGCTAATTATTTACTACAAATAATCCAACAAAAGGGTTATGGGCCCAGGGCTCAGGAATTGAAAAAGAAGAGAAATATTACCAGGCAGAAAAAAAGGCCACATTTTTCTCTTAAGTTTTAAAGGAAAGATTCAGTCTGTCTCTCTCTCCCCCCACACAGCAGACAGAAGGCTAAGAAAATGGCTGAGGGAAGAAATTCACCATTGTTCTATTCTCTCAAGGTGCCTAGATTAACTGAGTTTAATTATCAGCAGTGGGAATTAAGATTCATATGTCTCCTTCGAGCAAAAGGATTATATATATGCTTAGATCAAGACAGAACAGCTGAAAATATGGCTGAATGGGACAATGCAAACTATTATGTGAAGTGCATGCTTTTGGAAGCTCTCTCAGAGAAACAAGCCATATTAGTGGAGGGAAAAGATACACCAAAGGACATTTTATATAAACTGAGAACTATGTATGCAACTACATATGCAAAGCAGCAACCAATTTGGCTGGCAGAGTTGAATGAAACCAAATTAAGGGATAAAAGTAAATGTAATGATCACATTATGCATCTTATGTCTTCATTTCAAAAGCTAGAACTTTCTGGAATTCCCATGTGTGATGCATTGAAAAGAGCATTTCTTTTTACCTCACTATCAAAGAAGTTTGATGTTTTTAGGTCTGTAAATGAGGCCATTGAAGGGCAATCTTTTGAACAGACAACATCAAAACTAAGGCAGGAATGCATAATAAATGATTCTGAGGAGATGTGTTCTCAAAGTCAGTCAGAGAGAAATGAAACAAATTTCTTGGCAAAGAACAGAGGAAGGCGGAGCTATGGGAAAACTCCACCCAAGGGCAAGCTGATTTGCTACTCATGTGGAAAGGAGGGACATGTATCTAAATGGTGTAAGGAAACACAAAACACTCCCTCTAGCTCACCTAAGCCAATGGAACTAAAGAATTTTCAAACCAGGAAATGTATGAAGGACAAAGATAAACACAAGGGCTTTCTAATGGCAGAAAAATCTTTGACTATGGTAAATAATAATTCAAATGAAAGTACTTGGATTTTGGATTCAGGGAGCACATGCCATTTAACCAATTGTAAGAATTTCTTTCAGGAAATGTGTCCAGAGGAAGGTATTCTTAAAACTGCAAACGCAGGGACTGCTAAGATCCAAGCAAAAGGTATTGGATTCTTAAAATGCAAAGTGTCTAATGAAGTTAAAGAAATTCCTGTAAGTGATGTCTTGTATATTCCCCAAGCAGTTTGCAATATGCTTAGTGTATCTACATTAGATAAGAAGGGATTTGTGATTCATTTTGAAAACAGTAAGTGCACAATCTCTAAAAATGATGAAGTGTATGCTGAAGCTTTTATGCATAATGATGTTTATAAGCTGAACATTTCAGGTGAAGCCTCACATATGGCGCAAGTAAGGAAGAATGATGGTAAATGTAGTCTGGAAATCTGGCATCGCCGCCTGGGACATCGTGATTCTAAGGTGATCCAGGATCTTTACAGTAAGCAACTGGCCACCGGCATTCAGATAAGTGCAGATGCTGGTAAAATGGAGAAATGCATAGACTGTGTTACTCAAAAAGGTGTGAGACCCTCATTTCCTGCATACACAGGAAATAGGAGTAATAAAGTACTGGACTTAATACACAGTGACTTATGTGGACCGTTTAATATCCCATCATTGGGAAATAACAGATTTGTGCTAATATTCTTGGATGATTTCTCTAGATATTGTGTGGCCTATTTGCTGAAAGAGAAAAGTCAAGTCACAGACATGCTGAAGAAATATGTAGCCATGGTGAGCAATAAATTTGAAAGAAAACCAAAGGTTCTTCAGACCGACAATGGTGGTGAGTTCACTTCACAAAGCATGCACACATTTCTAGAACAAGAAGGCATTCAACATATCACAACAGTAGCTTATACACCAGAGCAAAATTCTGTTGCAGAGAGAAAATTTAGGTCAATTGTGGAAATGACCAGATGTATGCTGTCAGATAGCAATCTCCCTAAAAGACTATGGGGGGAAGCCATTCTCACAGCAGTGTACCTACAAAACAGAATGCCAACTAAAGGCGCTGAGCGCACACCACATGAGACATGGCATGGTAGGAAGCCAAACCTGTCACATATAAGAACATTTGGAAGTACAGCATATGCTCATATACCAAAGCAAAGAAGGCATAAGCTGGATTCCACAACAGAAAGGGGCATTTTAGTTGGCTATGCTCCAGGACACAAAGGATATAGAATTTTGAATCTGAAAACTGGCATTGTTGGCATAAGACATGTTACATATTTTGATGAAAACAAAAGGGTTGATAAAGGCTGGATTATCCCAGATGAGCCTTATCATCCAGAATATGAAACTAGAACCATAATAGACATGCCAGTGTATATAAATGCCATACCAAGGCAGATGTCTGAAAGCAACTCACCTGTATCTAACGAGGAACAGGCAGAGGAAGCAGACACAGAAAGGATCATTGAAGAAGACAGTACAGTTGGAGAAGGGGAATCAATTGGAGAAGAACTCTCAGATTTAGAGGATGCGGAAAGGTCAGACCAACCTGTTGTCAGACGCTCATCCAGGGAAAACAAAGGTGTTCCACCCCCAAGACTGTCTTACCTAACAAAGTCAGCAGAAGCTCAAGAGCCCTTAACATGGGATGAGATTGAGAAAATGCCAGCAGAAGAAGCTGCTGAATGGCATAAAGCAGCACAAGAAGAAATTGATGCATTGGATAAAAATAATACTTGGATTCTTACAAAATTACCTCCTGGCAAGAAAGCTATAGGATGCAAATGGGTATTCAAGTTAAAAAGGAATGCACAAGGAAAAGTGGAGAGGTATAAAGCCAGATTAGTGGCAAAGGGATATCTTCAAAAATATGGAGAAGATTTTGATGAAGTGTTTGCACCTGTAGTGAAACACACGACAATTAGAACACTTCTGAGCATTGCAGTCTCAAAAGGCATGCAAGTAAACCACATTGATGTGAAAACAGCATTTCTTCACGGAGATATAACTGAGGACTTGTACATGGAACAACCAACAGGTTTCATAAATACAAAACAAAGACAGCTAGTGTGTAAATTAAACAAAGGTCTTTATGGATTAAAGCAAAGTGCAAAATGTTGGAATGAAAAATTGCATGAAATATTGACAAATTTAGGATTTAAGCAAGGTGAAGCAGATAAATGCTTGTACACTAGGTGCACAAATGGACAATATGCATACATTTTAGCTTTTGTTGATGATCTGCTCATTGCAAGCAAAAGTGAGCAAGAGTACAAGGACATTGTAAAGTGTTTAAACCTCAATGTTGAGATAAAAGAACTTGGTAATGTGTCATACTATCTTGGTATAGAAATTGAGAAACAAAATGATGGTTCTTATCTTCTAAGCCAGAAGCAGAAAATAAATGAGCTTATTGAAAGTTTAGGTATGCAAGATGCCCAAGTTGTAAGCACTCCCATGATCACTGATTTTCTGAAGGATGAAACAGTAAGAGAACCTTTACCAGATAACATCCAATATAGATCAGCCATAGGTAAGCTTTTATATCTAGCTACCACATACAGGGCTGATATAGCAAATGCAGTAGGAATTTTGAGCAGAAGGGTCAGCTCACCTACCAAATCAGATTGGACTGCAGTTAAAAGGATGGTAAGGTATTTAAAGGGTACCATTGATTGTAAATTAAAGATTTCAGCCAATAGTAATCCAAAACTAATATGTTACTGTGATTCAGATTGGGCAGGGGATCATTCTGATTATAAATCCACAAGTGGATATGTGTTTATGTATGGAAATGTACAAATTTCATGGGCCAGTCATAAACAAAGTATTGTGAGTTTGTCTTCTACAGAAGCTGAATACGTGGCTGTATCGGAAGCGTGCAGAGAACTGATGTGGATTGAAAAACTTTTGCTGGATTTTGGAATAGCTGAAAAAAGACCAATCCAGATAATGGAAGATAATCAGAGCTGCATCCGACTGTCACAGAATGACAAGGTTCAGTCACGCACCAAGCACATCGCAACGAAATACCACAACGTGCGAGAGTTGGCGAAAGAAGGGGTCATCAGTCTACACTATTGTCACACCAGTGAGATGACAGCTGACATCATGACCAAACCGTTACCCAGAGAACATTTTGTGAATCTGCGTATAAAGCTTGGACTTTGTATGAATAAATAATTGCATGACAGTTATGCATGAGAAGGGGTTTGTTGGAATGTAATTGTATTTTACATGCATTGCCTGTCACCTATTATTTCTCTGTGATTACTCTGTGACCTCTGATGTGAATTACTTAGAGAGGTCACACAGCTATGCAACTTCCTGTGGGGGTTAGATGCAGCACATGCAGCACATGGAGCACATGGAGCTCATGATCTCTCCTAACCTGAGAGGATCTATGGTGGTGTGAGCATCCATTACCATCTAAGCACATGGAAGGAGCTGATAATACAAATGTATAGTAATATGTATATATAAGCCTGTCTGATTATAATCTAACTACAAACTGTGAGTAAACAGATGTTTTGTTACTTCAACTTTAAAGTGACTCAGCAGTGAATTATTCAGGGGTGAATGAGAGAGAGATGAAGAAAGAAATTAACATTTCTAAAGCTGAAGCTGTGTGTACTAAAATCTGCTAATTATTTACTACAAATAATCCAACAGTGCTAGTGTTTTTAGCGCGTGCACAAAAATAGTGTGCGCTCTGTAGGCGACCTTAGGACTATTGTGGGCACCTACAGAGCTAGCATGTGTTAATGGTTAGCTTGCAGTAAAAACGCTATCACGCCTCTAGCGTGGCTTAGTAAACAGGGCCCCAGGTATGGTAATATTTTGTGCTGTACCAGGACAGCTAACCAGGCATAGTTAGGACTGCCTTATTGGTCCCTTTTACTAAGCTGCGGCCCCATTTTACCGCAGCAAGTAAAAGGCTGTCTTTTTTTCCCCAAAAGAAATGGCCAGTGGTAGTTCCGGATTGGTGCATGGCAAACCTGTTGCCGCATGCCAACCCTTTAGTAAAAGGGCCCCAATATGTGGTTCAATATTATTATTATTTATTTGGATTTTGCTCTCACCTTTTCTTCAGTAGTAGCTCAAGGTGAGTTACATTCAGGTACGCTGGGTATTTCTCTGTCCCGGGAGGGCTCACAATCTAATTTTGTGCCTGAGGCAATGGAGGGTTAAGTGACTTGCCCAAGATCACAAGGAGCAGCAGTGGAATTTGAACCGGCCACCTCTGGATGTCAAGACTGGTACTCTAAGCAATAGGCTATTCCTCCACTCCACTATGTCTGGTTAGCTATCTGAGCTTCAGTTTTGAATATCTGCAGTGCCAAGACAACTTCTGAATCCACACCTGACTATGTAAATTGAATAGCTGGATACTGCCAAAGGGGTCACTGTTAATATTCAGGGGAACTATCCAGTTAAACACCACTGAATATTGGTGGTTGAGATTGCCAGCAGAATTTAACCAGGCCCCTTTCATCATTTTAAATATCAACTCCTCCAATTCCAAAACAGAATAAATTCATATATAAGTACAATATTAAAATAAACCAAAAAACACAATATAAAATTAATGATGAAAATATAACATTAAGAACTCAAAAGCTACTCCTTGAACAAATAATACAAATTTCAATGGTTTCCTAAACGCAGTTCTCAAGATAAGTGGATTCATAAGTGAGAACCTTGGCCAATAATGGAGCCTGCTTATGAAAATGTGGTAAGGTTTTCTATTTGCAGGAGGTTAAGAGCAGTGGTGTGCTGGAGCAGGCTCTCACAGGCTCGCAAGAGCCGGTTGTTAAGTTTTTAAGAATTTTGGGAGCCGGTTGTTAAAGTAGGGCCCTCCATGGCTACTTTAACAACTGGCTCCCAAAATGTGAGCTTGGGCCCTCCTGCTGAATTCTCTTTTACTTTGCTGGTGGGGATGCTGAGCCCTGCCAGCCAAGTAAATAGACTGCTGCTGCTCCCCGCTCCTTGTTTCCAGCTCTGAGCAGCAGGCTGGGACTTCTCCAGCATGTGTGAGAAGTTTCAGCATGCTGCTCAGAGCAAGACGTTGGGAGTGGTGGCAGTCCATTTATTGGCTGCCAGCAAAGGTATGCCTAGCGAGCCCGCAAGAAGGGAGGGAGGAGAGAGAGGCAAGTGTTGCTCCCCCCCACCCCGGCCACCCCTAGCCCTTCCAATGCAGAGCTGGCTACATCCGGAGAAAGAGCCTGTTGTTAAAACTTTACTAGCACACCCCTGGTTAAGAGCCAAATTTAACATATGGTAACTACAAAGCTTATACGTTAACTGTTGGGCCATTCCCAACAAATAGTTATTTAGGGTGTCTTTTACTAAGGCACACTCATGTTTTTGGCATGCGCTAAAATTGTGGGCACACTAAATGTTAGAGACACCCATAGGAATGCATTAGATTCTCTAACGTTTAGTGCACCCACAATTTTAGCGCGCACCAAAAACGTGAGCGCGCATTAGTAAAAGACCCTCACAGTTAATGCAGAAAAAAGTACTTCATCACTCATTAATTGAATGGTACATAACACAATGAAGCTACATCTTATGTAACTGTCAGTGCAGCGGGCTTTGATCCTACTCAACTGGGTTCGAGTCCCACTGCAGCTCCTTGTGACTCTCGGCAAGTCACTTAATCCTTCATTGCCCCAGGTACAAAATAAGTACCTGCATATAATATATAAACTGCTTTGATTGTAATCACAGAAAGGCGCTATATCAAGTCCCATCCCCTTTCCCCTGTGTTGTCTGCCTCAATAGTAAAGACAAGGTAACTACTACCTCCTTGTTAACTGAATGGCACATTCCCTGTCCCTTTCATTGTAAGAAAAGTATAGTTTAATGAGATAAACCCTTATGGTCCTTAGAACTCTATGGGAAGAGTTGTAGATACAGTGGGGGAAATAAGTATTTGATCCCTTGCTGATTTTGTAAGTTTGCCCACTGACAAAGACATGAGCAGCCCATAATTGAAGGGTAGGTTATTGGTAACAGTGAGAGATAGCACATCACAAATTAAATCCGGAAAATCACATTGTGGAAAGTATATGAATTTATTTGCATTCTGCAGAGGGAAATAAGTGTTTAATCCCTCTGGCAAACAAGACCTAATACTTGGTGGCAAAACCCTTGTTGGCAAGCACAGCGGTCAGACGTCTTCTGTAGTTGATGATGAGGTTTGCACACATGTCAGGAGGAATTTTGGTCCACTCCTCTTTGCAGATCATCTCTAAATCATTAAGAGTTCTGGGCTGTCGCTTGGCAACTCGCAGCTTCAGCTCCCTCCATAAGTTTTCAATGGGATTAAGGTCTGGTGACTGGCTAGGCCACTCCATGACCCTAATGTGCTTCTTCCTGAGCCACTCCTTTGTTGCCTTGGCTGTATGTTTTGGGTCATTGTCGTGCTGGAAGACCCAGCCACGACCCATTTTTAAGGCCCTGGCGGAGGGAAGGAGGTTGTCACTCAGAATTGTACGGTACATGGCCCCATCCATTCTCCCATTGATGCGGTGAAGTAGTCCTGTGCCCTTAGCAGAGAAACACCCCCAAAACATAACATTTCCACCTCCATGCTTGACAGTGGGGACGGTGTTCTTTGGGTCATAGGCAGCATTTCTCTTCCTCCAAACACGGCGAGTTGAGTTCATGCCAAAGAGCTCAATTTTTGTCTCATCTGACCACAGCACCTTCTCCCAATCACTCTCGGCATCATCCAGGTGTTCACTGGCAAACTTCAGACGGGCCGTCACATGTGCCTTCCGGAGCAGGGGGACCTTGCGGGCACTGCAGGATTGCAATCCGTTATGTCGTAATGTGTTACCAATGGTTTTCGTGGTGACAGTGGTCCCAGCTGCCTTGAGATCATTGACAAGTTCCCCCCTTGTAGTTGTAGGCTGATTTCTAACCTTCCTCATGATCAAGGATACCCCACGAGGTGAGATTTTGCGTGGAGCCCCAGATCTTTGTCGATTGACAGTCATTTTGTACTTCTTCCATTTTCTTACTATGGCACCAACAGTTGTCTCCTTCTCGCCCAGCGTCTTACTGATGGTTTTGTAGCCCATTCCAGCCTTGTGCAGGTGTATGATCTTGTCCCTGACATCCTTAGACAGCTCCTTGCTCTTGGCCATTTTGTAGAGGTTAGAGTCTGACTGATTCACTGAGTCTGTGGACAGGTGTCTTTCATACAGGTGACCATTGCCGACAGCTGTCTGTCATGCAGGTAACGAGTTGATTTGGAGCACTGGTCTGTAGGGGCCAGATCTCTTACTGGTTGGTGGGGGATCAAATACTTATTTCCCTCTGCAGAATGCAAATAAATTCATATACTTTCCACAATGTGATTTTCCGGATTTAATTTGTGATGTGCTATCTCTCACTGTTACCAATAACCTACCCTTCAATTATGGGCTGCTCATGTCTTTGTCAGTGGGCAAACTTACAAAATCAGCAAGGGATCAAATACTTATTTCCCCCACTGTATGATAATGGCTGCATTATAAACTGTTCCTATTTGGTGTCAGTTTTGAGGCACTGGAGGAGGGCAGGAATGTATCATCTGGACAAATAGCTAGATGTTCTCCTTTTAACGTGCTTTAAGCTAAGTCATCACCCTGTCAGTACCAACTTTCCTCAGGGAGAGTATCTGCATTAATATATGCCTATACATAGTCTTTAAAATAGCATAAGAATAACCACACTGGGTCAAACCAATGGTCCATCCAGCCCAGTATCCTGCTTCCAACAGTAGACAATCCAGGTCACAAGTTCCTGGCAGAAACCAAAATAGTAGCAAGATTCATGCTGTTGATTCCAGGGACAAGCAGTGCCTTTCCCCATGTCTATCTCAAAAGTGGACTATGGACTTTTCCTCCAGACCTTGTCCAAACCTTTTTTTAAACCCAGATACACTAACCACTGATACCACATCCTGTGGCAACAAGTTCCAGAACTTAACCAATCATTGAGTGAAAAAATATTTCCTCCTGTTCGTTTTAAAAGTAGTACCATGTAACATTATTTATTTATTCATGACATTTATACCCCCACATTAGACCGAAATAGACTCAAATTCAACGTGGCTTATAAACAATAAAGTGAATAAAACATAATAATGTCCTTAAGTGTCCCCTAGTCTTTGTACTTTTTGAAAGAGTAAAAAAAAAATCAATTTACATTTACCTGTTCTATGCCACTCAGTATTTTGTAGATCTCTATCACATATCCCCCTCAGCTGTCTCTTTTCCAAGCTGAAGAGTCCTATGTTCTTAAGCCTGTCCTCATATGAGAGGAGTTCCACCCCCTTAATCATTTTGGTTGCCCTTCTTCGAACCTTTTCTAATTCTGCTATATCTTTTTTAAGATGTGGCAACCAGAATTGCAGACAATACTCAAGGTGAGGTTGCACCATGAAGCGATACAGAGGCATTATAATATTCTTTCTCTTTCCTAATAATTCCTAGCATTCTGTTTGCTTTTTTTGGACACCACCACACACTGGGTAGAAGATTTCAGTGTATTGTCCATGATAACACCTAGATCTTTTTCTTGGGTGCTGACTCCTAGGGTGAAACCTAGCATCAGGTAACTATGATTTGGATTATTCTCAATGTACATCACTCTGCATTTCTCCACATTAAATCTCATCTGCCATTTGGATGCTTAGTCTTCCAACTTCCTACTGTCTTCCTGCAATTCTTCACAATCCAAATGCATTTTTACTTTTATTAGTTTTGTGTTATCTGCAAATTTAACCACCTCACTCATTGTTCCCATTTCCAGATAATTAATAAATATGTTAAATAGAACCGTTCTCAGCAGAAATCTCTGGGGCACTCCACTGTTCACCTCCTCCACTGAGAGAATTGGCCATTTAATCCTACCCTCTGTTTTCAATTCATCAACCAATTTCCTCTAAAAATAGTTAGGCGCCATCCCATGAAAAATCTTAAATTCTAAAACTAACACCTTAACAGAACAGCATTTATCAAGAAGGAGCCAGTGCGAAGAAGTGAGAATATGGTATAATATGACAAAACATGCTAGAATTTGTCAAAAACCAAGCAGCAGAATTTTGAACACGTTGAAGTCTCTTAAGACTTTTAGCTGGTAAGTCCACAAATAATGGATTATAATAATCAATGTGTGAAATCACATAGGCACAAACCAGATGAGCAAAAGCAGGTGTAGAGAAATAAGGGCAAATCATACGAAGCTCACGGAGGTGGTAAAAAGAAGAACTGACTATCCTTGCAAAATGAGCTTCAAATGCAAGTTTAGCATCCAGTTCAATTTCTAGATTATGTATTTGATCTTTAGCCACAATAGTAGAAATGTCCCACATCCATACAGGACAAGCACAGGAACAACGTTTTCTATGGACCTGCAAAAATTCCATCTTGGAGGTATTCAATTGAAGATTATTCAAAAGTCATTCAGTTCTTCATAGCAGTCAAACAAGACAGTAACTTCGCTAACTGATCTCTTTGAGTAGAGCCTAAAGGAACATATAACTGAATATCATCAACAAAAGTATGAATATAAACACAATAGCTCAAGGCAATATCAATAGCAGGTCTTACATAAAGATTGAAGAACAACTGTGATTGCAGTACCACAGGTTGCTCTTCGAACAACAAAGGCTTAGTTTTAGATAGCTCAGAGCCAAGACCAACATGTTGACATCTGACTGCCAAAAAGGATCTAAACCATAACAACACTGTATCACAAATCCCTGTACCAGATAACATATCCAACAAAATAGATTGGCCCAATGTATCAAAAGCAGCACTTAGGTCTAGAAACATCAAAAGATCATCAGTCTCCTTGTCAAGGTATTTCCATCGGTCATCAACAATGTCCAACAAAACCGTCTCAGTGTTATGAAATTTCCCAAAGCCAGGCAAAGTCAGAAAGCACATCTTGTTCTTCAACAAAACCATGAAACTGGGATAATACAACTTCCTCTAAGATCTTAGCTATAAAATGTAAATTGAAAACAGGTCTAAAATTTCTAACAGGGGCGTAACTGCGTGGGGCCTCAGGGGCCTGGGCCCCTGCAGATTTTGCCCTGGACCCCCCCTACCGCCATCAACCCTCCCCCGCTGCCGTTGCTTACTTTTGCTGGCGGGGGACCCCAACCCCCGCCAGCCGAGGTCCGCTTCCACCTGCCGCTGCCTTAAAAACTACTTCTTCAGCCGGTGGGGGACCCCAAACCCCCGCCAGCCGCCCCGAGGTGTTTAAAGTGCATCTTCGGCCTCCGTGGCCGTGCTGCTGTTGATAGGAGCTGTTGAATCCACTTCAGAGTCTGACGTCGTTGTACGTTGTACGTGCTGCGACGTCAGACTCCGAAGTGCATTCAACAGCTCCTATCAACAGCAGTGTTGCCAGGTGGGCAGTTTTACCGCCCAATTGGGCGGTTTTCCGCGACCCGCCGTGGGAAATTTTTGCCCGTGGCGGGTTGCGTTTTTTTGGGCTCCTTTTGAGTCTTTTGGGCGGTTTTAAAAGCGGTTTTTCCGGCCGCGGGGGGCGGGGTTAGTGACATTTTGGGCGGGGCCGATGACGGGGGAGGCGGGGCCGATGACGGTGGGGGCGGGGGTGATGACGCGGGGGTGGGGGTGTCAGGGGCGGGATTTGACTTTGGGCGGGTTTTGGGCTGGATTTGGCCTCGATTGGGTGGGAAAAAATTTTTCCACCTGGCAACCCTGATCAACAGCAGCATGGCCACGGAGGCCGAAGATGAACTTTAAACACCTCGGGGCGGCTGGCGGGGGTTTGGTGTCCCCCGCCGGCTGAAGAAGTAGTTTTTAAGACAGCGGCAGGTGGAAGCGGACCTCGGCTGGCGGGGGTTGGGGCCCCCCGCCAGCAAAGGTAAGCAACGGCAGCGGGGGAAGGTTGGCGGCGGGAGGGGGTGGAGAGAGTCATTGGTGGCGGTGGGGGCACTGACAATGGCGGGGGGGGGGGGGGGCTAAAATGTGCCCCCTCCCTCTGGCTCTGGCCCCCCCTACCGCCGGAGTCCAGATACGCCCCTGGTATCTAATACAGATTTTTAAAGAACTGGGTGTACAACTGTAGTTTTTCAGTTAGTTGGAACTACCCCTTTCTTCTGGGTTTCATTAATCAAAGGCAGAAAAGACTGAATTGCTATCTTTAAATTCATCAATAAACTTGATGGATATGGATCAAAAAGTGAAGCAGAGGGGTGAAGAAGCTACTCAATGAAGGGAATTAGGGAAAGGGGAATGTTATGGCAGTGACTAAGAAGACCACCTTGGTGGTGGAAGGAGGGATTGCCCTAAAAGGATAGGAAGCTAGAATGCTCACTGAAACAAGCATTTGAAGTGACCTCTTTGGGTCTTCAAGTGACAGTGTGCAGCTTGTTCATGGCAAGAGCTGGCCTGAAGTGGCATCAGCAGTCAGCAACACAAGAAGCAGAGTTGGCCTACTTGGTGGATGCTATTTATGACACATTACAGGTTGCGACCCACATTATGTCTTTGACAGTCACGGCATATTGGTGCTATTTGGAGAAGATATCGGTAACTTGGAAAAGAACTGGGGGAAACTAAGCCACAGTGGTTGCCGGAGGATAAGTCTCTGGTCGTCTGTCTTCAGTGGGCTCTCGATTTGAGACAGTAGACAGTACCAGCCTGGTCATCGGCAATATGGTCAGAAATCCTGCTTTCAGGCATGCCAATCTTCCTTTCGTGCAGACAGGACTTCCTCTCAGCTATAAAGCCCAATGCCACTAGAGCTTGGCAGTGATGTGAGTATCTTGTTGGGCAAACTGGATGGATTGTACAAGTCTTTATCTGCCGTCATTTACTATGTGATAGAAACTTTCCAACATCCAGGCCCTTATTTACAATTCTAAGAGTACACATATGAATGTATATGTGAAAATTCTGCTTAAGTGCTATTCTGTAAATAAGTACCTATCTTACATGGTGTGTATTACACAGTCAGAGTCTAAGCGGCACTCAAGAACATAAGAGTGGCCATACTGGGTCAGACCAATGGTCCATTTAGCCCAGTATCCTGTTTTCCAAACAGTGGCCAAGCCAAGTGACAAGCACCTGGCAGAAACCCAAATCGTGGCAACATCCCATACTACAAATCCCAGGGCAAACAGTTGCTTCCCAAGTCTGTCTCAATAGCAGATTATGGACTTTTCCTCCAGGAATTTGTCCAAACCTTTTTTAAACCCAGATACACTAGCTGCTGTTACCACATCCTCTGGCAAAGAGTTCCAGAACTTAACTATTCGTTGAGTGAAAAAATATTTCCTCCTATTTGTTTTAAAAGTAGTTCCATGTAACTTCCTTGAGTGTCCTCTAGTCTTTGTACTTTTGGAATGAGTAAAAAATCGATTTACTTCTACTCATTCTACACCACTCAGGATTTTGTAGACCTGAATCATATCTTCCCTCATCCGTCTCTTTTCCAAGCTGAAGAGCCCTAACCTCTTTAGCCTTTCCTCATACGAGAGAAGTTCCATCCCCTTTATAGTTTTGGTCACTCTTCTTTGAACCTTTTCTAATTCCACCATATCTTTTTTGAGATACAGCGACCAGAATGGAACACAATACTCAAAGTGCGAATGTACCATGGAGTGATACAAAGGCATTATAGTATTTTTGGTCTTATTCACATTCCTTTCCTAATAATTCCTATGATCCGGTTTGCTTTTTTGGCTGCTGCCACACACTGAGCAGAAGATTTCAGCGTATTATCTACAACACCACCTAGATCTTTTTCTTGAGTGCTGACCCCCAAGGTGGATCCTAGCATCAGGTAACTATGATTCGGATTATTCTTTCCAACGTGCATCACCTTGCATTATGCACATAACTTACAGAATACTCAAAGTTACGTGTGCATCTCTAGCCCTTAGCTACCCATGCTTACATAATCTCTATGACAGGCTAAGTGCTCATGCCTAACTTATAGAAGCGTATATTCACAGTTACATCAGTATTCTATAAAGAAAAGTAGGTGTCAATGTTCCTTTATGACATCGGATCCTACCAGGATCCCTTTGAGCATCTATTTATGGGTGCCCAATTACAGAATTGCATTCTAGGTGTTGAAAGGGAAAGGGAAATGGGACTTGATATACCGCCTTTCAGAGGTTTTTACAACTACATTCAAAGCGGTTTACATATATTCAAGTACTTATTTTTGTACCAGGGGCAATGGAGGGTTAAGTGACTTGCCCAGAGTCACAAGGAGCTGCAGTGAAAGCAGAAATGATAATGACCTAAGGGCCAGATTCTATATATAGTGTCCAGATTTACACAATTGCACAAATTAATTGCTTAATGAGCTCAATGACATCAATAATTGGGTGCTAATTATTGAGGTTAATTGGCACTCATTAATATTTGCGCGCGCATCTGGCTGTGCGCTGTAAGGCAGTGTGCCTAACTCCCATAGCATGTATCTCAAAAGCAGGTGGAGGAACATGGATGTTTCAGGGGTGTTCTGAAATTCTGGATGCATAGTTATAGAATACTGGCTCAGTGCGCCTAACTTGAATGCCCGCATTACAGCAGGTTTCAGCAGGCATAAGTCTGCTGCCCAAAGTTAGGTGCAAGATCTGCGCTTAAGCTCTATTCTATAGGGCGCAAGCCCTTTACAAAATAACGCTTAGTGTCGATTTTGTTCCAGTGCCTAGTTTTGAGCACCATTTATAGAATCTGGCCTTAAATGCCCAGGTCCATACTAATTTCTCCATTACCTAGCTAACATAGAAATGCTATTTTGGGGCTGGGAAAGCACTTACTGTGCCTTACAGTTAACACAGAGGTTGTTACAGTGGGTTAACTGTTAACATGGCAGGTAATGTAAAACAGTTAATACGACCTCAAGAAGCATTCAGAGGTGACTTAACTGCATGGCAGCCCTCCTAAAAATGCTAGGAATGTGTTCAGTAGTTAATGCAGAGGTTCTACAGTTAACAGCAAAACCTTAATACAGCTTTGGTAAATAGGACTCCTAATGCAGAACTCTGCAGTAGAGAATGGGAAATGGGCAGGGAATAGGCATGGACTGTGCCATGGAATTAATGCTCAGATGTACCTACCATGGGTTAACTAGGAATGCAGCATTCAACAGGAGGGAGATAACTATACCTTCTGCCTCCTATGCTATCAGCCTTGCCATTCACGTGCAGTAGTGACTATTGCTCTGTGTTAGCTGCATGACTGACATTCCCAAAGTGCCAAGAACATCTCTACAGTTATTGCAGAGGTTCTGCTATACAAATAATTATTAATAATAATAATACCTCTGCAGTAAAGCTTACCTCACGAAAACCCTTCTTTCTCCATCCTTTTCATGCATCTCTTAAACCATGAAATTAAGAAAGCCTGATAAATTGTATTGCAACAGCAAGAATGTGCACTACCACACCAATTTCTAGTAGTGACATGCTCAAATCTTTCTTAACGCAAATGTAATCAAAAGATAAGTAAAATCAATGTAATTCAAAATGTTGTTGGTTTTGCAAGCCTTTATGGCAGGGTAAACTATAGGTCCCCCCTACTTCTCAAATATATGTTAAATAAAACCAGAAACACAGATCAATTTAATTACAGTATATAAAATATGTATTATTTTCTTTTCAGTAAGGTTTCAACAAGACAAAAGGAAAAATAGTAATAGAGGTTCTCTCTATCAAACTGACATATATATTTGACTTATATTGAGAACTCAACTTCTTCACTTTAAGATTGGACATGAACACTTTAATTTTCTTCAGCTTGACATATTCAGAAGCCATTAGAAACAGCACGTTCTCGGGACATCCAAAAGACGCCAAGCTCACTGTCTGCTCACTCTTAGTTCAATGACTGGCATTCAACCATGTTTTTACACAATTCCTGAACTCTGAAAACAGTCAAACAAACAGCTGGAGACTTCCAATACAAGTCTTTTTTTTTTTTTTTCTCTATTGCTGGAAAAAGACATGGAGGCCAGCTCGGGGAATATTTGACTCTGTTCTCCCATGCATGATTTCTAAATTTTGGTCTTCTACAAATATTTCAGAATTGAGACCAAAATGATTTTACACAGAAAAGCACCTCATTTAAAAGTGAATTTGGAGTATTTCCGTGTGCAAGCCCATGGTTACCAGTCTTTGCAAGAAGCAAATTCAAAATCTTTACCTTTCTGTTTCAGGCTTTTCACTCTAAAGCTCCACCCTATTTGCCCAGCCTCCTTACATCCTATATTCCACTTTTTCTCTGTGTTGTTCTCAGGTGTCACTACTCACATTCCCCACTCTCTCTCATATTCAATATTTCCCATGACTCTGCTTTTTAATATTTAAGTCCCTTGCTCTGGAACTCTTTGCCTCTGTTCCCAAGTGACCTGGCCTGCCCTCTCCTGCTTTCCCCCCCTCCCTGTTTTCTTTTTTTTTTTCATCTTTCCTCTAGCATGGTATTCTGTTTTTTAAATTGTAGATTGCCTTTATGGTCCTCAGTTCGAAGGGTGGTACAGAAACTATCTGTAAATAAATAAAATAAATTCTTCCAGCTGTCCAGAACCCCTTCCCCTCCCCCCACACCAAGAAAATAACAATCTCTTCAGCAAGGTTTAGTCTAATTCCCTAGTAAATATCATATCCCTGTATAAACACTTTCAGCCGCATTTTAGACAGGTCGTGGAAGCAGGAATTGAGACATGTAGGTCAATGTATCTCAAGTTTCACCTGTATTTTAGCACAGAATCTGCTGATGTAGAGCCTGTTCTAAAATACAGGAGAAATTGATATTATGCACCGGATGTGTGTAGCATGAACATCCACATTAGAAAAATGAATGAACAGAATAATGACAGGTTCAAAGCCAGAACCTAACCGGTTAGGTGCCGGCACCTAACTGGCTATCTAGGCAACCTTAGGGGTCACTTTACTAAGCTGCAGCAAAAGGGCGGCCTGCGCTGGCATCAGCACGTATTTCTAACATGCACTGAGGCCTCCTTTTACTGCAGCGGATAAAAGGCTGTTTTTATTTTAAAGAAATGGCCATGTGAAGCACTTGCCGAATGGCCATTTCAGGGGGGGAGCACTTCCCACCACCCATTGAGGTGGCAGTAAGGGCTTCCATGCTAACCTGGCTGTAACTAGGCAGCGCACGGCACTGCCCAATTACTGCCCTGTAAACATCGGCACTACAAAAATAAAATTATTTGTGTAGCGCCGGAAATGGCGAATGCTGGGGGTGGGAACTACCACTGGGCTGCTGCGGTAGCTCAGCAGTACTTCCTATACTTCCTATTTAGTGAGCAGTAAGCCCATGTTGGGCTTACCACCGCTTAGTAAAAGACCCCTTTAGAAACATAACCAGGTATTATCCCAATGTTGTCCCAACAGCACAGGTTTTCTAAAACTCAGTCACACACACCAGCATTCTATATCTCAGTTATACACAAAACAGACAAAGGCATTCTAGAACTCTATCATACACATATATTCTAGAACTCTGTCACTCAGGCATACACAGGAACTCTAGAACTCATGCATAGACATATACCAATACATAGGCTTCCTAGAACTCACACAGACACACATAGGCATTCTAGAACTCAGTAAAAGATGCAATCATTCTAGAAGTCATTCATACAAGAATTCTAGAATCCACACAGAAATGTACAAACATTCTAGAACTCAGTAATAGACACATGTATTCTAAAACCGGGCCACACAGACACAAACAGGCATTCTAGATTTTAATCATGCAGACACACGTGCATTGTAGAACCCAGTCACATACAAAGGTCTGCTAGATATCACACAAACATTCCAAAACTCAATCTCTTACACACAGACACACTGGCATTCTAGACCTTACCCAGGTACACTGGAATTCTAGATCTGTGTTATACAGACACACACACAATCATCCCAGAACATTTATCTGATGTAAGATTACATGCCTATATATGTAGCATGATATGAGTTTAATTGTCAGAGTTATTGATTTTGCTGGATATGAAAAAATACAGCTGCAAAGACTTATTGGGACTAAATCAGATAAACTGGTCTGGCTTTCATCATCCCCCTTCCCTCTGGAAAACTACTGACAACAAAAAGTAGCTGGGTGGTTACCTAAGTCAATCACCACATCTCCAAAGGACAGAAGTCTGCATATTGACAGCAATCAAAAAGATTAGATGAAACTCACAGACAATGACTCAGACTGAAAAGCCCATCTAGCTATCAGACGAAACTCACCTACTCTCAGACAATGGATATGTATCTACCAGCAGATGTCCAGATGATGTAATTGAACATGTGACCAGTTACCATGCTCTATCTCAAAACTAGATGAAACCAGTTTTCAGCTATCCCTGAGTTTTCATTGGATCAAGCACACCCCACCTGACTTCAACCTAGGGTCCAGCAAGAAAATATAAAAAGCCTGGAAAATGCTCAGCTCTCTCTCTTGGGATCTGGTGCTCTTGGAATCTGCCTCCTGCCTCTCTGCTGGAATTCAAACACACTCTGACAAGACTTTCTCCAGGCTCCAGCAACAACTTTGCAACAAAAGACTTCTGTAGCAGAGAGGATCTCCTTCATCACTTTCAACCAGCTACCAGCAGACTCTATCAAAGTGAGTTACCATTATCCAGCATAATTTATAATTCAGACTTGATATCTTGAAAAGCACATTTCCACTTGTGATAAGATTCTTAAAAACTGCCGCTCTCTTGTAACATTATTAAATAAACCTTTTTAAAGTTATGTTCTGAGCACATGTCCTTAAACCTTGTAGTGCAGGTTAATGTAATTTAACAAATATAGTATTTAATTCCCCTTTTTCTTACATATGCTTATCTTATTACCTTATAGGTAATTGGTGGAGAATAAAAATATATTATTCTTACAGATATACTAAAAGGAAATGTTAAAGACAATCCAGGAACGTTAAGACCTTTGAAAGCAAAATGATGAAATATTTTGACACCCACCAGACAGGACTTAACAAAGATCTGGGTTTTCTATTACATTATAAACCATAAAATTATACTGCTTTGCCACTCGCTTATCATTCACTCATCTTTCCCTGTCTGTCACCCACCCAGCTCTCCCTGTTTCTCACCTAACCCACCCCACCCTCTTCCTGTGAGACTGTCATTGGAATGCTTTTATGCTTCACTTACATATTCTCACATATGTCAACATTTGCTCATTTCTGATGAAGAAGGGTTACTTTTGAGAGCTAATCAATCAAGAAATGTATTAAGTTAGTCCAATAAAAAAGGTATCATCTAATTTTCTTTTTTATGTTTTGCTTTATTTCTATATATGCCCAGATAATACACAAACCTCAGCTCTCATGCGCTGCATTAACTTCTACAACAACTATGAATTTCACTTTCATGGATGCTTAAATGAAAAAACCGCAACAACAAGAAATTACAAACGAAACAAACCAAAACTAAAACAAACATTACTACGAGGGGTGAATCATCCCAGAACATTTATCTAATCCAGATGCCCTGGGACATTCAGATACTGACAATTCCTCCATAAAAGATGATATGCACATGTAGAGATTGGGTGAGAAGAGCTGGGAAGGGAAAAAAAAAGAAGAAAATGTCCCCTCATGGTTGCAAATAAAGGTTCATGTCCTCAAGTCCAGCATTTGTTCTACCAGAGCTCAAAAGCAAGATCAGCAGGATGAAACTTCCACCCCCTCTTCCCCCACTAAACAAAAACCCCAGCCATTTGTACACCTCAAGCCCTGAAGCACAAAACAGCCTGCAAAATGAAAACTTTCACCTAGTGGTAAAAGCATCTCGTCTCTGCATTCTAAGCTGCTTTTATAACCTCAAAAATCTGCTGCCACAGTCTACATTAATGCAGCCTGACTTACATTCCCTCCCTCCAGCTATACATGTGTTCAGAAGTAATAATTGTTCTCCATGCTTGTTATTTTAAAAATGCCTTCATTGTTTAACATTTTTAGTGCTGCCCACCATGGGAAGAGATTATTAAAATATTGCTCCATGCTACAGTATGCTTAATAAAACAGTATGGCATACTTAATAAGATCACATGGGATACATGTCAGTCAAGATTGCTCCGGAGTGCAGTCTCGGCATTTCCAGGTGTTCATGCCCACGGGAAAGCCTAGCACTCTTACTCATTCACTATCCATCTCATTAACAAGCCATTGTAAATGTACACTCATGCACAAGCCTAATCTATATAATACAAATAACTAGCTATATGTCTTACATGTTTTACTTTATGGCAGTGCTAATCGCTCTTTTTATGGCATTGACCACAGGATCATGCCAAATAAAATCCCCCCCCCCCCTCCGAGGTGCAGAATAATGACATTGGAGAGCCTAGATAAATGAAAGGAAGTAATGATCTGCACATAAGCCAAGCAGTAAAAATGAGCAGATCAACAATTTGAAGAGTAATGTGGTTTATTAAAACAGACACCCAACATGGCCAGGTTTCACCCAAACCTGCATCAGGGGTAAACCTGCAGTACAAATGTATAAATTAAAATCATACACATACATCATAAAAAGTATAACTCATAATATCGGAACATAAGTAAATCACAGAAACCAAAATACAGTACTCAACAAAACAATTACATAAGAAATATGCAATTGTGCAGTCTAACTCATAATATGAATAAAACAATTATGTGGCAATCATAAAATGCTACATAAATAGATGTATAAGTAAGATGTAGTGGCAAATAAGTCCATATTATTACTGAAATCAACCCGTGCAGGATGTAAGCATAAGTGTGTAATTTCAGGCAATAGTGATTGGTGTACAAACACATAAAAGTGTATAAACAAGTAGGAAACTGTGTGAATAGATTAAAAAAAACAGAATCAAAGAGGACACATATCAAAAGAAGAATATATAACAAATTTCCCCCTAATTGTGTGACCCCACCCCTTTCCGAGGTGCAGAATAACGATGCACCATTGGAGAGCCTATCCAGGTTGCAACCCCACACACGGGTTTTGTGGCCCCATTTGGGGTCCCATCCCACTGTTGAGAAGCTCTGCTTTATGGTATTCTAATTGCTTAATGGCTTCTTAATGCTGTAATAGTAGGTTAATGATTTCTTCCAAAGATGCCAGACTCCATTGGGCAAGCCAAATACTCCACTTAAAAACAAATTCTATCACAGCAATTCTGTAACAGGCATGCCGGCTTAGACACACATTTCTGGCACATAAATACAGAAGTATGAGCTATTTACATTGCAGTTGCCCAAAGCACTCTACTATAAGCTTGTGGGTAAGTTGCATAACAAGGAGTTGGGAAGGGCAAGGGGTACATGGAGGAGGAGCATGGGAGAATGTCAACATGTCAAGCATCCAATTAGAATTCTATAAGATACACATGTTGAGTGATTCATCTAGGCACACCCACTACACCAGTGTCTGCATGTTCTTTTTCACACATTGATGTGGCATTTGTGCTAGTATTCTATAGTGGCATCAGACGCTCTGATGCCATTATAGAATTAATGCTCCCTGCGCAGATTCTGGGCACCATAAAGGAGGTGCCAATTTATAGAATTGCCCTGTATGCCCTCAATGTAGTTGGTCCCCAGGTGGACTGTGTGCTGCAGCACCATGGACATACACACGGAGCAGGGGGAGACCTCTCCTCACTTCCTGTTGGGAGGAGGGGAAAGAAGATTAGTCTTCAAGCCCTAATTCATAGGAAATACTCTCCATTCCTCTAGTGTCATTCACCCTTTCTTTTAAAGCCCTCAGTCACTTAAAAACAAAGCCCAATACCCACTTCGGAACTATATATATAACTTTACTGGGTGATTCAAGAAAATTAGAGCAGCTCATCTGTCAATATTAATAGATGTAGACAGAAAAAATTATGACTGAAAAGGATGACCCACTAAAAGCATTATAGGATTGCCTCTGGAAGAGATTATGTCCACCCCAAATTGAACATTTTCCCTCCATAAAAAGACAGTTTTAGAAAAAAATATCAACCTACATAAAGCGAAAATTTAATATTCTACTTATAGATAAAATTTTCTGTAAAATGTTTTGTGTTTGTAAAGTTTCAAAGGGTCACATTTATTAGGGTACAAGTCGAGCTGCAAAATTTGGCAGAGTACCTTTTCATATTTTGGATCAGGAAAAAAATAATGCTTTCTGGTTAGGTGACTTATTCTAAGCACAAATGGTAAGAGGGTATGTGGCACCGAGTTATACAGCTCTAAATGCATCTGGTGGTGTTTGCAATATAGATACCAGGAATACGTTCTGATGATTTACAGTTATTCATTCATTTGAATGATTATATTTTACAGGCTAGATTATCTGGGCAATTGTAAAATCTGCACTATTAAATTACTTGATAGCATGTTTATAAGTATATGTGAAGGAAAAGGCTTATGTCTGGAACCAGGGTCACTGCAAATGTATATTATTCTCTTGTCATCTGTGAATCTCTCTCCATATATCTGTATAACAAATGCAGGCTGTCAACGCAGTAAGGCTTACACAAAACAAAAATGACTCAAGGGATGGCCTGCTAATTACAAAGGCATTATAGGATTCTCCTGAAAAGATTAAGTCCACGCAAAAATGGACAACACTTTCGCACCATAAAAAGACAGTTTGAATTTATTTTTAATTTATTACAGAATCACAAACATATAGTGTATTTCAAAATTGAATTACTTAACCAGAAACGTAGATTCTACAGCAATAGATGGAAAATTTTGCGCCCATTATTTATTTATTATTACATTTGTACCCCGCGCTTTCCCGCTCATAGCAGGCTCAAAGCAGCTCACATAGTAATAGGGATTACAGAGTATTGATAGAGAAAATATAAGTATAGCAGAATAATCAAAGAGGGGATAGTAGGTGGAGAGGCACAATTGCAAAGATTTGGATTTTAAATGTTAATTTGTACTTTATTAAAACAGTGAGTTGTTTTCCGATGTCTCTTGTGTGTCTGGTTCAAGTACTGGGTTCTTTTGCGTGGAAAACAGTTTAATGATCAGTGATGAGAAGTGATTGAGGGGATGGGGTAGAGGAAGGGATCTCAGGGACATTTAGGTCCACCCATATAAAACCAGGTGAGCGTTTTACAATAGGCATTGTGAGCATCGAGCCTTTTATAAAATATATATATATAGTGCAACCAAGGATACGCACAGAAATGGCACCGTGAATAACAGAAAGGGCCATTTTGGAAATGTAGCTGGTTAAAAAAAAAAGAGTGGCGTCACAGAGGGATATATATGTACATATGGTGGGATGTTGATATCTGCTTTTTGCTGGCCTCCCACTTAGTCACCTCTCCCCTCTCCAGTCGGTTCAAAACTCTGCTGCCCGTCTCGTCTTCCGCCAGGGTCGCTTTACTCATACTACCCCTCTCCTCAAGACCCTTCACTGGCTCCCTATCCGTTTTTCGCATCCTGTTCAAACTTCTTCTACTAACCTATAAATGTACTCACTCTGCTGCTCCCAAGTATCTCTCCACACTCGTCCTTCCCTACACCCCTTCCCGTGCACTCCGCTCCATGGATAAATCCTTCTTATCTGTTCCCTTCTCCACTACTGCCAATTCCAGACTTCGCGCCTTCTGTCTCGCTGCACCCTACGCCTGGAATAAACTTCCTGAGCCCCTACGTCTTGCCCCATCCTTGGCCACCTTTAAATCTAGACTGAAAGCCCACCTCTTTAACATTGCTTTTGACTCGTAACCACTTGTAACCACTCGCTTCCACCTACCCTCCTCTCTTCCTTCCCGTTCACATTAATTGATTTGATTTGCTTACTTTATTTATTTTTTGTCTATTAGATTGTAAGCTCTTTGAGCAGGGACTGTCTTTCTTCTATGTTTGTGCAGCGCTGCGTACGCCTTGTAGCGCTATAGAAATGCTAAATAGTAGTAGTAGTAGATATATATGTGGCAATCCTACAACATATACATATATGTGGTGCATTTTGTACACCTGCATGCCCAAGAGCAGGTAATTAGGGAAATGCTTTCTTATGTCAAAATTTTGCCGCAAAAGAGGTGCTTTTGATCATTATAGAGGAGAATGCATTTGCATCTTTGAGCACTCCCCCCAGTCCCAGGTCAAACAGCGAAGTTAGCCAGGGGGCCATTATAACATACTGCCGTACAGAAACTATGAAGGAGCAACTAGAATAAACCTCATTTAAATTCATCCATGTTGCTGCATACATTTTATTTGGATTTTGCTCGGACCTTTTTCAGTAGTAGCTCGAGGTGAGTTACATTCAGGTACACTGGATATTTCCCTGTCCCTAGAGAGCTCACAATCTAGCGGCTGTATTTACTAAGGCGCACTGTAGGCGCATTAGTGTTTTAAACACGTGTTAAATGCTAATATACCCATAGGAATGTATTGGCGCATTAGCGTTTAATATGCCTTAACTTTAAAGGCGCGTTAAAAACACTAATGCGCCTTAGTTAAGTTTGTACCTGAGGCAATGGAGGGTTAAATGACTTACCCAAGATCACAAGGAGCAGCAGTGGAATTTGAACCGGCCACCTCTGAATGTCAAAATCAGTGCTCTAACCACCAGGCCACTCCTCCACTCCATATCTAAGGAAAGCCCTTTATAAAATTACCCCAGGGGTTACATGTGTAAACGTACACACAATTAAGAGAATGTGTACTTTTACTGTATGTAACTTATATGAAAATGTGTTCAAGGGGCATATTTGCAATTTGCATGCATTTATAAAACATGTGTGCACTTTAGTTGCAGATATTTAAGTCTGTTCCCAAGCAGGCTATCACACATTGGCAGCTTGTTATAAAAAATACCCTTCACATGTATAAATTCACTTTTAAACATGCAAATGGAGTCTAGGGTGTCTAAATGGAATAAACCACTATGCCTGCAAGTTACAACACAACAACAACTGAAAACTTGGATAACAGCTCTTTTGACGCATTAGTCTATTTAAGTACTTTCATATTCAAAGGTTCAATCTTCTAGAGAACAGGGTACACCGGAAGTTAAGTGAACCCTTTCACAAGGGATAGAACTTGTTACTGTCAAATGGATATTGCTAGCTACTGGGGGTGGTATGTGGGAATTTGGGAACGAACTCAACAGGTAGCTAGTTAGGAGCGGAAGAGCTAGCAAACATTTATTAAACGTATCTTTGACAGACAGCTGATTATTATCATTGATTCTTTACCTTGCCTTGCATTCAAATGCTGCTCTCATCAAGAGTGAAAGTTCTTCAAATCTAATTCCACAGGGTCATCCCCAGCACCCTAATATTAAGTACATCAGGGCTCTTAATGCCCCATGTAGGAAGCACAGCGGCACATATGAGGCATGAATGATAAAAGACATTTCTACAGTGTGCAGGGAGTAATCATGCTAGAAGATTTGCTATTTGGAGGGGGTGGGGGGGGGGGGAGTGAAAAATAACAGTTATTCAGACCAAAGCAGCTGCTAAAGTTCTCAATCGATGTTCAAAAAACAAAGGTGGCCTAAGAAGATGACTGAAAGAGAAAGCCAACAAAAAGAAGCATGCAAATTGATATCTGAAAGAAACATGTTGCAGTGCTGCTTTGAAAATTCTTCAAGAAAGGAAAACAGATTAACATGGAATATTGCCTCATGAGAGGGCAGTGCCCTCTGAAGAGAGACTTTTTTTGTAAATTTAAAATTCATTTTCTAGCCCTTCTGTATGTAAAGGTTAACCCAGGTTAGGATTGGTTAAAAAGAGAAGCAAACTTGTCCCTGCTATGCTGTGGTATAAGGTCAAAGGTCACATGCCTTCAGCACCCAGGAAGTATACCACAATCATTTCCTGAATAGCTACATGCCTACAAAATCCAACAGACCCTGCTTTTAAAATAACACATTCTAAACATCTGCGTTTTATTTCTTTATCTGTGTCAGCTGAAGCTCGGGTGAGGCCAGGGCTCACTGTGATTTATCAGGCACTGTTAAAGCAGTTTTACCACTGTTCAGCATCTTCATGTTATCCGTACTGTGCATGGAGGAAAGATCAACCACGGTTACACGCGGGGTGGACTGACAGTGGTCTGGGAGGGACCCCGGGCAATAAGGGTCATGGGCCCTTAATCACCTATCAAAAGTGATTAAACTAGATAGAGCCTAGGGGATAGTGGGCCCCTTAGTGATGTGGGCCGTCAGGCACTATCCTATTGTTTCAATGGTCAGTGTCTGACAAATTTTTCAGAACTATAGAATGAGTTGCATAATAGTGATGTGTACAAGGCAAAAACTTCTGGTCCATTTTCAGTTTGTACAGGCTTTTGTTTCCCCACAGTTTTCTGATGTTCCTCCATTTCTCATACATTCTTTTTAATAAAACATTGCTAACTGTAGTAATTGACATCCTGTGCATTAATTCATAGGTTAATATGTGTTAAATCAACTTAGTATGCAGTAAACCTTTAAGGAGCGTTAATGAACTGAATTTGTACTGATGTTTATAGGTTGTAATAGGCCAGCTGGTTTGAAAGTGTCTTAATAGGAAGTCTTACAGTGTCATTTCCACATGAACAAGCCAACAACAAAATATCTGTCAAACGTTTTTCTATAGGATATTTATAATCTTGGCATATTCCATAGGCGTTTTAATAAGTGGTTTTTATCCTACCTCGGTGGCCAGCAGTATCCCCAAAATTCTGAAAGCAGTCTGCTTCAGTTTAACAGAAATACCAGAAGCAGCAGGATGGGAAGATGGAAAATGGAAAAGAAGAACTATCACTAAAAAGTACTACACACTGTTATATAGTTTAAGAACTATAGAATAGAACACACAGAATTTCTGTGATGCCCAGGGCAGAGACAAGGTTTAGGGTGCCCTAAATGAACGCTCAGCCTTATGACCCTTCTACTCAAATTTTAGGTTCCTAATATGGGCTATTTGACAATCCTTTATAAAGGCAAAAATATGCACTGATGGTTCTTTGAGTTTGTCTGTCTGTCAGGATCTGTTGTTTGTTTGACTGCAGTGGCTCTTTGCTCCCCCCCTCAAAAGTTGCTGCCCTAGGCGACCACCTAGTCTTGCCTAATGGACAGGATGATCCTGATGTTGCCACGGTGAGCAGCTGAAAAAAAGGCATTACATTGTTGCTTATATTCTGCACACTCCTGTTAAATTCAATGCGGATTACATACTAAAGAGAATGGGGAATAACCCAGAGAATTACATGAGTCCTTTTTGGTTAAATGGATCTAATGCACTTTCCTGCTCACGTATAAAACAGGTGAAGTTACACATCAGCCCCTGAATTCTATATACAGCGCTCAAAATTGTGTGTGGAAATTTGTATGTGTGTGCAATTTAATTGAATGAACAAATTAACACCAATAATTGGGTTCTAACTGGCAACAATTTGAATTTACGCACACATCTCGCTAGCTGCTATTCTATAAAGGTGTGTGTGCAAATTCTTAAGCGTGGTTCTGAGAAGGGGACGTAGTTTGGCCTTGGGAGGGGCATGGGTGGGTCACAGGCATTCCAAGACACTGCGCACACTGTTATAAAATACACCTGATCTGCACCTAATTTAGGTGTGGGGGATGTACACCATGTTTCAGTTGGTGTAAATCCTCGCACCTAAAATTTAGGCGCAGATCCAGGCACTAAGCGCTATTCTATATACAGCACCCAACTCTGAGCACCATTGATAGAATAGCGCTTAGCGTTTATTTGTTCAGCGCTATTTATAGAATTCGGTCCTAGATTCCTAGCCCATCATCATTTCATATCTAATATATTGAATACAAAAATAACAAAGATAGTATGAAACAGGAAAAAAAAGAAAACCTGAAAAAGCAATGTATCATTAATTCGGGAACCTGTTACTCTGATGTCAGGCAGAAAGAAGGGGCCTATGTGATTTCTACCCTACCGTGCATCCCACCAAAAACATGTGTTCTGGAATGGGGGAGAAAGGGAGAGAGGGAGGAGGCAGGAGGGATCAGTGAATGAACTCACTGTTACCTTTTTTTTTTTCTAGCATAAGTCTTCTTTTTCCTGATACTGTCTGAATTTGAAACATCTAATTTAATCCATCGAAGGGCCCAGTCTTCCTTTTATTTCCTGTCTGTACTGGAACAGTCGCCTGTTCCAATTATGGCTTTCTCCAGCTCCTACATTTTTTGTGCTCCAGCTGGCTCAAAGCACACTTCCTTGGAAGGTAAAATGCACTAACTGTGCTGATCGGAGACTGATAGCTGGAAAGCCACAATATTTAATAGCTGAGCTGATAAGAGGAGGGGTTTATATATGCTTTTCTCAAAGAAGATGGAAGGGTTGGGGGAGGTATTTTTCAGCCTACACAAAAGAGTATTTCTGTAGTTGCACATTCAATTAAGACCCAGTTTGAGAAAATGATTTTTTGTGGACCAGAAAACAGCTTACATAACAGCTGCACTGCAAGATTCTGTCCATTTGCCTGTATGTCTGCTAAATATGCCTTTCCTGTCTCTGAGTCAGTTAAAGCTGACCTGGGACTTTACCACTGCTATTGTTTCAAACAACAGGGGTTTGTGGTATTGATACAGTATTACTGCTAAAAACATGAGAGTTTAGTAGTCAAGGGTAAAAGGGGTAAAGGGTCATGGATTTGATGTGCCACCTTTCTGTGGGTGATTATATGTATAAGAAAACCACACAACTTTCTGTCCTGAAGCAGTTTAATCGCTTATCGTAGTAGTAGTAGTTATCGGTAAGCATCCCTTGAGGCCTTATTGTCCAAGGCTACACACAGCTACAATTTATCCTCACAGGCGGGGCTCCGTTGGTAGGAAGGCCAGGACACACACTGAAGAAATGAAGAAAAGCACACCAAAAGCCTTGAAAACTACGTACGACCACCTACACTTCTGGAGATCACTAAAAACATATCTGTTTAAAAGGGCATACCCTACTAACCCAACGTAAATGCCTGATCTCTGCAACATAACAAAACTAAAATACGGATGGACATAACATAATTTTTCCGTTGTATGATTCCCCTTATGTGACTGTACAACATGAACTTTATCTTATCTCATCATCACTCTGTATTTGTTTACACCGGAGTCTGCAAACGCGTCCCTCTAGGGTACTATGTAAGCCACATTGAGCCTGCAAATAGGTGGGAAAATGTGGAATACAAATGTAACAAATAAATAAATTTTATTGCTTGCTGGCCTTGTAAATCTTTACTAGACCAAAGAACAGGCTCTGCAGAAATTAAAGAAACACTCAGAGGTGTTGACCAGCACTCTCACTTGCTCCTTGGTTTGCTGCCCTTAGTAGATCTAATGAAAACCTGGAATTTAATGAAGCTGTTTGCTCCTCTGGTTTCAGCAGATTTTCCGTTTGCAGGGTGGGACTGGAGACAGGAGGTGAGCTGGTCACAGAGCCAGGAAGGGGGTTAGAGTTACCATATTCCCAGAAGTGGAAACTAGGGGCATTTTCCTGCATGAGCGAGTGCCACTGACTTTTGGATAGAGCCTGGGAGGGCTGTTAGACTCTGCTGAAAGATTTTTAAAAATTAAAGCTGAAGTATGTAGCTTCTTGAAGTTGGGAAAATGCATTATTTACTTTAATATCTGTATTGAGTCAATAAAATCCCTCTTTTCCTTCACCTGTGCTTGTGGGAATACCGAGACACATTTTATTCACTTAGCCTTGGACGCATTTATTCACTCATTCTTTGACACATTTTATTCACTCACCTTTTAGTAATCCTAAAAACACATTAGGAGACTTCTAGCCTCTAAACACCTTGGGGTACCTTCTTGTTCACCCTGCACTGTCCTATCCCACCAAGGTTCTTTAAGACATGACATGAATTGCCAACTCTCTGTTTATATTTGATCATGAAGGAGTTTAACCTGCACGAGTGGCAAGTGTGCTGGGCAGACTGGATGGGCTATGTGGGTCTTTATTTGCCATCATCTACTGTGTTACTCTCCCACCCCACTACTCTTCCTTTGGTCATTCTTCTTGCCTTTGGGAACTCTCTTGCACCACTATTCTAGAGTTCCTTCCTGCCTTGCAAGATTGCCTCCCACAGGTAAGAATACACATGGCAACTGCAAAAAGCTATGCATTAACTGTTGAGGGTGAAGGGTTTCAGAAGCTTCCCATGCAGAGAAACAATTTTTAATGAGTGTTTTCTGTATTGCAGATAATGCAGTGCAGTTAGTACATCTATTTAGGTGGCACTGACTGTGCTGACAGCACCATATAATAAATACCACTGCGTCAACTGTAAGATGCAGTCTGTACCCATTCTCTGGTCCGTTCCATGTTTATGACTATGCGTTAAATGTTAAGGTGGCTTTTAATGATTTGGAATGCTAATATTTTGTTCTTTTGGCACTAATTTAACAACCCACAAGGGTAAATACTTCTACTTTTGATAATTATTCAGGGGCAGTGGAATTACTTTTTTTTTTTTTTTTGCGGGGGAGCCTAAGCTCTATCCCAATCCCCTGTAACCCCACCTTCACTCCAGATCATGCTTCCAAGATAGCAGCCCTGATTTTAATATCATTAAGGGAAATTCTATAATGCATGCCTAAATTAAGGCGCCAATTGCGTGCCTACAGAATACTAGCACTTATGCACGGGGATTGGTGCCCATAATTGGCAAATATGTACCTAAGTGCTAAGCATTATTCTGTAAACACGGTATACACATGTAGCTTAGGGGGAGATTCTATACATGGCGCCTAAAAAAATCAACGTGGAAAACATTTCCACCTAAGCATATTCTATAAGTGGTGCCTAGATTTAGGCATAGTATATAGAATAAGCTTAGCTGATATCCCAGCGCTTAAAACTATGCACCTCTATTTGCACCAACGAAAACAAGGTGTAAATCCTGGTGCATAGATGTAGGTGCAAAGGGCCCTATTCTATAACTACACGCAGAAATTTCAGAACGCCCATGAAGTGCCCATTTCCATGCCCATAACATGCCCCTTTTACTCTGCACACGTTAGAAATTAGGCACAGTGCATTACAGAATAAATTTAGCGAGTTGTGTACATAAATTTGAATTATTGCCAATTAGTGTTCATTATTGCTTAAGTGCTGTTATCAATGTTAATTAGCTTAAGCCAATTAAGTAATGAACATTATTATGTGTCCGAACTGAGGTCTGTGCATCAGCCTGGAAGCAAAGAGGGTTAATGGAAGACTTTCTGCATCTGTGCTGTTATATCAGAATAAGTAATTCTGTTAATTCAGAAAAAACCTGAAAACACATCTTTTCAAGAAGTCTTTCCCCCCTGGATCTCCCTAATCTCATACCAACATACATCACGAAAAGTTCAAAAATGAAAAACAGTAATATTAACCTCTCTCACAATATGCTAATATATCAACCTAAGCGTTTATTGTACTTTTGTATTATGTACTAGGCTTCTACAAAGCCACATTGAACCTGCCATATGGTGGGAAAATGTGGGATACAAATGCAGTAAATAAATAAATAAATAAAATAGAATCTGCTTGGATTCTGGTGCGGATCTCTAGGCATAATATATAGAATCCGGGGGTTAGCGTTCAAATGCAAGTAGGCTGTACCTGTGGGCGGAGCATGAGCAGTCCACCCAGCGACTCGCCCAACTTATAGAATATCATGAGTTGCATGCACTGCAAGGTGCATTTAACCACCGCAACTTATGCCTGCCATTGACATGGCATAAGCAGTCAGGCTTTGGAACATTTTTGGGAGAGCATCTTTTATATGAAGGACTATGAGACGTGTCCATTTTGCAGATGTCTTGATTTTCTGATAGTGGAGGAGTGGCCTAATGGTTAGGGTGGTGGACTTTGGTCCTGGGGAACTGAGGAACTGAGTTCAATTCCCACTTCAGACACAGGCAGCTCCTTGTGACTCTGGGCAAGTCACTTAACCCTCCATTGCCCCATGTAAGCCGCATTGAACCTGCCATGAGTGGGAAAGCGCGGGGTACAAATGTAACATAAATAAATATTTTGACTTCATTGTGACTTCTTTCTTTTCTATGTCATGAGATTGCCATCTATATATCTCTCTCATATTGGCCATTTTTGTTGGTTTTTCACATACTTGCTGATGTTAAGCACATGGTTATATTACAACAACAAAAATTTTGTTTATACTATAAAAGGTGGGTTTTTTTTTGGTCAATGATTGATAGTAGCCTTTCTACTAAAGTGTGGACTTTTCACACTGGGGCCTTTTCCCCTCTTGTTTTGGATTATGCTGGTAGTTTGAGAGCTACTCACAATATAGATATTTTTGATGGTTGGATTATTTATTGGGTAACTGAAATCACCCATTATTAAAAGTGTTGCCAAATTTGCTAACTTCCTTAATTTCTGTTAAAATTTCATCTTCTGTCTTCATTCTGGCCAGATGGACAGCAGACCCCCAACACTGTTCTCTTTCCCTTCAAACATGGAGTTTCTATCCATGAAGATTCTATGTTGCCAGGGATGGCTAAAGGGACCATGGCACCCTGAGCTAACATTTGGTTTGGCGTCTTCCCATTGGAGTACCCCCCATGGCTTAGTTTTAAAGGAAATTTCCCCCTCCTGAATACCGAATGCATTTCACCTAACGCTATTCACATCGTCCCCTGCGTCTTCCCCCTGCCACATCCTGTGACAGGAAGTTGTTTTAAAGGAGGAGCTTGGGCACAGCAGAAAGAAAGACACCTGGGTGCTTATGAGGGTAGTGTTAGGGGTAACGCTGTCTGTGTTTGGAAGGGGAAAGCTGCCTTTACAGGTAGATGGCTTCTTCCCTGCACACGCAATGCCACCAGGTAAGCTCTGGTCCAGCTTAACCTCTAGGGCCAGTGACATCACAGGCTCAGGCATTTGGGGTCCTTTATCTCCAGTGCCCTGGGCCAGAGCCTCACCTGGTCCATGGGTTAAGCCAGCTCTGTAAGCTGTAATCTTTTTACTGCACAATTTTTATTCAATTTGACTCAATGCCCTCTTAAACATATAGAGCTAGATTCTATATATGGTGCCCAAAAATTCCACGTGGAAAAAAATATGCCTATGCTATTATCTATAGTATGCCTAAATTTTATAGAATAGCCATAAATTTCCACACGGTATACAGAATTACACTAAGTGCCTCTCCACGTGACCAAATCTAGTCATGGCCATTTATGCCATGTTTTCCTTGGCATAAATCTGGACACCTAAATTGGGCGCATAACAGGTGTATTCTATAACAATGCACATAGATTTTAGAAAAGCACATGCCCCTTTTCAGCTACTTAGAATTTACGCACTCCACATTCCAGAATAAGCTTAACGAGTTGTGCGTAAATGTTAATTAATGTCAATTAGTGCTAATTGCTTAATATCCAATTGACAGCACTGATTAGCTAAACAATTAAGTTATGCACATTGCTATAGAATATGCTTCAGTTTCCACGTGGAAATTAAGTCACGACATAGAGTATCCCTGGGATAGCGCCACTTGCCTGCCATCCAGTGGCTTTAAGTAAGGTAATACATCACACTTTAATAGATCCTGATAAACAGTACATAATGGTATTATAATGAAGCTCAATGCTGATCTTTTCACAGCAATTCGTGAAGCATGGCCCATGTCGGCTATGGGGTCCTTTGTCTTCATTTTGGACTGCACTAAATGAGATAAGTGATATAAGCAACTTTAAGATATAAAAGCATGATTAGTAGAGTGGAGTGGAGTGGCCTAATGGCTAGTGTAGTGGATTGCAGACCTAGGGAACTGAGTTCGATTCTCGCTGTTGCCTGATGGTCGGCAGTGGTTGAGATCCTAGAGAACCAGGTTCAATTCTCTCTGCAGCTCTGTGTGACCCTGGGCAAATCACTTAGCCCTCTGTTGCCCCAGGAACAACCATAGTACAATGCACTACTTAGACTGTGAGCCCAATAGGGACAGGCTCAGTACCTGTAAAGTGAAGCTATAAACCGCTTAGGTCTAAGAGGTATATAAATACTCAAATGAATGAATGAATGAAGAGTTGAGATATAAATTATAAAAATGGAATAAAGTTGGACTTTGTAATTTATCAGACCGATGACAACTCAGGTGAATCATGAGCCAATAGAGCTCATGCGAAATGAATCACCACCGAGGTTTGTTTTAAAAGTATTTATATAATGGTTTAAGTAAGGAAATGGCACATGGCAGGGTGCCTGTGAATAGATTTTGGCACATGCACTAAAGAGTCAATTCTACAGTATCATGTAAGTTACATGCGTAACTGGGATCCCTGCCCATGCTCTGGACTATGTATGCCCCCTTGCAAATATACGTTATGTAAGTTAAGCAGGTAGTTGCAGAATAGCACTTAGGCACCCTGCTAGCACATACATGGGTAAGTGTACGTATACACACAAAAATGTGATTTAAATATCTAGCCTGTCCTCCCAATAGAGCCCAGAACAGGTTACAAAAAACCCCATACATAATCAAATAAAAACAAACAAGGAATAATATTTTTAAAAAACAGTTTACGAAAAACAGACATAATCAATGGACAAATAATAAAAAAAAAACATAAAATCCAAAACCAAATATGTAAGCGATGCTAAAAATTACACAATACTTCATTAAACTGTAGAGTTTTTACAGCTTTCCTAAACCCCAGTAAATCATTAATAGATCAACAAAAAGAAGGCTCAGAATAAGAGTCTGCACAAGAGATGGAAAGATCTAGCTGAGGGAATGAAAAAGTATCTCCCCTTGAGAACGCAAACGGCAATTAGGAACATAATTTAAAACCTTCTAGACATTTAAACACATAAATGTGGGCATTTAGATTACAGAATTACCCTTTAAGTGCATTGTGGGACAAGATGCTGAAAACTTTTGGCATTAGAAAATGCATTAAATATTTAAGATACTTTCAGGTGAATTTTCGAAAGAGAAGGACACCCATCTTCCGACACAAATCGGGAGATGGGCGTCCTTCTCTCAGGGTCACCCAAATTGGCATAATAGAAAGCCGATTTTGGGCATCCTCAACTGCTTTCTGTTGCGGGGATAACCAAAATTCACGGGGGCGTGTCGGCACCGAACCGAAGATGGGACTGGGGCGTGATTTAGAGATGGGCGTCCTTAGTCAATAATGGAAAAAAGAAGGGCGTCCTTGACGAGCATTTGGACGACTTTACTTGGTCCATTTTTTTTTCACAACCAAGCCTCGAAAAGGTGCCTGAACTGACCAGATGACCACAGGAGGGAATCGGGGATGACCTCCCCTTACTCCCCCAGTGGTCACCAACCCCCTCCCACCCCCCAAAAAATTTTTTTTAAACATTTTTTGCCAGCTTCTATGCCAGCCTCAAATGTCATACCCAGCTGCATCACAGCAGTATGCAGGTCCCTGGAGCAGTTTTTAGTGGGTGCAGTGCACTTCAGGCTGGCGGACCCAGGCCCACCCCCCCCCCCCACCTGTTACACTTGTGTTGGTAAATGTTGAGCCTAAATTTCATGATTTAGGCGTCCCTGACCGTATTATCGAAATGAAAGATGGACGCCCATCTTGTTTCGATAATATGGGTTGCCCTGCCCCTTTACAGGGCCATCCTGCGAGGACGACCTCATGACAACTTGGGTGCCCCGTTCGATTATGCCCCTCCACGGGAGTCTCCCATTTTTAGCTCATGGTAGAAATCAGCTGGCGGCAAATGCTCACAGGAATATAATGGGCATCTTGGCGTTTACCACCAGCTGATTTCTACTGTGAGCTAAAAATGCTACTGTAGCTTAGTAAAAGACCCCTTATAATTTTAAAAAGATCATAGGCCAAAAATATATATTCATAGCTTCTAAAATGAGAGCGATGTGGTCCCTTTCCATCTTACTTTTATATTTTCAGTGTCGAAGTTGGAAGCACCACACTGTGATGCCACTAGTAATCTTAAAGCTGTGCTGCACTTGGTTAGTGTCTTATGATGACTGAACAGACAATTTTCAAGAGCCATTCTACCCATGTAAATGATATGTATATAGCTAAAAAGGTGAAGATTAAATACATATATTGCTGATCTGTTGTTAGTGATCTGTAATTTTGTCATTAAAATTATCCGTAGTACCTGAAGATTGGAGGGTGGCCAATGTAATGCTGATTTTTTTTGAGGGTTCCAGGGGTGATCTGGGAAATTACAGACTGGTAAGCCTGACTTCAGCACCGGGGAAAATAGTGGAAACTATTATAAAGTATAAAATTATGGAACACATAGAAAAACATGGTTTAATGGGACAGAATCAGCATGGGTTCAGCCAAGGGAAGTCTTGCCTCACCAGTTTGCTTCATTTCTTTGAAGGTGTAAATAAACATGTGGGTAAAGATGAGCTGGGTGATGTAGTATATCTAGATTTTCAGAAAGCTTTTGATAAAAGTTCCTCATGAGAGACTCCTAAGGGTCAAAAAGTCATGGGATATGAGCTAATGTCCTTCTCTGGATTAGGAATTGGTTATTGGACAGAAAACAGATAGTAGGGTTAAATGGCCATTTTTCTCAATGGAGGAGGGTGAATAGTGGCGTGCCGCAGAGATCTGTACTGGGACTGGTGCTATTTAACATATTTATAAATGATCTGGAAATTGGAACGAGAAGCGAGGTGATTAAATTTGCAGATGAGACAAAACTATTCAAAGTTGTCAAAAACACATGAGGATTGTGAAAAATTGCAGGAAGACCTTAGGAAACTGGAAGTCTGGGCATTCAAAATTTAATGTAGACAAATGCACAGTGATGCACATTGGGAAGAATAATCCAAATCATAGTTAACTGATGCTAGGGATCACCTTAGGAGGCAGCACTCAAGCAAAAGATCTAGGTGTCATTTGGCCACCGCCCAGTGTGTGGCGGTGAAAGCAAACAGGATGCTAGGAATTATTAGGAAAGGGATGCAAAATAAGACCAGGAATATTATAATGCCTCTGTATCGCTCCATGGTGCAATCTCACCTTGAGCACTGTGTTCAATTCTGGTCACCGTATTTCAAAAAAGATATAGCAGAATTAGAAAAGGTTCAAAGAAGAGGGACCAAATGATAAAGAGGATGGAACAGCTCCCATATGAGGAAAAGCTAAAGAGGTTAGGGCTCTTCAGCTTGGAAAAGAGACGGCTGAGGGGAGATACGATTGAGGTCTATAAAATTCTGAGAGGTTTAGAATGGGTAGAAGTGAATCGATTTTTCACTCTTTCTAAAAGTACAAAGACCAGGGGACACTCAATGAAATTAAATAGAAATACTTTTAAAACAAATAGGAGGAAATATTTTTTCACTTAAAGAATAGTTAAGCTCTGAATTCGCTGCTGGAGGATGTGTTAACAGTGGCTAGTGTATCTGGGTTTAATAAAGGTTTGGACAAATTCCTGGAGGAAAAGTCCATAGTCTGTTATTAAGATGGACATGGGGAAGTCACTGCTTGCCCCGGGACTGATAGCATGGAATGTTGCTACTAATTGGGTTTCTGCCAGGTACTTGTGACCTGGATTGGCCACTGTTGGAAGCAGGATACTGGGCTAGATGGACCATTGGTCTGACCCAGTATGGTTATTCTTATGTTCTGATATACTTTTACCTAATTTTTTTGATGACTTCTCAGAGCATGGCAAGTCCAGGGAAGACAAAACCACGCATATGTTTGCATTTTCAAAACTATGTTCATTGTTTTGTCAGAAAAAGTATTGGTAGAAAAGTACTATTATGCCTTACCGGTTAATTGTCATTCCTTTATTCCTGCCAGACCAGTATAGAACAACAGGATCTGCCTTGCCCCCAGCAGTTGGCGACGAAGCACATCTGCTCATCTTCTCTACATCTATCTATCTATCTATCTATCTATCTATCTATCTATCTATCTATCTATCTATCTATCTATCTATCTATCTATCTATCTATCTATCTATCTACTGGTTTATCCAGGAAGCTAATCAGTTTACTGTTGCCACAGTTTCCTTCTCCTAAAACTTAACAGCTCATTGTTAACATGGAATACCACTACTTTTACAGTGTTTTTTTTATTCTTTTTGATATGCATGAATTATTACCTCATGATTATATTACAATCTCTTGTTTTCCTGGGAAAGTTGAGCCCACATTTTCCATCTGCCTGACATGCTAGAGTGGGATCCTGGACCAGTCTGTCAGTACTCAAGGAATGACAGTTATATTGCAATTGCACTATCCAGACTAGAGGAATATACCAAAGCATTCCCTATGTAGGATGGAGCATGTCCATCATGTTTTCTCAACTAGTGCGCCAACGTTTGCACATGGCTAGGCCCATTGATGCAACTTACAATGACAGGAACAAATGTGAACTGTCTCCCCATGTTACAGTCCTACAAAGTTACTGCAGGGAAATTGATGAAGTCTACCCAGGAGGTAGTCTGTACCCTTGTGGAGTGTGCTGTCATTATGAACCATGCAACCCTGTACAACATAGGGGGTAGTTATCACTTTATTATCTACCTGGCTATAGATGCTGCCTCTTCTTTACAAGGTCCCCCCAAAAGAATTAAGCTCCTGTTTGTCCTTCCGAAGAACTAAGCTACCTTTAAATACCTATGCATTCCTTGTTTGTTTGCACATGTGATACCATAGTATTGTTCAATGGTGAAAAATAACAAAAGAAAAAAATTCCACATAAATACCAAGAGAATAGATAATAAGGTGATTGCAATACCCTAAGCACTCTCGAATGGAGAAACAAGGAGAGGGAAGGCATCAATCAAATGCGTTTCTAGGTTAACGGACCTCCCACAGCACACAGCTGTCCCAAGTCTACAACCTCTATGCATGTCTCAATCACCTGTCACACCCACCTCCATTGTACCATAAACACTTTACAAAACTTATTGAAAACTTATATTATTGAAAATATATCAGTAACGCATGTGTCCTCACCAGCTAAGTGACCGCTTTTTGTTTGATATCTCTCTCTATATTTTTAAATATTTTTTCTGATAATTAAAAAAAAATCAATAATATAAGTTTTCAATAAGTTTTGCATAAAAATTAAATAAAGTGTTTATGGTAGGATACAGATGACTGAGAAACACATAGAGGTTGTGGACCTGGGACAGCTGTGTACTATGGAAGGTCCGTTAACCTAGAAACTCATGATGTCCTCCCTCTCCTTGTTTCTCCATTTGTGATTGAGAGTGTTTAGGCTATTGCAATCACCTTTTAACCTATTCTCTATTTTTGTCATGACATTGTTCAATAGAATATGTACTGCTTTTTCTTTGTTGCATCATCCAGACATTGCCCACTGAGGGAGGCAGATGAATATAGACTGACTTTCCTGTAGCGTAGGCATATATATGTAAGATGAACAGATTTCTTCTGTCTCCCCCTGCTGCTCTGTACTGGTTTGGCATGAATGAAGAGAAAAAGATGGCTCAATCTCTGTGGGAACTCTGTCCATCAGCAATTGTGAAAGGGAATGTAAGCCTGGACTTTGCAACAGAGCAGGTAGTTTTAAAAATTATCCTCTTGGGGAATCTGATGCACTTCAGCTGCTGCTGTCTAGTGAACAAAGAGGTTTAATTTTGTTCCCAACTATTTAAAAATAAATCATATACAACATCCAGGGGAAGAGTCTTTTACAAGTGGTGTTCATCTCTATTAATACATTTATGGCAAAAAAATATGCAGGATTGGGTGCACTCCATTCTTTATTACTGTGCACAGATAAGAACTTTATTGCTCGGTAAAAGTGTAAACAGAAAGGCTTTCATAAAGAAAGGGGAGAGGAAGGAAATCACTCCAACAATTTTCCCAATACATTTTAGGCAAACCCAAAACATATATTACCAAAGCCAAACATTTTCTGCAGAGAACATTCCTGCCCCAGTGTGGCTCTTAATGTTTCTGCCCCTTTACCTTCTCCCTAACTCTCCTAAACTCAGCCTCTCATAAAACAAGGACTGAAGACTCCTCAGACTTACTGCATTTTATTTCTTTCTCTGCTTGCCGTCTGCCCCGCTATTTGAAATCATTACTATAAATAGCTGGTTTTAAGCTAATCACAAACACAGAGGAAAGGAAATGACTGCAGCCATGACGTAAGTGTCCAGCACTGGCACCCAGATGTGAGAGCTGTATGTGGGTACTGGGAAATCTCTGCTGCCACTGGTTTAACCAGACCCGTTATCAATAAAAGATTTATATTTGCTTAATAAATTATACTCAAAATCACATGATAGCCAGAGTTCTCACACTGTGAATCAGCAGAAACCTATCAGTGATCTCTCCTTAACTATAGGCAACACAAAAAAGTATAATCTAATTATTTGAGGGGCCCTTTTACTAAGCCGTGAAAGCGTCTACACGTGCCCAACGAGCACCAAAATGAAGTTACCATACGTCTACTGCGTAGTTCTTGTGGCAATTTCATTTTTGGCGTGTGTCCAATACATGTGTCCGAAAAATCATTTTTATTGTCGGCCACGACCATGCGCCAAATGCCACTTGGCGCACGTAGGTCATTACCGCTCGGTTACCGCATGAGATTTTACTGCTAGGTCAATGGCTGGCGGTAAGGTCTCAGACCCAAAATGGACGCGCGGCAATTTTGATTTTGCCACACATCCATTTTCGGCAAAATTTTAAAAAGGCATTTTTTTACAGGTGCGCTGAAAAAGGATTCTGCGCGCCCCCAAAACACGTGCCTACACTAGCGCAGACCATTTTTCAGTGCACCTTAGTAAAAGGACCCCTAAGTTTCTATATAAGACAAGTTCTACAGTTGCAATTGCTAGACATAAAAAAGAATAGATCTGTATACACACTGACCAAATGTGTCTGAACATACAGTCAGTAGCAGTATATAACACTGAGGAAAGAATTTAAGAACATAAAAAATGGCCATGCCCCCTTTTTGGTTCTGCGCTTAAAAATTACACGTGCATTTTCATGGAATATTGACTAGGAAGATGAGCACATAAAATTCAAATTTTTGCCAATTAGTATCAATAATTGCAAGCACCCAATTATTGACACTAATTAGCTCATTATTCGATTAACTACTACTACTACTACTACTACTTGTACACTTGAACATGAAGAGACAGTCCCTGCTTGACAGAGCTTACAATCTAATTAGGACAGACAGACAGAACAAACAAGAGATAAGGGAATATTAAAGTGAGGATGATAAAATAAGGGTTCTGAACAAAGTGAATAAGGGTTAGGAGTTAAAAGCAGCATCAAAAAGGTGGGCTTTTAGCTTAGATTTGAAGACGGCCAGAGATGGAGCTTGACATACTGGCTCAGGAAGTCTATTCCAGGCATATGGTGCAGCAAGATAAAAGGAATGGAGTCTGGAGTTAGCAGTGGAGGAGAAGGGTGCAGATAAGAGAAATTTACCCAGTGAATGGAGTTCCTGGGGAGGAATGTAGGGAGAGATGAGAGTGGAGAGGTACTGCGTGTCCAGATTTGCATGCACAATTTTGAGCACCATGTATAGAATTTGGGGTTAAGTCCACCTGTACTTTCCGCTACAGAATAGTGATGGAGGGGCCCTTTTACTAAGCCGCATAGGTACCTACGCACACTCAATGTGCATCAATTTGGAATTACTGCCTGGCTACCATGATGCCTGGATGGTAATTTCATTTTTTACGTGCACTAGAAACTGGGTGGTAATCGTCATTCTATGCATGAGACCTAACCGCTAAGTCAATGTCTGGCAGTAAGGTCTCAGACCCAAAATGGGCGCGTGCCAATTTTAATTTTGCCGCACATCCATTTTCAGCAAAAACAGGTGCGCTGAAAAGTTCATCTGCTCGCGCCTAAAACACACGCCTACACTTGCGCAGCACATTTTTCAGCACACCTTAGTGAAAGGAGCCCTTAGTCTGCATTTGCATGCTGAACTTTTTATAAAGGGTTTGCCTGTAGAAGTCTTTCCTTCTCTAAAGCTGCAGAAACTGGAATCATAGTAAAAAGGATGTGTGTATGTGTATGTTTTTAATTGTCTTTTTCCCTCTCGCCTTACCTTTGCCAGAGACATAAATGAGGCCCATCTAATTTGAACTGCCACTGGAAGACTAGTAACGTAACTAGACTCCTCCTTCGCTGATGGAATTTTAGCATGCAAAATGAAACTGCCCATGGAATAAAATCTTGCAATTTTCCTCATAGGGCTGTCACAGAGCTAGAGGGGTTTACCATGCTGAATCCTGTTTCTACAACCATAAAATATAATTTTAAAGATTACTCAAAACGTTTCCAGAAGAGGAATCCAAATTCATCTTTCCTTTTAAACTTACAGAGGCCCTTTTACCAAGCTAAAATGTGTCCTGCTATACACCCAACAAGGGTCTCTTTCCCTTGCTGAGGTCACTTTTAGCTCTGCCGGTAAAAGACACATTTTTCTCTTTGTCCAATAACGGCCATGTGCTAATTTTACCTTTAGTGCTTGAGCATCTACCACTACCTATTTTGTAGGCAGTAAGGGCTCACCTTCTAACCACATGCTAATTGGTTGGTGTGCGGCGATATAGGTGCGCTAACTGATTAGCACAGAACCAGTGCTTTTTTTGTGCCGGTACGCGCCAGTACGGTGTACCGGCACCTTTTTTCTAAGGGTCGGCTCACCTGCCTGCCTTCAGCTCTCCAACTTTCCGTTCGTGCCCCCTGCGTTGACATCTTCTATTTACCCGAAGTCGCACTGGCGAACCAGCAGTGAAACTAAGCAGCAGGCAGGCAGTCTCGTCTCCTCGTCGCCTTCCTCTGATGTAATTTCCTTTCCGTGAGGGCGGGACGCTGAGAGGGAAGGGAAGTGACGAGGAGGCGAGCCTGCCTGCCTGCTGCTTAGTTTCTCTGCTGCGACTTTGGGTAAATAGAAGATGTCAACGCAGGGGGCACGAACGGAAAGTCGGGGAGCTGAGGGCGGGCAGGTGGGGCTGGGGTTGGAATGATCTCGTGGGCAGGTGGAGGCAGGGGCGAGCCACTGGACATGGAAGGGAGGGGGAGGATAGGGGGCAATGGAGAATTGCTGGACATGGAGGGGAAGGCAGGGGAGAGAGGAGCATCGCTGGACATGGATGGGAGGGGAGGGCAAGGGAGAGAGGAGAATCGCTGGACATGGATGGGAGGGAAGAATAGGGGCAAGTTCATATGTATGTATGTGTCTAAAATGCCTCTTATAAAATCACCCTCCATATACAGGTACATACTCCTGCTAGAATTCAGCGTGACAGTGCAGCACAGAATTTGCGCAGAATTCCTAGCCACACAGGATTTACCATTTTCGCACAAAATCTGATCCCTGCCAGCAGCCCTTGACATCATGTGTCACTGCTGAAGAGGCAATAATGAGAATCTTTTTAAAACTCTCACGGTAGTACCGTGGGAACAGTGACCGCAATTTATCCTGAAGTAATGGGGATAATTTTGACAGCTACCCCCTTCAGCCTCAGTGGGCCCACCCTGGGCCTACCTTAATGTGCCCTGGTGGTCTAGTGGCCTCTTCAGGGGCAGGAATAACCCCACTCTTTCCTTCCTGCTGCTGCCATTCTTACCAGTGCCACTGCTTCTTCAAAACGACCACAGAGACTTCAAGCGGCAATCTCGTGAGGCTGCTGCAGGAAGTCTTGGTGGCCATTGTGAAGAAGCGGATAGTGGACAGAACTGCAGCAGCAGGCAGGAAAGAGTGAGGTTCTTTCCTGCCCCAAGAGGTAATCCCGATGTGTGCCTCTGCAGCTCCTCCTACGCTGGACCGGTGAGTGCAAGGGTGATGGGGACTGGAAAAAGATGGATGGAGTGTGGGGAGCTGGAAAAGTGAATGGTATCTCTGTACAGGGAGGGGGTCTGTAAGATGGATGAACTATGTGTGCAGAGGTGGGGCTATAAGGTGGATGAAGTGTGGGTGCAGGGAGGGAGGGCTGGGAACAAAGATGGATGGCTGTAGGTGCAAAAATATTGTCTAAATTATGATAAACTTGCAGAATTTTGCATTTTTTGGCACAGAATTTCACCAGGGGACAATTAGGTGTGTACCGATATGCAACCCAGGTATCTGGGGAAGGGAAGGAAAGGGAAATGGGGAAGGGAAGAAGTTTGGGCACAGCATGGATGGAACTGTGACATACAGATGTTATAAAAACACATCTGCATGTGTACTTCAAGAATTTACACCAGGTGTAAATATATGCAGCTGTACACTATAGTGACAAGAATTACCAAAACTTTAGTTCAAAGTGTCTGTGCAGCTCAAATATATCTGCAGAGTAATCTGCTTAAAAAATTACCCAAGAAATTTCTTTGCTTTAAGTTTAAAAATTGTGTAGGTTTTTAGACCTTACTCTTCGGAAGAAACGCGGGAGGGGAGATTAGATGATAGAGACGTTTAAATACCTATATAGCATAAATGCACAGGAGGCGAGTCTCTTTCAATTGAAAGGAAGCTTTGGAACGAGGGGCATAGGATGAAGGGGATAGGGGATAGATTCAGAAGTAACCTGAGGAAATACTTCTTCACAGAAAGAGTGGTGAATTAAGCCTACGGCCTCTTGGTGGAGATGAAAACAGTGTCTGAATTTAAGAAAGCTTGGGACAAGTATATATGAGCTCTAAGGGAGTGATAAGGAGAGATGGCATGAATGGGCAGACTGGATAGCCCATCAGGCTCATTTTCAAAGCACTTAGCCTCCCAAAGTTCCATAGAAACCTATGGAACTTAGCCTCCCAAAGTGCTTTGAAAATATGCCTCCATATGGTCTTTATCTGCCTTCATGTTTCATGAATTCCTTCAGATCCAAATGATATTTTTCCATAGTGAAAAGGACATCTATGCAGATTCCTGCCTTTCTTCTTCTGAGGGTAAGGAGTAAAACATGAGAATGGCTGAGTACAGCTTTGAAGATAGTTGTTAACTCTGTAATTGCTTTTCTTATTGCTGATGGCATCCAGCCTACTCCACCTTGTGCTATGTCAATGGCTCTCTGTTCTGTTCTGGATTGCTTTCACAAGATTTTCTGGGCTCAAATATGTACACACCTAAGTGACAAAGAAATAATGCCAACATATAGTGGTGGGGAATCACCAAAGGATTTCTAGATCATGCACTGGAATAGAGCTTTGTTTTGAAAGCAGCATTATTCCAGCACTGGCTACACTTTTCAGCAACTTGGAATCAAGTTGTGGGAATGTGCAGCACTGTTGAAAGTTCCCATGTAAATATAACGGAACTAGGGGGGGGGGGGGGGGGGGATAACTTGAAAAGCTTTTTCAACCTGTAAAGCCTGTTTTACACTTAGAAAAAAGGCTTTCATAAAATTGTGCAACTGTATACACATGTATAAAAGTGCATGGGAAAGAGGTACCTAATTTTTTTACACTGTGTAGGCATTCCCAAGGGCATAGTACAAATACTGTACTATAGCTAAATGTAACTCACTATGATATGAACTACTACTGAAAAGGCACAAGCTAAATCCAACATTCATGTCTGTGTAGAGTGGAGACAAAGTTGTGATGTACACATGTATTTTTGTGTGTGTACATACACAGAGCACAGAAACACATTTATACCTTTCTGGAGCTGCAGCTGGGAGCCTATTTTATAAAAGCACATATTTATTATTTATTTATTAGGATTTATTTACTGCCTTTTTGAATGAATTCACTCAAGGCGGTGTACAGTAAGCGTAAATCAAACACAAGCAATAGATAATTACAGCAGTAAAAATATTCAAACAACAATATAAAGAATGGTATAGTACACTACTTACAATGTCAACACAAAATGTAATAGAACATTTTAATACACAGCGTAGGGTATAAGCAAAGATGGAACATATAGATAGGTAAGAGAGTAAGAGGAGTTAGAAAATAAGGTGACTAATTTAAAGTAAGTTGCACATGAAGACAAAGAGATGATTAACATAGCCACCTATGCTGTCTTTAAAAAACTAGACTAATATAGACACCCTTTTGGACTTCTCACATAGGTGGCCTTTTCTAAAATTACCCTCAAGGTTGTCAAAATGTAGGTGCTAGGATGCAGTGTAAGTGTGAATTCTATATTGGCAAGAAGGATCACTACATCCTGTGATGCACAGTGTTGCTGAGCAAACTGGCTGCAGATTAGAGATCTGTAGTGCCCTGCTGAATGCGTGGTATCTGGTAGAACTTGATTACTATAGGCAGCACCGGTCTCCCTGGAGAACAGCAACAGAGGAGCGTAATAATCTGGCAGCAAAAGCAGTCAGTACAGGGCCCTGCAGGTCAGTATGCACCCACAAACCCCAGTACCGGTCCAAAAGAAAGTCCACACAAAGGAAGGGGGCAGGACCTGACAACATTCACTGACTCAAAGGCCCCATGCTGACTGCCACTAATGGGCATAGTGGAGGTGGAGCAGTGCTGCTTCTAAGATCCTATCCACTGATTTCAGTTTCAATCCACAGTTTGTGAACCACCAAGTTAGGGACTCTCAGGCACCCTGTTTCACAAAGAAAACAAAGTTATAGAGTGGAAGAAGTTGATATTCAAAAGCACTTATATGGTTTTAAGTGGGGGCAGACTGCTTAAGTGCTTTTTCTAACCTAAACTATGGGCTACCTGAGTGCATAATTTATATGGACAATATTATCTTCCCGATTCTATATAGCACAACTAGAGATCTGCACTGTAATTGGAGCGGATTCTATAACAACAGGTGCAACTTAATTGGCTTAATAAGTTAATTAAACTCTGGAATTCGTTGCCAGAGAATGTGGTAAAGGCGGTTAGCTTAGCAGAGTTTAAAAACAGATTTGGACGGCTTCCTAAAGGAAAAGTCCATAGACCATTATTAAATGGACTTGGGGAAAATCCACTATTTCTGGGATAAGCAGTATAAAATGTTTTGTACTTTTTTGGGATCTTGCCAGGTATTTGTGACCTGGGATTGGCCACTGTTGGAAACAGGATGCTGGACTCGATGGACCTTTGGTCTTTCCCAGTATGGCAATACTTATGTACTTATGATAACAGCACTAATTGGCACTGATTAGAATTTAGGTGCACAACTCGCTAAGCGTATTCTTTAATGAAGTGTGCCAGACTTCTAACACATGCAGTCAAAAAGGGGCATGCTTATGGGCAGGGAAATGGGTGTTTCATGGGCGTTCCGAAATTTATGTGCCTAGTTATAGAATATGGTCCAGGGAACCTAAATCTTCACGCTGGGATTTATGCCACATTTTCATTGGTGTAAATGGATGTATGTAGTTTTAGGCACTAAGAGATCAACCAAGCGTATTCTTTAATCGGCGCCAGAATTATAGAATATACTTATTTTTAGGTGCCATATATAGAATCTCCCCCTTTTTGTTTAAAAAGGGGCAGGATTTGGAGAACACTTATATGTCTAAGTTATTTATTTATATGTTTAAGTGATGACATTTAGCTCCTTAACGTCGAAGTTATGCATTTAGGTGGACCGCACAAACAGAGGCTTCAGATTATAAATGGATATTCAGCAGCTCAACCTAAATGGATAGGGTCACTGAATATAGGTATGATCTGAAACCAACAAAGTTACAGTAGATGTTGACTGTGCAGCTGAATGTTAACCTCATGCCCTGTACGTATCTACAAACCAGGACTTCTCAACCCAGTCCTAGCTATTCAGGCTTTCAGGATACTCACAATGAGATAAACTTGCATGCCCTACTTTCACTGTACATAAATCTAAAGAGTTTTTGTTACACACCAACTAAATGAAATGAATAAAAGTGTGCTGCACACTGTTAAACTATGAACACCACATTCATGTTAGTGAGGCAAGATGTTACTTTAGAGTTCAGAAAGGCTTTGAAACAGACTCATCACGGTATACACTATTTTGATCCAAAATAGCTCTCTTTTAATTATTTGTTTTGCCCAAATTCACCACTAAATGCAACACAGCTGACAAAAGAACTGCTCTCCCCCAAGTATAATGACATGTTTTTCAGTGATCACGTAAGCAGATCAGTAAACGAAGTTGATGGACATCATAAAATGAATGGTCGGTCAAAGCAAATGGCACAGAAACAACTGCTTTTCTTTAGAGGATAGTAGTGAAATAGGCTAAGATGCATATTCTTGCAATTTCACAGAAATACTTTAAATTTCAGTATTTACATTTTGCTTTTTCAATCAGACAGAAGATACAAAGTGGAGCACAACACACAAAAAATACAACGCAACAAAATTAAAAATAAGCATTCAAATGTAACACATGCATAAATACATATCATAATAAAGCAACTGAAAACTGTATCTGCCCCAATCTAAATCCCAATCAACCATTTCCTTTGAGACAGGGCCGCCGACAAAGTCGGACCTGGGGCAAACAATCTTAAAGCCCCGCCCCCCGTGCATCACACATCATAAGTCAAAAGTAAAAATTTTGATAATATTCATACAATTTAATATATTGTAATAATTATATAGAATACTTAGACTGTGGTTGTATTCTAGTAGACGTTTAAAAGAAGGTGCTCACCTCTAGAACTGACCCTAGCCATTGCCATGCATCCATTATGTGACCTGCCCATTTTACATCAAACACTGAGATAGGAACTGAGAGATACAGATTGAGACATTTACGAGTCCCCCAGTAATTTACAAAAGGCTCTGCCAAATGTGGAGTCTTTATTAAAATACATAGACAGATGCATCAAATACTCATGTATTTCCAGCGTGCACAGCAGGAGTAGTCATTTCATAAAAACCAATAGTGACTATAGACTATAGCCATGCCTAAAATAAGGAGCCAATCATATGCCCATAAAAGTGATATGTGGAGGGGCATTTTCGAAAGGGATGTCCACGTTTCATAAGTACATAAGTATTACCATGCTGGGAAAGACCAAAGGTTCATCAAGCCCAGCATCCTGTTTCCAACAGTGGCCAATCCAGGTCACAATATGCCTGGCAAGATCCCAAAAAAGTACAAAACATTTTATACTGCTTATCCCAGAAATAGTGGATTTTCCCGAAGTCCATTCAATAATGGTCTATGGATTTTTCCTTTAGGAAGCAGTCCAAACCTTTTTAAAACTCCGCTAAGTTAACCGCCTTTACCACATTCTCTTGGAACAAATTCCAGAGTTTAATTACAAGTTGAGTGAAGAAAGCTTTTCTCCAATTCGTTTTAAATTTAGTACCTTGTAGCTTCATCGCATGCCCCCTAGTCCTAGTATTTTTGGAAAGAGTAAACAGACGCTTCACATCTACCCGTTCAACTCCACTCATTATTTTATAGACCTCTATCATATCTCCCCTCGGCTGCTTTTTCTCCAAGCTGAAGAGCCCTAGCCGCTTTAGCCTTTCCTCATAGGGAAGTCGTCCCATCCACTTTATCATTTTCGTCGCCCTTCTCTGCACCTTTTCTAATTCCACTATATCTTTTTTGAGATGTTGCGACCAGAAACGAACACAATATTCGAGGTGCGGTTGCACCATGGAGCAATACAAAGGCATTATAACATCCTCATTTTTGTTTTCCATTCCTTTCCTAATAATACCTAACATTCTATTTGCTTTCTTAGCTGCAGCAGCACACTAAGCAGAAGGTTTCAACGTATCATCAACGACAACACCTAGATCCCTTTCTTGGTCCGTGACTCCTAATGTGAAACCTTGCATGACGTAGCTATAATTCGGGTTCCTCTTTCCTACATGCATCACTTTGCACTTGCTCACATTAAACGTCATCTGCCATTTAGACGCCCAGTCTCCCAGTCTCGTAAGGTCATCTTGTAATTTTTCACAATCCTCCGTGATTTAACGACTTTGAATAACTTTGTGTCATCAGAAAATTTAATTACTTCACTAATTACTCCCGTCTCTAGGTCGATTTGGATGTCCTTGCAAAACGTCCCGATCCAGGGGCGGGGAAACCCGTATTTTTGAAACAAGATGGACGTCCATCTTTCATTTCAAAAATACCGTCAGAGATGTCCAAATCCTTAAATTTGGTTGTCCTTAGAGATGGACGTCCCCAGACATGGTCGTTTCTGATTTTCAGCGATTTTCGAAACCAAGGACGTCCATCTCAGAAACAACCAAATACAAGCCATTTGGTCGTGGGAGGAGTCAGTATTTGTAGTGAACTGGTCCCCCTGACATGCTAGTACATCAACCGGACACCCTAGGGGGGCACTGCAGTGGACTTCATAAATTGCTCCCAGTTACATAGCTCCCTTATCTTGTGTGCTGAGCCCCCCAAAACACACTAGCCACAAATGTACCCACTACCATAGCTCTTATGGGTGAAACAGGGCACCTAGATGTGGATACAGTGGGTTTGTGGTGGGTTTTGGAGGGCTCGCTGTTTTCTCCACAAATGTAACAGGTGGGGGGGGGGGGGGGTCCACCTGTCTGAAGTGCACTCACCCACTAAAACTGCTCCAGGGACCTGCATACTGCTGTCATAGACCTGAGTATCCAATATTCTATCCTAGGTTCAAAATTCTTCAGTTTATACACAATCCAAGTTTAGAATCTCCTGTATGTTTTAACCGAACTAATAGTGACCTCAGCGGTGCTCATTACTAAATACTGAAGATAGTAATGGATCCAGCACCTACCTCTTCATCGGTTCACTCCACTACCATACTATGTTATGTCTTATACATTATTTTTACTACTTCAATTAATAGATACTCATCTCTTAAATGTGTCAGACTGGGGGTTAACGGCGTCCGACATGCATGTTTCACCCATAAAATGGGCTGTCTCAAGGACTCTCCCCTAAAAAACAAGAAAATTATATCCAGGGTCACTACACAAGCACCATACTTTCCTGGGAGAAGGACGTCCATCTTCCAATTTATGTCGAAAGATGGGCATCCTTCTCTTTCGAAAGTGAGCCCAATAATGTGGGAGGGGGGGGGGAACCGTGGAAGCAGGGAGGGAGAGGAGTGGGACACTGCTGGGAACCAGTCTTTCTCGTTAAGAGTCAGTACATAAGAAAAAGGCATTGGAAAATAAAATTAATCATTACCTTACAAAAAACAATCCTTCTGGTGTTGACCTGGCTGGGACTGAGGGTTTGGGTTGAAAGACTGTCCGCAGGATTATAATCCAATTCCAGACATGCCCTGCACCTTGCTAGCTAGACTGTAGATACTACACAGGGACCAACACCGACTGCAACTGGCTATATGGTGGAGGAGCAGGCAGCCCGCCACAGCGCACTGAGTGCAGGAGAGGAGCCACTGAGATAGAGAGGAAGTACGTCACCGGCGCCGCACTGAGACAGGAAGGGCCTAGCCGCGTGGCGCCAGCACGCACCAAAGAGAGAGACAGGAAGCTGGAAGGATGACGAGAGGAGCAGTGGAGGACCTGCAGTGGTGCACAGCAAGTTAAAGCGATAATGCAGCACGGTGCCGCTGCCCCTAGCACAGGTCAGAAAACCAAAGATTGTTGCAGCTTTCTCCCTGCTCCACTACGCCACCACCATCCAACTTTTATAAAGCAAACCAGCGATTCAGTGCAGCAGCGCTGCCCCCCCCCCTTTGAGGCTGGGCCCGAGGAATTTTGCCCCCCTCTCAGTGGTCCTGCTTTAAGAAGGCACCTAGTTAAAATGCCATTTCAGGTGCCTACTTTATAAAGACAAGTAGGCACTCAATTTGTCTTTATAAAATACTAGCAAAAGTGGCAGGCACAGACATTTAAACCAGCCCTAGGGTAGGTGCAAATGTCCACACCGATATCTGTCAAGTACACATGTAACTGTAGTATTTTATAATCTACATGCATGCTTGCATGTACTGCCCACACTGCACCTAAACACTCCTGTACATGTCCATCATCATAGTGTATGCGGGTTAGTATTTTATGAGGTCATTTATGCACGTATGTGGCCACATCTGTGTGTAAATGAATAAATTAGCCAACACAGGGCATGCCCCCATATAGCATTATCCTCCAAGAGTCATGCATATGCCCTTTCAGTCAGGTTTTCAATTTGCACCTAAATACATAGTTATCCTGAATCCCTCCTAATTTCAAAAATAAATAATTCTACCAACTTGGCACTGCTCCTGAAAAAGAGCGAGCCTTGCATATTTTCAAGACGTTCAAATATTTGAAAGGTATTAATCCGCAAACGAACCTTTTCCGGAGATGGGAAGGCGGTAGAACGAGAGGGCATGAAATGAGATTGAAGGGGGGCAGACTCAAGAAGAATGTCAGGAAGTATTTTTTCACGGAGAGGGTGGTGGATGCTTGGAATGCCCTCCCGTGGGAGGTGGTGGAGATGAAAACGGTAACGGAATTCAAACATGCGTGGGATAAACATAAAGGAATCCTGTGCAGAAGGAATGAATCCTCAGGAGCTTAGCCTAGAATGGGTGGCAGAGCTGGTGGTTGGGAGGCGGGGCTAGTGCTGGGCAAACTTATACGGTCTGTGCCGGGGCTGGTGGTTGGGCGGCGGGACTCGTGCTGGGCAGACTTATACAGTCTGTGCCGGGGCTGGTGGTTGGGCGGCGGGGCATAGTGCTGGGCAGACTTATACGGTCTGTGCCAGAGCCGGTGGTGGGAGGAGAGGATAGTGCTGGGCAGACTTATATGGTCTGTGCCAGAGCTGGTGGTGGGAGGCGGGACTGGTAGTTGGGAGGCGAGGATAGTGCTGGGCAGACTTATACAGTCTGTGCCAGAGCTGGTGGAGGGAGGCGGGGTTGGTGGTTGGGAGGCGGGGATAGGGCTGGCCAGACTTATACAGTCTGTGCCCTGAAGAGGACAGTACAAATAAAAAAGTAGCACATATGAATTTATCTTCTTGGGCAGACTGGATGGACCGTGCAGGTCTTTTTCTGCCGTCATCTACTATGTTTACTATATATGTATACCAGCTGATGGTAAAGCCAATTGTTGTGACTTACTTGAATAAGAAGAATATATTTAGAAACCCTATCACTCAAATATTTAGGCCCCCCTCCAAAGAAAAAGCAATTGGACCAAAATTCAATCTTGAAGTGGTATCTAATTAAACAAGCCAGCAAAAGGGTCGCTCTCTCTCAATGGAGACTATTGGGCTAAATTTCGAAAGAGAAGGGCGCCTATCTTTCGACACAAATCGGGAGATAGGTGTCCTTCTCCCAGGGTCGGCCAAATCAGCATAATCGAAAGCCGATTTTGGGTGCCCTCAACTGCTTTCCGTTGTGTGGATGACCAACGTTCATGGGGGCATGTCGGATACATAGCGAAGGCGGGACTGGGGTGTGCTTAACACATGGGCGCCCTCGGCCGATAATGGAAAAAAGAAGGGCGTCCCTGACGAACACTTGGCTGACCAAGCCACAAAAATGTGCCCTAAATGACCAGATGACCATCGAAGGGAATCGGGGATGACCTCCCCCTACACCCTCAGTGGTCACTAACCCCCCTCCCACCCTAAAAGAAAATGTTAAAATATTTTTTCCAGCCTCTATGCCAGCCTGAAATATCATACCCAGCTCCATGATAGCAGGCGGAGCCAAGCCCAACCATCCCCCCCCCCCACCCTGTTAAACTTGTGGTGGTAAATGTGAGCCCTCCAAAACCCACTGTACCCACATGTAGGTGCCTCCCTTCATCCCTAAGGGCTATGGTAGTGGTGTACAGTTGTGGGGAGTGGGGTTCGGGGTGCTCAGCACACAAGGTAAGGGAGCTATGCACCTGGGAGCTTTTTCTGAAGTCCACTGCAGTGCCCCCTAGGGTGCCCGGTTGGTGTCCTGGCATGTCAGGGGGACCAGTGCACTACGAATGCTGGCTCCTCCCACGACCACAGGGCTTGGATTTGGTTGTTTCTGACATGGGCGTCCTCGGGTTCCATTATCGCTGAAAATCAGGGACAACCATCTCTAACGTCGACCTAAATGTGAAGATTTGGGCGTCCCCGACCATACTATCGAAACGAAAGATGGCCGCCCGTCTTGTTTCGATAATACGGGTTTCCCTGCCCCTTTGCGGGGACGTCCTGCGAGGACGCCCTCAGGAAAACTTGGGCGCCCCGTTCGATTATGCCCCTCCACGTGTTAATCACTCTAAGTGCAGTCTATTTACTAATTTTTTCATATAGAATTACAGTAGTCTAATAAACTCAATACTGTTGCCTAAACCACCACTGTAGTTATAGCATGCCCGATACTACAGGCAGGAGGTTCTGGTATTCCAAATAGGCATGGAAGTTTAATGTAAAACATTAAGATTTAATGACTTTTGTTTCCTTCGCAGACATAGGAGCAGCCATTTAGGAAATGAGTTTTTACAAAACTGCTCATCCGATATGTATATGCAGTCAGGCTCAGTTTTAGGTATAAGCAACACAGGCAACTACCAATGGTGCTAAATTTTACCGTTTACTGTTTATTTAGACTTGATTTACCGCCTAGCCTAACTGGCAGATCCAAGCAGTTTATAGAATAATACCAATAGCACAAACTTAGTTGCAAAGAAATATATAGTCATGATAGATGTCAGAGCATTGCCTCCACCAGGGCCTGACCTTGCTTTTCTCACCCCTGTTCTGTGGCAGTAGTACAGAGTTCAAAGTAAAAAACCAACATGGGACCTGCCTATTAGCACTCTGGCAGGCTGGGTGGTGTCCTACCCCCTCACATAGATTGCCACAGTAATAGTAACTTTATACAGTAGGAGAAGGCATGGAATAATCTACAATCCACCAAAGGGGGACTCTTATTTGCAAACTTCTTTGTCTGCATACTCAGTGGCTCTACTTCTAATGGGTGAACAAAACAAATGCTTCAGCAATTGGCTGCTCTGCACACTTCTCAGCCATTTGAGCATTTTATTTTCTGCTAAAGCGTGCAATTTCTAAACATGCATATATTGTAGAGTAAAAAATATGGGACACTTAGGGAAAAAGTACACAGATGTCAGAGATAAGCACACCACTTGAGCAACTGCATAAGCATTCCTTTTCCTGTCTTCTTAAAATAGAGTACTTAATTGCTCTCCAAAGCTACACTGGCAATCAAGTGAAAGATACAGAAAAGAGCATGAAAGTTCACAGAGGCCAGGGTCACCTCTCTCTGAAGAGTTATTCCACTCAATAGCCAGACAGATTCATAAGGCAGGAGATACATATACGCTGAAACATAATCTCTATCTTATTTTTCTTTTGGCAAGAAATCTGTTGATTCAGGAGTGTTCTGCAGTACTGCCATATGTAAGAAAGCTAAAATAATGAGATTGTGCTATTGAGTTTACCTCATGATGGAAGCTTAGAGAAAGAGCTCTTCAGGACAGTCATTAAATATCAGAGTTCAGCTGCCTAGATACCCCCACTCGCAATCCCCCCCCCCCAAGTCAGAAGTTCCTCACCCGCAAGGCACCCCCCTCAAACCTCCTGAATACCTCCTGGGTCTACCTTTCAATATCCCTGGTCCCTAGCTGGCTCTCACCCTAGCCAGTGCTGATTCAAAATAGCACCAGTGACCCACTCTCTATCAATAACATAGTAACATAGTAAATAACGACAGATAAAGACCTAAACGGTCCATCCAGTCTGCCCAACAAGATAAACTCATTTTACATGGTATGTGATACTTTATTATGTATACTAGAGTTTGATTTGTCCTTGCCTTTCTCAGGGCACAGACCGTAGAAGTCTGCCCAGCACTCTTCTTGTACTAAAAGTTCTGAAGCTATGTCGAAGCCCCTTAAAATTTACAATTCAACCCATCCCTATCTATTGAATTACGATCAGGGTGTAGAGCGTAGAAGTTTGCCCAGCTCCGGTTTTGCTTCCCCGATATAAAGTGTTTATTGGTTAATGGTATAAAGGATGCTTCTTTTTCCTCCTGAACTCATTTTCAATACCAGGTCCACCCAACAGCAGTAAACTCTTGTGCAGCTGGCAGGGATCCATAAGCCATGCCAGCCAAAGACATCTGTAATAATGGCCTCAATTCTCCAGTGCAGCTCAGTTGATGAGATGAAAATGTTTTTGTAATGATAATTTATCTATTTCACACATTCTGTCACACTACAACTATATTCATATTGTGTATTACGCAATGCACTCTTTATCCAGCTCTTCATACAATTTATGTTTTGGTTTTATGTTTCCTTGTTTTTGTTTTTTGTCTTTATGGCCAATCCTTATGGCACTTTTGTTCCATATATATTATTTTATTTCCTATGCATTCAGGTATAGTATTCTGCCTTCTTCCCCTTTTCATTTTTCCCCTATTTTTTTCTTTTTTCCTTCTTTTGTTTGTTGATTTATTTATTTTATTTATTGCATTTGTATCCCACCTCTTTGCAGGCTCAATGTGGCTTACAATACATCATGAATGGTAGAAATATATAAGAGAATATACATTTAGTATTACATAAGGATATTGGGTTACATGATAATGATGAAACATGATAGTAGTGTAGCAAGCAAATATTATAAGACAATTCTGGATATATGTGTAGGAGTTCACATTTGTTGATCTTTGTGGTATGCCTTGTTAAAGAGATGGGTCTTCAGTAGTTTGGTCCTTTTAGCTGCACGATCCCCTTTTGATTTTGTATCTATGCGCCGCATCCTGCAGTGATGCCTTTTTTTTCTGCCTTTTTAAAGCCAGTTATTCTGGCGCTCCTGATGTATTTTTTGCTTCGCTGCATTTGGGAGTCTTGACCAGATCCCTTGGCCTTCACCAGAATCATGCCTTTTTAAAGGTAAGGATACATTTATCCCATTCAGCCTTTATCTGCACTTTTTATTGTGTCTATTTTTAGTCACTGGCGCTTACTTTTATAATTGGCTCCTTTCATTTGAATTTCTTATTCACATAAGCAGCCTTATTATGTTATACTGGGTTTGCAGACAATACTCTTATCTCCCCTGTAATCATGAAATGTTTATGTATCCAATCTATTTAAATTTGATTGTTTTCTTTAGCTATTGTTCATCCAATTTATATTGTACTCCCTCATCCATAATGTATATTTTGTTATGCGTAGCACCATTTGGACATTCACTCCATTTTCAATGCGACTCATGGAACTTTCACTTTTCACTCTCCCCTTTTTGCGTCTTCTCTTAGGGCTTGAATGCATTTCATATAGCACTATGTCCTTTCAATTACCGTGGGCTTATGAGCACTACATGTGTGCTTGTCTACAGATATGGCTCCTTTATTCTGATGTGGCGGTTACAACTTTTATCATTGCGGTATTTTTTCATTTCCTAGTCGCACTCCTTAGAATTCTCATTCCTTAATTATACACGTCTATATGGATTCGCATACTGAATTTTTCAAAAACTTCATGCCGGTCTATGTCTTTTTCACAGACAATGTTTCATTTGACCACCATAAGTCACATTCTTTGGTGACTTTTCAGACAGGTGCATTTTCTGCCTTTTTTCAGGATTGAGTAATACTATGTGTTTTTATTTTTCTCCTGGTCTTTTAAATATTCACTGTTTAGAAATGATACGTGTATTTTTAAATTACTTTTTTATTTATTGCCATTTCCATCATGGAGTCTTGTAATTATTTATTTATTGAATGTTGTAATCAGTAACACTATTTACATATTTATTTTTTACTTTTAGTATATTGTACATGTTTATTCCTTTTTTATTATTACTATATATTTGGCATTTTGCCAAAACACAGTGCCATGTCAGGTCTCCTGAAGAATAAAGTTCTATCTTCCCATTTAGTTGTCCTCCTGTTATCTTTACGGAAAAGCTTTGCTGGCCACACTACTCTTTTTCTGCATACTCAGTTTTAACATATGAGCGAAAATTGAGCATGACCCGGGTGCTGGTGATTACAGTTCACTAAAGTTGCCAATGACTGAGCTGACCTGTAGAAAGTTCAGTCTGTTATCGCAGATGCCTGTTATTATGTGAAGATCCACTGGCCCCCTGCAAGTCATGATTTTGCTTAAAATTTCTTGTTTAGTGTATAAAATTATATATGGTATTTTAAACATTTATGGGTGGAACACAGACAAAAATGTTAGTTCCTAGGGTACAGAATTGCCTTTCACATATTTTTTTCAGTTTATGTCTTTGGGGAAAATGCTCAGTACATCTTCCCCTAAAACTCTTATGGTCACTGAAAACAAGGAAATATAGTCAATAGTTTACCCTTTAAGGTTTGAGGATCGATTGATTTGTAATGGGGGAAAGGGTTAAATTACTGTATATCCGGGTTTTGACCTCATCGGAACAAAAACATAAAAAGAATAAAACTCCCAGCCTGGCAATGATGAATGCATCTGAAATACAAGTAATGTCTGCTATGTAACGCAAAATCAGCATGGCCAGACTACAGTACGTTTCTACAGGCAGCTATCAAACACCTGAACTTTATTGGCTTATTCAAGCAAACTCTTATAGTCCTGGTGTGGAAGGCAAGGGAGAGAAATCTATTAGAGTCGTTCATTATTAAGGATGTGTGAATCTCTTCTATAAACAGTTAGGAACCAGTTAATTAAATATTTTTCTATGAAAATCCACCTTTGCATAAAAATATATTTCAGATTAAAAAAAAAATGTATTATAAGAAATCCCAGTGAATTATTTTTCACATGATGCAATTTGCCCTGGATCTGTGTAAATTTTAAGGGGCTTCGACATTGGCTTCAGGACTCTTAGTACAAGAACAATGCTGGGCAGATTTTTACGGTCTGTAACCCTGAAAAGGGCAAGGACAAACTCGGGTATACACATAAAGTATCACAACATACCATGTAAAATCAGTTTATCTTGTTGGGCAGACTGGATGGACCGTTCAGGTCTTTATCTGCCGTCATTTACTATGTTACTATGTTTAATAAGGTACATTTTGCTTAGATTCACTGATATGGGGGTAAATCATACTGATTTTAATTTAGGTATGAGCAGGGTCAGCAGAACGCTTTGATTTTTTATTGGGGGTGGCCAAGCTCCACCCCAAACCTTCCATACCATCCTAGTCCCCTCTTTCCCTCTGTCCCTCTCAACCCCCTCCCCATGGTGTCGTGTTTCTCTCCTTCCCTACTCTCTTCCTCCCCCAGTCTTATACAGCATCTCTCGCCTTCCCTCCCTCTCAATCCCGCATGGTCTACAGCATCTCCCTCCCTCCCCCATGGTCTGCACCTCTTCCCTTCCCCTTCAGCATCTCTCTTTCCCTTCTCCCACCCCCTACCTCTAGTGTCTATTGGAGACATCGCACGTCTGGCCCAATGCTGGCTCCTGCCCCCTCCAAACTTTCTGTTTTGGAGGGGAGAGAAGCCAGCTGGCCAGCCTTGAGTATGCGCAAATGCAAGGTAAGAGAAGAAAGGCCTCATGAGGAGAGAGGAAAGGTAGCAAAAGTTTGAGGGGTGTCATGGCACCTGTGGCTCCCCCTGTTCCAGGGCTTATGGGTATGAGCATAGGCAACACATTTTTGGGTCACTTTCTGACTTATTGCTACTTTTTCCCAATTTTCTGACTTTTTTCAGTTTGTTTCACAAATTCATTTTGATATTAAGATCTAACACGTTACATTTTTTTAATGCCTGCAAATTGCGCTTATATTAATTGGCAGGTTAATGATTGTTACATCAATTTTGTGCTCTAACAAACCAACAATGTACTAACAGAAGCACATTGCTAAATTTCCCTTGTGATTCTGGGGGAAATATGAGCAATGATTAAATCTGCCCAAATTGCTTCAACTGTAAATTGTTGGTACATTTCTATTCAGCATGTAAAAATTGCCGAGCTCAGAAGTGTCCAGAAAAGTGCAAGGCAGGTGCTGGTGGAGCAGCATGCTAGAGCCTGCTTTCTCCCTTCCTCAGTTCTGCAGCCATCATCACCACGACCCTACCTCAACTGGGGCTGTTCTGAAATGCTTGGCAGTGGCTTGCACAGTATGGAGCCTCTGAACACAGGTGTACGCTCAAAGTCTGCTGGGTTTGCTCACTCTGGTGCAAATATCCTCCCAGAGATCCTGGGACCCATCAGACCTCGAGTACACCTACACTCAGAGTGCCATTTACTATGTTACTATGAAGGAAGAGGGGGCTGGAGCGGGAGGGGAGGGAAGGGAGAGAGGTGCTGGACTGGGGGGGGGGGGGAGCTTGAGGGATGGGACAGAGGCACTGGACCCATTTGGGGGCTGCTGTAAGGAAGGGAGAGAGGTGCTGGACCCATGAGGGGCTGCTGGAAGGAAGGGAGAGAGGTGCTGGACTCATGGGGGGCTGCTGGAAGGAAGTGAGAGAGGTACTGGACCCATGGGGGGCTGCTGGAAGGAAGTGAGAGAGGTGCTGGACCCATGGGGGGGGCTGCTGGAAGGAAGTGAGAGAGGTGCTGGACCCATGGGGGGGGGGGGGGGCTGCTGGAAGGAAGGGAAAAAGGTCCTGGACTTGAACGGAGAGAGGTACTGGACCAATGGGGGGGGCTTCTGGAAAGGGGGGGAGAGGAACTAGACTGGGAAAGGCTGTATGAATGGAAGCGAGAGGGGGAAAGCCTGCACTTGGATAGGAGGGCAAGGAAAGGGGGGAAGGCTGCACATGAACAGAATGGAAGGGAGGGAGAATGCTGCACTTAGGATGGCAGGGAAGGGAGAGGGGAAAAGGCTGCACATGAATGGAATGGAGGGGAGGGAATGCACATGGATGAAAGGGAAGGGAGAGGATGAAAGGCTGCATATGAAGGGAAGAGGGGAAATATGCTGCACATATAGGGAAGGGAAAGGGGGAGACGTGCTGCCAGGTGCGTAGCCAGACACCCAATTTTGGGTGGGCCTGGGCCCAAGATGGGTGGGCAGAAGAACTCCACCCTGTCCCACAAGTGATTTGGTGCCACTCTCTCTCGCCTGCATGCCATATGGTCTCTCAAACATCCCCCCTCCCCTGAATACCTTTTAAATAGCAGATTTTCACTGGCAGCAAGCAGCAACTAATACACACTGCTCATGTTGGCCCCACAGCCTTCCCTCTGAGGCAGCATCCTGTTTCCGCATAATTGGTAATACATCAGAGGGAAGGCTGTGGGGCCGGTGCGAACAACGTGTATCAGTTGCTTCTCGCGGCAGGCGATGATCTGCTATTTACAAGGTATGCAGGAGGGACAGTTGTTGGGAGTTTTCGGCTGGAGGGGCTTGGGGATCCCTGCCAGCCACATCATAGGTGTGCTGCTACTGGGTGGGTATGAGACCAAAGTGGGTGGGCCTGGGCCCACCCAGGCCCACCCTTGGCTATGCCACTGCGTGCTGCACATGAAGGGAAGGAAAGAGGGAAAGCTAGATAGATTTGAAAAGGAGGCAGAAAAAACTGAAGAAACTGAATGTGAAAGATCAGTGCCAAACAGACACAGAGCAGGAGGTGAAGAAGAAAGGAGGTGAGAAAAGAAATAACAAATGAAAAGGAGGTCCTGAAAACAGAGTTAAGAGCAGAGACAGAGAAAAGCAGAACCAGAGATTGGAAACAAGATGATTAGAATAATAAAATCACCAAACAATAAAGTTTAGTGATTGAATTATGTTGGTGTTAAGAGTATACATCTATCAGCTTTATTTTGCACTGTGAGGACATGCATTTTTTTTTCAATTTCTCTGATCTTGCATAACATACAAAGTCATATCCCTGCTTTCAGATTTTGTCTCCATTTCAGGTTTTGTTTGCATGTTTTTTTGCGGTTCCCTATTTTGTATCAGGTGAGAATCATGTTCTGCATCTGCAACTGAGGTGAAGGATTCTGCTGGCACGTGGTTTCTGTGTAGGAATCAGTAACAGTCCATCTTGTTCCTGTTTCCTTGCAGCAGGTTATTTTGGTGCTCTAGGGCCTGTCGAGCAGCTTTCGCACCGATGAAGCCCCGACCTGTTCCCTTTACTGCTGCCTCTTGTTGCCAACTGAGGAGCGACTCTTCTTCTCTACCACAACACTGTGATTAATCCCCTACCTCAAATCTTAGAATCAGCACTCAGAATTACGGAGTCTCTGCACCTGGAGCATCACTTCCGAACATTTGATTGTGAGTAAAATGTCCGCATTTGATACCATAATGAATACTGCCAAACTGTTTGTAGCAATCTACTCTTTATCATTGATCCACCTAATACTAACCACCCCACTCGCAGATATCAATAACATACCCATACTATGCAATCACCGAATCCTGACCAGATTCACCACACCACATCAAACCGACAATAACCAAAACAAAGGAAGAACACCAACATGTGTACAACCTCAACATAAGGAAAAGAAAAGCTACAAAAAATCCACACAAACTAAGACACGACAACTAACAAAAGTCCATATAACACCGAACACAGAAGACCCATATAAAAAAATTTAAGTAGGTTACGTCAACGCCAAATCTGTTATAAACAAAACAACAATTATAACAGATTGGCTTACCTCAGTGATACTCGATCTACTCTTCATCACTGAAACTTGGATTCACGATCAAGAGGACCCTATCATCCTAAACCTATGTCCTCCAGGATATAAAATCATTCACTGGACCAGAAAAGAAAAAAAGAGGAGGGGGTATAGCGCTCATGTACTGATCTCACCTCACTATTGAAACCATTATTGAATCTATAACAACCCACCTCGAAATAGCCTCAATTAGAATCCACCACAAAACCCTACTAGACCACCTAAATTGCGTCCTGCTTTACAGACCACCATGATGGGTCACACACTTGACCTCATCTCATATAAACTGTCCACTGGCCAGAACCTAACCATAACACAAACCAGATGGACAGAAACACCACGGACCGACCATTCCAAATTAAACCTATCCCTAAAATGGCGGAAAAGGGAGTCTCTCCACACATGCGAACACAAAACTCACTCCACGAGAGGCCAAAGAGACCCGGATACTTTCTGGCAACAAATATAAAAAAATGACTGGACAACGCAAATGGACTCCATTTATTACCTCTCAGAATGGGACAAAAATGCAGACAAATACTAGACATAATAGCACCCTTACAAACAAGAACTTCACGCAGACACAACTCGATACCATGGTTCAACGAAGAATTGAAACAATTTAAAACCCAATCAAGGAAACTGGAACGAGCATGGAAAAAAAAAAAAAAGATGAACACACACTCAACGCATGGAAACAAATACAAATATGCAATAAGACAGACCAAAAGGTCATACTACAAAACTAAAATTGGGCCGGATTACAATAACACGAAGAAATGATACCATCTCGTGAACAAAATACTAGACACAATGTTGGTCATTATAAACAATACTGGCATCCCATCTGCAGACAACCTAGCTAAATATTTCAACAATAAAATTATAAACCTACACAAGACCCTACCTCTGGACAACCCGGACATAGAAAACTTCATTAATGGGCTAGACCCAACCTCTGGTGAATACCCGGTGGACCGATTATGGTCAAACTTCACTCTCCTCAGTGTCGACACAGTTACCCAGGCGATTAAAAGATACTCAGCTTCCAAACAATGAATTCATGGGCGGATGCATTCCAACTAAAGCTCAATGCAGAAAAAACACAATGCCTCATCCTCTCATCACAATATAACACGTATAAACCTACCACTATAAAGACCCCAGATTACACCCTTCCTGTTTCGGATAGCCTGAAAATTCTGGGAGTCACAATTGATCGGAATCTTACACTAGAAAGCCATGCAAAAAATACAACAAAGAAAATGTTCCACTCAATGTGGAAACTCAAAAGAAGTAAAACCTTTCTTCCCAAGGGAAATATTCCGCAACCTGGTACAATCAATGGTGCTAAGCCACCTTGATTATTGCAATGCCATCTATACCAGACGCAAAGACCAAATCATTAAGAAACTCCAAACAGCCCAAAAACACAGCAGCCAGACTCATATTTGGAAAAATGAAATATGAAAGCGCAAAACCCCTTAGAGAAAAACTACACTGGCTCCCACTAAAATAACGAATAGCGTTTAAAAGTTGCACCCTGGTCCATAAAATCATTCACAGAGAGGCCCTGGCCTATATGTCAGACCTTATAGACTTACCAGCCAGGAACGCAAAAAGGCCAGCACGCACGTTTCTGAACCTCCACTACCCCAGTTGCAAAGGAATTAAATATAAATCAACATATGCATCCAGCTTTCCCTACATAATCACGCAACTATGGAACGAACTACCAAATGCTATAAAAACAATGCACGACCTAACAATTTTCCGAAAATTACTGAAAACCAACCTGTTCAAAAAGGCATACCACAATAATCCATCCTAAATATTAGACAACGAAACCTTTATCAAAACAAGACAAGACCAACTCTTTACACTTGACTACTTCATATATTCTGTTACAAATGAACGCTAACACACTACCACTTCATTTCTCTTGCCGAAATGAACTTTTATATCTGAGTGTCTAGCTTACTCTATACTTTATTAGATTTGAACTTTAATACACCACCACTCTGTATCTCTCATCCCGGAAATGGCGATCGCCACAACGGCATAATGTAAGCCACATTGAGCCTGCAAATAGGTGGGAAAATGTGGGATACAAATGCAACAAATAAATAAATACTCCAACAGCCACTGTCAATTGGACATCTGCCCCAGCTACCTAATACAATCTGCCCCCCAACGTTTCATAAGAGATCTCACATCCCACTTAAACTTCATGCTTCAGCAGGGTATTTTCCCTAATGAAAAAGGTAACATCCTGCTCACCCCAATACCAAAAGACACCGACCCAACATAAAAAACCTGGCACCTGCGACACAACGTAACCAAAGACCGTAATGGACATATCCTAGCTCTTCCTCTCCCTAATTAAGTTCCCCCAATTGTATTTATCATACATGTACTTCATTCTACCATAATATTACCTGTAACTGTTCATACCTTGTATCTGTTCATATCGGAATCGGCTAACGCCGTTTACGATACTATGTAAGCCACATTGAGCCTGCAAAGAGGTGGGAAAATGTGGGATACAAATGTAACAAATAAATTATGGTTAGGTAAGTTTCCTCTATAGGTTTTGACTGCCTTTTTGCAGGGGTTTGTGTTATTTTTCAAATTATCTGGCCTGTTTGAAAAATAAAAATGCAAAGGGGTCTCTACTTTTGATAGAGCAGTGCTGGGTATACCCAGCCAGTTGGGTTTTCAGGATATCCACATAATGATGCATGAGAGAGATTCTCATACAATGTCTCCTTGGTATACAGACTTATCTCATGCATCTTCATTGTAGATATCCCGAAAACCCAACTGGCTGGATATGCCCCAAGGACTAGGTTGAAAAGCACTGTGGTATAGTTACCACACAAACAAAACTCCATGTACTTTAAACAAAGTATCTAGCAGTGAAAGGAGCATGTGCTGTTCCTGAGTTGATTGTCATAATTTGAATATTTTTTGGTATGGCTAGTTGTAAGGCGGTAGCTTCATTGTAGGGGAATATGGAGTTTGTGATACAGAACTAGAGCTTCAGAGTTTATATTGAAATTCTCTAGAGAATCCAAACTTCACGTCCACATAGAAGAATTTGTTGAATGATGCTATCAATTATATAATGATGATTTTTACCAGGTACTTCAATAGAAATCAAACAAAATAAAACATGGAAAAGAAAATAAGATGATACCTTTTTTATTGGACATAACTTAATACATTTCTTGATTAGCTTTCGAAGGTTGCCCTTCTTCGTCAGATCGGAAATAAGCAAATGTGCTAGACTGACGAAGAAAGGCAACCTTCGAAAGCTAATCAAGAAATGTATTAAGTTATGTCCAATAAAAAAGGTATCATCTTATTTTCTTTTCCATGTTTTATTTTGTTTGATTTCTATTGATAACCTTAAGAGTGGACTAACACGGCTACCACACTCCTCTACCAGGTAGTTTAAACAGGCTAGAGAGGGGAGGGTTTATTTTCTGTATAGAAGACTGCTAATTTAAAAGTGGAGGGAGGAAGGGGGTTATGTATGGAAATGTCGCTTTGATTTTCTGCCCCCTCGCCAAATACCTAGCTTGCCCTCCTGTTGCCACCCCAGATATTTATATCTAGAGCCGCCAGTGGAGCAGACCATGCAAAGGAAAAGGAAGATGTGGGAGTGATGTGACAAGAAGGGTGGAGAAGAAAAGGAGAGATGCTGCATATGGTGGGGGGGGGGGGGGGGTAAAAGGATGAGGAAATGTGGGCTATGAGAGAGAGGGGTATGGGAGAAGCTCTACTACAGGTGGTAGGAAAAAGAAAGAAAAGGGAGACGCTGAAGTACAGAGGTAGGAATGGAAAAAGAAGGGGAGATGATGAACTACTGGGGGAGGGGGGGAAGGAAAGTGAGATGATGGACCTATGGGGGATAGAGAAGAGGAGATGCTGGACCACAGGAGGTTTGTAGGGAGCAGAAGTAAAGGGAAAAGTAAGGGAAGAGGTAATGCTGAACTATGGGGGAGGGAGGGCATACAGCTGGGCTGACAGCTGAAATTTTGTTTGAGGCATCGGATACCCTTGGATCAGCTTTGGGTAAGTGTGATTCGTCTGAAAGATATGAGTAATAATGGCACTGAAACCTACACTGCACCCACTAATAAGCATAATTCATACAAAAAAGAAAGGAAAACAATAGAGATAAGCTGTCCAAGTGCCAGTTTATCCATAAAAGCCACTCTTACAGCTTAATTCCATGCGCTGCTAGTCAAGAATGAAAATTTAAAATTTCAGGATGTTGAATTTTGCAAGGCATCTCTTGTCCCTTAGCAGGACTTTCTTCAGTGCCATGTAGGTGAATCATAAAAAAGATATGTACAATTTTCAAAGAGAGAGAGAGAGAGAAAGCGAGAGTGCAAGAGGGACAGAAGCAAATGCAACAAAACTAAAGGTATGTGAAACAGGAAATGGGTCTAGCGTTTATAACCCATGGTAACTTATGTTTCCTTTGACTGGGTGCAGGAGTTCACTCTCGCTGGTGTTTAGCAAAGGCAGGGAGACTCCTGAGGGGGTGCAGGGGGGAAGGGGAAGAGGAGTCTGAACTGTATACTTGCAACCTAAGAAACCTCTTCTTGGCCTGTCTGGCTGAGAGGATCTGGCTTGCACACAGCCATGCCTTTTAGGAATGCGTGCTATCAAAGGACCACCAGTGATCTTTAGCGATCTGCAGTGCCACGCTCTCTACGGATTGTGACCTCCCAGCCCTAGCAGGCCAGAAAAAAAAAAAAAAGAAGGGGAAGCGTGGTATTGGGTTTTAAAGACAGCCATTTATATAAACTATACAAAACTTTGTGAGAAAGTAAAAGAGGTAATTGTTCACATTCCAAACATTTTGATATATAAGCTGTGCAGCCATCACTCATGAATAGCCCAGCTGTTAACAATTTTTTTTTTAAAGATAATCATCAAGTCTTGTGCCAAGTGACATTTCTTCCGTGCTTGATAGCTTGAAGCACTGGTCAAAACATAGCCGTGACATAATAACGTAACAAAATAACCTCCAAGCTCCCCCCCAAGTTGGGGAATAAAAGAAATGCTCCCATCCCCCAACTTATACCTCAATTAGGAATAGACCTTTGTCAGACTTGTAATGTATTGGAATTTTCAGCAAGTCTTGGGGGGGGGGGGGGGGGGGAGGAGGAAAAGCCAGTTCTGAATGCACATCTGTTTCCAGTGTGATGCTGGTATGCAAACTATTGTCTATTGGAAGTGTGCTGTGGTAATGTTTGCCAGGGTTAAAGACTGGGTCAATCTGATCAAGAAGCTAAAATTAGCTTCTGTGTGTTTTCCTGGAAAGAAAAAAAAATGCCTGTAAAGCTATTTTGTTCGCCTTCACACACTGTGCTCGGATTTCTGTGGCCGGTGTGTAATTTGCTGTGAAATGGCAGCTACACTATGAATGAGTGCTTTTACTGATCGCCCACATGGTCTCAGTAATGAGGAGGCAATATAATTTGGGATATTAGGCCCAAAGAGGGACAAAGTTCAGATGTGAACCACAGCCCATACAAATGTATTTTAATGCTGGATTGCTCATCAAATCCTTTGACTAAAATGACAATGGCTCAAGGAAAATGCAGGAAATTAGAAAAAATATTATTTTGGCACGAATTCTGAATGTATCCGCTACACTGTAACTGCTGCTGTATTTTCACTTTACTCCTCTGATCTATGACAGGCTTTTAAGCAACGTTATAGATTATGCTCCTTGTTCATAAAACGATCTGCTGTAGTAGAACCCAGTTCACTAAATTGTTGGGCAGACTGAATGGCCCTTACAGGTCTTCATATTCATTTTTCCTTTATATGTTTACCTATGCAGTCCAGTTCTTGAAAAAGACTCCATAGCTTTCGAACACAAGACAATGCTGGCACAACTACCCATATCAGCCTCAGTCTGACCTCTAATCTTCATTACTACTACATAACTATCGTTCTACTGGTCCTTAATGTTTTCTCAATTGACAGACATCAAAAGAAAGGATTTTGGGATCATGTTTCTGAATCACTTTACAGCAATTTTATTATTAACCTTTTCAAATATGAACAACACGGTACAAAAGTAGGAACCTTGATCATCTGCCTACATGATTCTTCAGAGTGTCTTCTAGACCCTGCTACAATGGCCAACCATACCAAGTGTCAGAAATTGTGTGATCGCCTGTTTGGTTTGTTTGCCTTAGTCTTCATTATTGCCAGGCTTGGTGTATGCCCCTTGTGGATATTAAATCATTTACTAAGAGGCCTTTTTATTGGTGTCAATCCCTAATGTGCGCTTAGCGCATGAAAAACAGGGTACAGCAAAACATGTTAAGGTGTTTTGTGGTATTTTGCCTGTTAGCGCATGTTAAGCGTGTGTTAACTATTTTTCAAAATTAATTTTTCAGAGAGGGTGTGTCATGGGCAGAATGAACGTGGAAGCAATAAACAGCTAGCATGTTTGCATTAGAGTACACTAACTGGCTAATGCTGAGTTAAAACAGGAGCAGTTAGTGCAGCCTAAATAAAAGGTGTTAAATGCGTTACATTTTTTTGCAAGTGCTATGCAATATCGGAAAAAGTGCAAGACCTACAAAAATAAAATTTTTGTAAAACCCCACTATTTTAGGGACATACTAGAAATGGGCTTATCATGTGCTAAGCTAATTTCTTAGCGAATCTTAGTAAAAGGGCCCCTATATTATTAAGGAGTGGTAATCTATACTGACCTTACTGCCACAGTGAGTTCGAGAAAATTAATGCACGTGCTAACATTAGCACAGGTTATGGTGCTTTAGTGAATTGAGTCTCTATACGTTTCACTATATCAGTGGTATCTCGTATATTTTGAATTAAGGGCCTTAAACTTGCAGAAATCTGGCTGTTTCACTCCTCAGTTACACAGATCAATGCTAGTAAAATTGTGCTGAGAGTGGAAGCTTGCCTTAATCAGAGGCATAAAACAAGGATTTTAGTAAAACAGAACTCCAAAAATTCTACCACACGTTCTATCCTTAATAAATGGAGCCCTGTGTGATGTTTACATTTTTTTCCTTTATTGAGATTATTTTCTTACAACACAGAGCCTGCATTCCTCTCTGAAGTGAGCAGACTGCACAGGGATGGTTTCCTTGACTTTAATGCTTTTTGGTTTGGGAACACAGAAGACCACAGCTCTTGGAGCACACTTGCCAAAATAGCTGAAACATGGCCATGCCATGTCTCATGTAAAAATTATGTATTCAATGTATTGTTTCTTGTTTCTAACAAACTTATTACTAATACATAATTTATATTTTTATTATAATTTTTAAATTATTTTGTATTAGAATCTATCAAGCTTGCCAATCTGGAGTGGCCCTCCTACCAACTATATTCCTTGCTCTTGATTCTTGGTTTACCAGAGAAATGCTATGTCAGTGAAATGGATCAGTAATAAAAAGCAAGAACAAAACTTTACAAAAGAGAGAAAGATGACATTGAAGGGAGGAAACATTTTAAGGCCAGCCCACTGAATCAGTGATACTGGGGTCTGTTTTCTAAGCTGCAGCAAAAGTAGACTTAGGGCCACTTTTACCAAGCTGCTGCAAAACAAGGCCTGCGCTGGTGTTGGTGTGTGTTTTTGATGCGTGCCAAAGACCCCTTTTACCGCAGCGGGTAAAAGGTAGGTCTTTCTTTTTTTCACTAAATGGCTGTGCGGCAAGTGAAACAGTAGTCGCGCAGCCATTTTGGTGGGGGAGACGGACCCTTACCCGGTGGTAACCGGGCAGCATACAGCACTGCCTGATTACTGCTGGATACACACCGGCACTACAAAAATAACAATATTTTTGTAGAGCCGGATATCATGTGTGCTGGAGGTGGAAACTACCACAGGGCTGCTGCAGTAACCCAGTGATACTTCCTTTTTAGCAAGCGGTAAGCCTGTAGATATCCCGAAAACCCAACTGTAAAAGGGGTCCTAAGTGCACCCTTACCCAGGTTTTCCCTGTGTGCTAGAGGACATTTTTACTACAGCCGTAAAAATGGCCTTTTTATATTTTTTGTATTAATGGCCATGTGCTAATGTTGTACATTATTATTTTTCATTTTGTCTCCTTGGTTCTTGGAAGAGTCTTGTTGATCACATTACTCCCCCTTGTTGACATCATTACTGCGAAGCCATTAAAAATGCACTGCATGAGCACTTGCACCACTTATTTTATAGGAAGCAGAACACATCACACCATTCTAGTACTTCAAGGCATACCTCCATTTGCTCCTTAAGGTCACATAGAACAAGCCACTCATGCCAGTCTACATGTAACATCTACAGTAACATCTAATGAATCCATTACTTGTCCATCTACAACTTCCTTATCCATCTGCTTCTTTGCAGAAGTTTCAAGTTCAAGTTTCAACTTTGATATACTGCCCATCAAAATTAATATCTGAGCAGTTACAATAACATCAGAGAAAACAAGATAAAACATTTTTGCAATAGGAGACAGAGAGTGTTGAGGAATTTTCAAAAGTTCTATAACGTACTTATTGAGACTTCTGGTTGGCAGCCATGTGAGGTGGGTGCAAGTGAAATCGCTCTCTGTACCCCTCGTGAATCCCCCTCAGAAAGTGTGGACACCAGGCCATATGAGTGGCAATTCAATCTTTGAAAGGAACTTCTTGTTGTGAACAGTGAGGCTCACTTATGCAGTGAGTTACAGTGGCAGACCTATTACTGTGACTCCTAACAGGCCACATCCTCTTCACTGGGTAACAAGACATCATGTCATAGCAGTATCTATTTTTTTAAATTAAAGTTTATTACTACAATTCCAAGAATAAATCTTGTTACAGAAAATAAGGAATATTAACACTATACTTTGCATTCACAAATCATAAAGCGAAAAAGAAAAATGTGTATTAGCCCAAGTTAGTACACTATTCCAAACCAAGAGCAAGGCACAATACTCAGGTTAAAGAGATTATCAATCACTAATACACAATTAGAGGCATGAAAGGAGAATCACAGGAGCAAATTAAATCAGATTATGGTATAGATGTCAATAACACTTCTGGATTTGGGGATGGAGTTATAACCTTCTTAGATTATAAAAGAAAACTTAAATGTAAAGGATCAAAGAAAACGTATTTCACTGAATTCAGTTTCACTACGCATTTACATGGAAAATTCAACCAAAACAAACCGCCTAACTGTAAAACAAAAGGGCGTAGTCTAAGAAAACATTGACACCTCTTTTGGGTTGCTCTAGATACATCAGGGAATATTCTAATCTTATAATTCAAGAAGGTCTCTTCCCTATGTCGAAAAAATTGTTTTAATATCCAATCCCTATCCGGCTGTAGTACAAAAGTCACAATAAGCGTTGCTGGTTTTAAACCCAATTTATCATCCTCAAGTATTTGCATGAGATTTAAAGTCTCAAAAACAGCTTCAGTTCCTTCAATCACAGGCTGATCAGTAAATTCCTTTTTATAAGGCTGTAGATAGTAAATTTTTGAAACTGGAGAGTAAGCTTGTTCCGATATTTTTAATATTTCAAACATATATTTTTAAAAAGTCATTAAAGGTGCAACAGACACCTGTCTTGGAAAATGTATTAATCTTAATGTTTTTGATCTCTGCTGATTCTATAGTTTTTCAATTTTATTCTGCAGCCACTTGTTTTCCTTAATTATATTTGTTTGAATTTGTTGGGAAGATTTTATATCTTTACTATTAATTTCAATTTTTTTCTTCAATTGTGGAAATTTTCTTTTCCAATATAGAGACCCTCTCATGGGGAATTTGAACTTGTTGTAAAACTGACACCAACTTTTGTGAGAAAGATGTCTCTAGTCCCAAAAGGGCTTCCCATATAGCTTCCAATGTTATAATTGAAGGTTTAGCCGGTAGAAAGGACTTACTTAGTGATAATGATTCAGTCGGAAAGTCTCCAGGAGGATCCAACTCCTTCCCCGCCATTGTCACAGCAGAAGCTTCGCCGCTGCCAAGCTGTATCATGCCCACACCCTTGGGAGTGATCGGCAATCCGTTGCTTGGGTCTGCCCCCGCTGTAGGAAGTGCCACGACCTCTTCGGACCGTGGGAAACCCTGTTCAGACGATCCTTGCTCGTTTGCAGGCACTGGCGGCAGATTCCTAATCTCAGGGCTGAAAGAGGTGTCTACTTGAAGCTGTGGGAGCAGTTCACCTCCCGCCACTCCCATCCGCAGTGAAGACTCACAGCGTCCAGATGTTCCTGGAATGGCAAAGCGGTCCATGGGCCCCACTGTTGGCAAGGCAGGTGCAGCCGGGCTAGGACGCTGTCTGCCTCTCCATTTAGGCATAAGGTAAGCAGGAAAATATTTCTAAGTTAGTATGGAGTCAGCACGAGTCCAGGAGCAACTTCGCAATACTCCCTTCATGAGGCCATCTTGCTCTTCATTATAGCTGTATCTAGAGAATGAAATGGGATGGGGACAGATCCAGGGGGGCAAACTTTGTCTCCATGTCATTCTCTACTTTGAAGGCTGTTAATGAATTGAACAGTTATTTATGTTTGAGTGATGCAGACGATGTTTTGATTTGTTGGAAAAACAAGCAAAAGTGCTGGCCACAACTGGCAAAACTTGCACGGGGGATACTGTGTATTCCTGCTATCAGTACAGAGAAGCCATTTTCTATTACAGGAAGGACTGTGAAAGACAGGAGAGTTAGACTGAATCCTGACATTGTTAACTTATTATTCATCCACAGATTAAAACTTCAAGGGGAGAATCCAAGATGGTGATTTAGAGGCAGATGCACCTGCAATTGCTCCTTGGTTTGTTCCAACTTACTCCCCTCAGAGTGCTTCCCAGTCCATGGTGTGTGATGGGCAAGCAGAAAGGGAAAGTAAGGGAGCTTTCCTCGGCTCCCGGTGCAGTTCCAGCGATGAGGCAGATGGCGCTGGACTCCTTTGGAGCCTCTGCACTTCCCCCAAAGACCTTGTCTCTCTCTGTCCGAAGTGATGCTTTGACGTCAGTTAGCAGTGTGAATGGGGCGTAAGCCCCATCGAACACGCGGCTCCCCCGCAGCTGGACAGTGAGAATGCTGTCGGCGTTTTTGCAGTCTGGGAGGCAGACGCAATGGATCCAGGTCTGCAAGGAGGGAAGGCATCGACAGCAAAAGAGATTGTAGACCCTGGGCGAGAGATTATTGAGTCAGCATTAAAGATATTGCCTTCTGAAATTGTGAGTATTTTCTTACCTCCCTCCCCTTTACCATCTCGGTTGATAAATAAATCAGCTGTAGTGACTTTGGAGTCACTTTTGGATATTGTTTAAGACACACATTCTTCTTTACAGTCTTTGACAAGAGGAAATTCTAAAGATATTAAAGTTATTTCTGAGGCGGTCTTGATTCAAGCGCGGGTAACTGCTCAGCCGACATCAAAGATTTTATGCTTAAAATCTAGAATACAGACTTTGGAGAATGTGGAGGGTGTCTCAATAAAGGATAAGAATTTTTTTACATCGAAGTTTAAAATACCTGGAGAACCAGGTTAGAAGACATAATTTGAGATTCCTCAATTTTCCTAGGTCACCTTTGATTTCTCCTTTAGATATGGTCAAGAAATATTTGATTGAGGTTTTGGGGATGGTTGATGATTCTTTACCCCCTATTACACAAACTCAATATATTTGGAGCCCAGGAAGATCTGTGGGAGATTTCTCCCTTAAGCGAGAGGTGGACAATATGAATCTTACCTCCTTTTTGGAAACCTCTTTGGATGTGATTACACAAGAGCTACTATGTTGGTTACTTTTGTCTTGGAACCTGATCGAAATGCAGTTTTGAAACTTTCCTTTAGACATTTACAGACACTTTTTGGGGGGTTCAAAAGTGCAAATATTTCCTGATCTTTGAAGAGAGACACAACTGAGGCCTAAGGCTTTCTTGGCTTTATGGCCTAGAATAGTAGCTTTAGGAGCCAATTTTGTTTTACATTTTCCTTGTTTATGCTTTGTATAGTATGAAGGTAAACAATTTAAATTTTATAACCCACAACAACTAATTGATTTTCTAAAAGCTAAGGAGGAATTAAATGTCATAACTAATTCCTGAACATATAGGCAGGTTAGAGGGAGCATCTACTTGTATTAGGAATTATATTTCTTTAGAAAGATTATTTCTTATATCTTGGGTTCTTAATTTCCTGATTAGTGGACGAAAGATTTATATCTATTTTCCTAAAATATTGGAGTGTTTTTCTCATTTTCTGATTATCTCTGACATTGTTGAGATATGTATTTGAAAATTTAATAAATAAAAATAAAACATCATAACAGTGTTTTTTAGGGCATATTTCTCCCCCGCTAGGACATACAGAGAGGGTTGTATTTTGTACCCCTGGACATTCTAACAAAGTGGATTAGGGTTCCATGGGGTAGTAGAAGTCAGCTATTGTTGAAGCTGAAAGGGTGGTGGTGGTGGGTTATTATAGCTGCTTGTAGTTACTGTTGTTTCTATGTGTGATTTATAAACAGTTGCACAGAATATTGTTCCTTTTTATACTTTAATAAAAACATTTAAATATAAAATCATAAGTATTCAAAGCATCTGCAGATGAGGTCAGAGCCCGCAGGGACAGGGCGGGGTGGGGACGGAGGCAAATCCCATGGGGATGGGGAATAAAGCCTGTGGGGACAGGCAGGGACACTCTTTGTTCCCATGTCATTCTCTAGTTGTATCCTCCCTTGTAAGCCTACATTCACATGGCTCAGGGTAGAGGTGTGCAAACACAATATAAGTTGACAAAAATTATATCCCCAAAACCAGCCTAAGAATAAATTAAAAAATATACAAAAAGTCTAGAAAATATAAACTATATCAAATTATAAACAAATGTAACATATAGAGGAGAAAGAGTATGCTTATTCTTAGGTGATGTAGGCTTGAACACATGGTTTATTTGTCAATAATCTGATATAGTTCAAGATTGAGGGGCACCATAAGGGCGATAGCTGGGGTTTCATGTGAACTGTCAGCTAGCCTCTACAGGACTTGATGTGGACTTTGAGGAAGCAGCAGCAGCTCCAGATGCTGGTTGGAAATCTAGTGCTGGTATCATGGTGAAAACAGTTGGATGCTTCCAAGGTTAGAGGAAGAGAAAACCATAGTCTTCCTATTCCTCACATGGGACATGTTAGGTTGGGAGGGGGAAAACTAGGAGTAGTGCAAAGTCTCTTAGCTCTTAGATTCAGCAGTCATGGGCTCCAAGATAACAGACATACGCCTTGTGATAAGGGTCCGGATTATGATGGGTAACAGCTTGCTGCTGACCCTTCCATCTCTGTGACTGGAGAGCATATGCCAAGCCTAAGGTATATCAGACCATCACTAATATACCTGTGGGTTGAAGGTTTCTCAGTATGTTAAGTACGTAGTTTAATCTCTAGAAGGGCATTCTGACATGGCATGACAACTGGTTATTGCCTACAAGCACATGAGGATGAAGACTAACTCAGGTCAAACATTTCTATCTCAGCAGGCCATGTGGTGAACAGCATTTATGTTTCTCCAGCTGTTTATGAGGTCATTTGTTCCTTTTTGGGGATGGGGCGAGTGTGGATATTATCAGGTGTATTATGTTTTTGTCTGTATAATTAAATGATGATGATGATGATGTTTATATACTAGCTTCCTGTATCAAAAGTTTGACCCAAAGTGCTTCACAATACCATGAAGGAAGTAATAAATGACTTGCATAGTATCATAGTACAGTGAAAACATCTTTAAATATGTATGAACTTAAAGACAACAAACTGTATACAGGCTATTGGACCTGTAATAATAGGCTGGACGTTTGGCGAGGGGAGGGAGATAAGGGTCCCACCCTTGAAGGTAGATGCTTTCTTCTATTTTGAGGTACAATCCAAAGGTCTCTTTTCAGCTGGCTCCCCCAGGCATTGAAGTGCATCCCTATCTACAGAGCTGCAAGTGGTGGAAGTGCATGGTGTTCCATGGTTGAGGTGGCTTGCAACAGATTGGCCAAGAGAAGCATAGCATTAAGACTGTCCACAGCTTCTAAGACGTTAGTGAAACCCAGGTACAAGGTGATGGCATGGATGTCCACAGCTTTTGCACATACACTATATCATTTGCCACCGAATGTCCCAAAGTTAATGGCACACTGAGCTGCTCTCCTGTTGTATCTTGGCAGACAGGCTGACCAGTGTCAGTGAGGTAGCTCTGGTGCTGGATGTGTTTGTAGCTCATCTTGAATACCTTGGCGCACCTTCATATAAAAGTACTGTCAATTAGGAGCCTCATCTTCGATCACATCCAAGATTAGACTGGATTCTGGCAGGATGCACATTACACCCAAGACTCTATCAACCCTATCAAGCAAACCATGAGCCAGTTGGTAACCCTATCTATGTTTGCTAATAGGTAAGAATGCTGATGACTTTGAGTCATTTTGTGCTTGTTTCAAAGTGTTTGATCATCTTAATTTCAATTGTTTTGCATTCCAGTGTACTTCTAAAATTTCCTTTAAGTACCTAGATTGTGAAGGCATTAAAGGAGTCATCTTCCCTTGAGAAATATTCATCTACTGAGGTGTCACTCTGTTCTTCCCTGTATGTGTTATTTTATGCCTATGAAGATTTAATCTAGACCTTAATTTTAGGCTTGTTTCACCAATGCAGTATCCTCCTTCATATTATTTTCATTGATCATGTGCAGCATCATCCATGAGGGAGAATAGGAATCCTTTATGTTGAATATCTTTCTCATGGGGTAGCTATAGGGTCCTGTAATACAGTAATAAGGAAACACAGTACATGACAGTAGATTAAGACCAAATGGTGTATCCAGCCTGCCCAACTAGGTGTTTAAGGTAACTACTGCTCAGTGCAGGTTATTACCAAATCTTTTACTTAGCTACTACTCTACGCAAGGTACATCCATGCTTCATTTCCATCCTCTGTGCTTAAAAGGCATGCCTTTTTGAATTCCATTACCACTTTTGTTTCTTTCATCTTCCTGGGAGGGCAATCTAGGCATCCATTTGCTTTGTATGAAAAATATTTCCTGCTGTTGTTTCTGAATTTATCCTCTTCATATCATGCCCCTTAATTCAGCAGCATCCTTTTTAAAGGTTTGTTTCCTGAGCATCAATAATACATTTCAGGTAATTAAAAGGCTGTATAATATTTCCCCCTTTCGCTTTCCTGTTGAGTACATGTTTATTTTTTAAAAATGTACACAAATGTTCCTAAAACAACGAGTCTACTCCAAAGCCTTGAAAACTACCACCAACACCATAGTTCCAACGTATTATTTGCTTGTAACTTCAGGCTATATTATCTTTATCTTTACTGAGAAGCTTGTAAGGGAGTTACTTATGCCAGAAATAGTATTTAAGAGTGATGATATGGAGGAACTGAAAGAAACCTCAGTGAAACTGGAAGATGCAATAAACCAAATTGACAAAAAGAGCAGCAACTCTCTTGGACTGGATGGTATACACCCCAGGGTACTGAAAGAACTCAAAAATTAAATTGGTAAACTATAACCTATCATTACAATCATCCACAGTACTTAAGATTGGAAGGTGGCCAATGACATCAGTGCTACGTAAAATGGTAGAAACCATTATAAAGAACAAAAAGACAGACAAACATGGTTTAATGGGACAGCCAACATGAATTCAGCCAATTTGCTACATTTTTTTAAAAGCATAAATAAATATGAGGATAAAGGTGAGTTGGTTGATGTAGTATATCTAGATTTTCAGAAAGCTTTTGACAAGGTCCCTCATGAGAGAGTCATGAGAAAAATTAAAAGGCCATAGGATAGGATGCAATGTTCTGTTGTGGATTGGTTAAAAGATAGAAAACAGTAAGGTTAAATGGCCAGTTCCTTCAGTGGAGGAAGATGAATAGTGGAGTATTACAGGGATCTGTACTGGAGCTTGAGCTTTTTAACATATTTATAAATGATCTGAAAATGGGAACAGTGAGTAAGGTGATCAAATTTGCAGATGACACAAAACTATTCAAAACTGTCAAAATCACATATGGACTACGTGAAACTGCAGGAGGACCATGGGAGGCTGGAAGACTGGGCATCCAAATGGCAGAATATTAGGAATTATTAGGAAAGGAATAGAAAATAAAATGGAGAATATCATAATGCCTCTGTATTGCTCCATAGTGAGACTGCGACTTGGGTATTATTAGCAATTCTGGACACAGCATCTCAAAAACATGTAGTGGAACTGGAAAAGGAACAAAGAACGACCAAAATGGGGAATGGGACTTGCTAAACCACCTTTCTGTAGTTTTTGCAACTACGTTCAAAGTGGGTTATATAGTATATACAAGTAATTATTTGTATCTGGGGCAATGGAGGGTTCAGTGACTTGCCCAGAGTCACAAGGAGCTGCACTGGGAATCAAACCCAGTTCCCCAGGATCAATGTCTACTGCACTAACCACTAGACTACTCCTCCACTCCTATGATTAACAGGATGGATTACCTGTTATATAAAGAAAACCTAAAGAAGTTAGAGTTCTTCAGCTTGAAGAAGAGATGGCTGAGGAGATATAGGTCTATAAAATCCTGAATAAAGTGGCATGGCCAAATGCAAATTGTTTACTCTATCAAAAAGTACAAAGAGTAGGGGACACTCCATGAAGTTACACAGTAGCACATTAAAAACAAATAGGAGAAATATTTTTCCACTCAATATATAATTAAGCTCTGGATCGCATTGCTGGAGTAAGTGATAAAAGCAATTAATGTAGCTGCGTTTGAAAGAAGTTTGGACAAATTCCTGGAGGAAAAATCCATAAATCTATATTACGGTAGACCTGGGGAAAGCCATTGCTTATCTCTGAGGTTAAGTAGAATGGAATGTTGCTACTTTTTTGGGACGCTGCCAGGTTCTTGTGACCTGGACTGGCCACTGTTGGAAACAGGATTCTGGGCTAGACTGGCCTGATCCAGTACAGCAGCTCATCATCCCCTCCCCCACCACCACTTTTTTTTTTTAAGAGTAAGAAAATTCTGTTGGACTTATTTGGGAAATGCTATTTTAGAAGAAAGGTTCAGACACTTGATGACAATATATCCCTGATGCAAGCTTCCTTGATATTATGTTGGATGGCTGAATGGTATTGATTGATCAAGAAGATTGCTTGACATAAGTTATTTCTCTTGTTTATTCAGACTGTGCTTAAATATTTAACATTTTTATAACAATTTGTTTACCACATCCCCAAGTAGATTATAACATTGTTTTAGATATGGTATGTTCTTGTCCAATTACATTAATAATCTGCTTTATATTCCTGTCAGCTGCGGATCCTATCATTCAAGAGCTTTGTACCCTATAAATGTGCTCCCAAATTAACAACTTTGGAATAGATATTCAAAAAGAACTGACCTCCTAAACTTAGGCGCTATGGGGTCCTTTTACTAAGCAGCAGAAAACCAAAGCCTAACACAGGATGCCCTAATGAGCTTCACATTAGTTTTGGAATGTGTGCGTGCTAAATATTTTTTGCCATTATTTTTTGAGGGGGCATGTCAGGGGTGGGGAGTAGGCATCTCTGCACTAATCAGTTAGCGCATCTATATTATCATGTGCTAACTGGCTAGCGCCTGGATAACGCAGGAGCCCTTGCCGCTTATAAAACAGGTGGCAGTAAGAGCTTCCACAGTAATTTTTAAAAATGGCTGTGCGTAATGGCAACATTAGTGCCAGTGAATGTTTATCTCCTCCTCTTGATGCAGATGTGGCGAAACAAGAGGGCCCTTGTCGGGGTTTTTTTTTTTTTTGTGTGGAAGCTTTGATGATTTGGGATGTTGGTGAACTTGGCAGCAGATTTTGATACGAACTTGGTTATACAGTGTTCTGCTGGAAGGACACGATAAGCACTGTTCCTAGTCCCAGTCAGGCTTCTGTAAACATTACATTATTTGGGGGGGGGGGGGAATTGTATTTTTTTCGACTGATGGGGAACTGTGATAAGTAGAGTTCTCTGTGATTTAGGGTGTAGTTTAGTCCTAGCAGTTTTTCCACTGTTGTTTTTACAGCAGGACTGAAGCCAGTGATACATATCCCATTGAGGTTATAGTAAAAGTCTACGACTTTCCTCTGGGTAGTTGAGGCTTCAGTTTATTTAAAATTATTAACCCTCACCAAGATATCTGCTTTCACAGTGTTTGGAGCAAAGCATACTATCTGCATTGTGTAAAAAAACATTAGTACATGGCCATTAATGAAATAAATAGAAGATAGGGGGGTTTATGACTGCAGTAAAAATGGCCTTACCGTGAAAGGAAAGACCCACGTAAAGGCACTAAGGCCAAATGTTATCACAGCTTTATAAAAGAACCCTTAAGTTAGGGGTCTAAATTTGTCATCTATCTTCAGCCAAACAAGAGCTAAGTTTGTCCCTCCTTAAATCCATCCCTATTGCCACCCACTTTCTACACTCCTAAATTTAGGAGTTTAAGAGAATTTTTATTATACATTTAGGAACTCAGCCCAGTAAATTTTCAGAGAAACCAATTTAAGGGCCCAACTCTCAAAGCTGGGAGTATAAACACTTTGAATATTGGCCTCCTTGATACTAGAGTTCCTCAGCAGAAGAATTTGTATGTTTAGACATCATTTGACCGTGCTATGAGGATTCTGTGTGCATTGGTGGTCTTTCTGCATCTGTGAAACACATTTAGGGGGTCTTTTACTAAAGCTTAGCTTGAGTTATCTGTAACAGGGCCCACTGTATTCCTATGGGCCCTGATGCAGATAACTCAAGCTAAGCTTTAGTAAAAGACCCCCATATTCCCTAGACTGGTAAAAGCATTTTGTACAGGTATCTTTTGGTGGATGGAGTGTCTCTGAGCTGCAGGTCCTTCTCTACAAAGTCCCCCGTAAGCTATTTATCCCCTGGATTTTACTGGCAACCCCAATACTTTGCCTAAAATTGTAAAAAATTTAAAAAATATCATGATCAAACACTTTGAACACTATGCTCTTGCCGTTGTTTCCTTCACGTTTCTCTCTGCATTACAGATCTACTGCCCCCCCCCCCATCTTTTTTTTAACCTTAGAATCATTTACAACCTTGAAAACAACTACCACAACATACATCCATTGCAATATAACCTGTAATTTACTTGTAAATTCAGGCAACATCTTTATCATTTCTCTCCCCCCCACCCCACCCTTTTAAATGCATTTCTGTATGAGTTACACAAAAAGGTACAAAGGACCATGTATGTTATTCAAAACATGGTATCAAATGCAAAAATCAAAATTGCAAACATATAACTGATCCACAGTTGGGGGAAGGGAAAATTCTATACTTCCAAAAAAAAAGAAAAATAGAACAAAGAACATGCCGAAAATCAATATGTATATACTTCCACTAATTTATCTCTGTCATCGCTCATCCGTTTGAAAAGGAATGACATCTCATTTCATTCACCCACCTTAAAATCAATTGTCTTCAATTGAACTATGTCACTTATACAAACAGTTTATAGAGTAATCAGCCCCCACTCTTCAGCCCACGTTCCTTACCTAATTTTTGATTCAGGGTTTTCAAAATGAGTGGCTCAAGTGGTGGCCTCATTGTTAGACAATGCCAGAAAGGCTTTTAGTTTAAGGCTATCATCTGCCAAGACAGTATTCAAACCTTCTACTTCCACATTTTCACTCCTAGAATTCAAAGGAATATAGGACATATTGGAAATTATTGCTAATGAGTCCTGAAGGTGAGGGGGAGGAAAGAGCAATCTTTAAAAAGCTCCTAGGCAGATAGTCTCCTTCTGAAAAAGCTGCCTCAAATTCCTGCTCCTGGCAGTATTCTCCAGCTGTTCTCCTGCTATATCTAACCAATCCTTTCTCTCCATCTATTACTCCACTTCAAGCATGTCGAGCCAGTCACTAACAGGCTGATGGAACATCAATTAGTGCTTATCACAAAACTGTCGGGGTTCACTGGCACCCTATCTTCTCCTCCTCCTCCTATTTCCCGTTTTGGAACAACTTCTCCAGTAATGAGTTTCCACTATCCAAGAATATCAATAGAAATCAAACAAAATAAAACATGGACAAGAATCTAAGAATAATTATCTAAGAATAATTTTTGACTCCGCCCTTTCTACCTCAGATTTCACATCTGTCTAAAGTTGGTTTTCTTATTTTCCGTCAAATACGAGCCATTCACTACCCTTTTGATCATCATAACTTCCATGCACTAGTCTTCTCATTTTTCATATCTCATTTTGATTACTGTAATATCATATATGCAGGTTTGCCCCATACTACCTCAAAGAGACTACAATCCCTCCAGAACACAGCCATAAAATTATTCTGTCATGCTTGCCATACTGATTAAACTACACCTTCACTAAACATCATCATTGGTTACCCATCGAGCAGCAAATTATCTACATAGTAGTAATATTAATCTTTAAGGCCTTTAGAATTGGTAATCCTGAGCATTTATCTTGTCTTACGACAAATCTCAAAGCCGGGCAAGACGGCTGCTGCCAGACAGAGGCAACAACCAAGTGCGCTGCTGTGAGAACCAGCTAACAGAATTTGTTCTCGCCCAGGTCCAGCCCCTCCACAGGCAAATTGAGTAATGCAACATCCAAGGAGGGCTCCACACAGTGTCCAATAATATGAGACAAGACAGAAAACACTTGTGCCCAAAAAGCCCAAGTGCAGATAAGTCCCCTGCTGCCCACAACCATGCCACACAAGCCATTCCCACCATTCCCATGCCTTCGATCTAATTGGAGTACAATACCAACAAAGCAACACTTTATACCCATTTTCCACAATCACAGTTGCTATACCCAGAGTCAACCCCGCTCCCAAATCCTCTGCATTTCTAAAGTCCACCGACTCTGGTATGCCCCCAAATCTCAGATTATTGCATCTGGTATGGTTCTCAATCCTCCAACTTGTCGGTAAGCTCCTGCAGCTTGGCGCACACATCTTCAATGCCCTACTGGGCCCCAGCCACCACGTTTTCCACCATGTCCATGTGTGTCTCCACCCCATCAACACAGTTGCTCATCTCCATGAGATCCAATTTCAGCTCCTGCACTGCCTCTTGAACCTGCAGTTTGACCGACAAAATCTCCAACTTAACTTCCTCCATCCAGGCCTATAAATCCACCTTCATGACACCCCTGTCTGCCAGACAGCCAGCAGGACTGCGCTTCACACTCTCCATTTCCCGTAGGATTTTACCGCCACCATCCTCCAGACTGCCAGGCCCATGTGCACTCAGGCCACACTCTTGTCTCTAGCTAGGGGAGCACCCTTATCCCCTTCAAGCTTCTTCTTGGATGCCATCCACCAGAGAGCTGCCCTCCGGCAATCCAAAACACCTCCAGACTGTCAAAACACCACAAGAAACACAGCAAATCTGGGGTATTGCTCTGGCTGCAGACAGAGCCCCTAATTCAGGTGTTCATCTTCCTACATGATGTCACTCCCCCTTCATGGTGGTATCCTTTCTTTTAATTGTCCGCATGACTGTTTACTTTACTATTTTAAATGGAGTTCCTTTCCTTTTCCAATTATTGTAGACTGCCCAGACAGAGCAGCCTAGTGAATATAAATAAACTATAAACTATTATGGATCACTAGGATGTCCTTAGTAACGACTGTAGCACTGTTATCTAACCAGTAAAAGTGTAATTTCATAAAAGATTTTTCTTGTATAAATGCTGCTGTATTCATGTAAAACGTTATATGTACTGCCTCCCAGTGGTGGAACAGCATGGCAATACTTATTACCTTGATATACTGGCACCATATGGTTGAAATGTATAATGGGTTTCCTTTGAAATCTGTTCACAATATATTTAACCACTAGATAGCACTATCAAATTTGGTTTCATTGTTTCCAATTTTATCTTTGATATACTGCCCATCAAAATTAATAAGCAGTTTACATCTCTTAAATATATCAATAAATACAGAAAATAATATTAAATCAAACATCAAAATCATTCTACTAGCTAATTGTCCACAACTCTCCTAGTCATCCTTTACATTGTTTCATGACAACGCACAGTTATAACTACTTTTTTGATAGAAGATTAAGGACCAAAAGCCTCCAAAAAATGATAGGTCTTTACAATGACTTTAAATCTTATTTTTCTTCTTCCAAACCAACTGAATATTTGTGAACTGCTCCATTCAAATTAACCCTCTTCTCCCCTCTCTAGGTTAGAGAAATATACACACAGTACACACAGACAAACATACACATGTAGAGAGGTTGGAAATTATTCTCCGAGTCATGCTCCGTATATGTTCCCCACTTGTTTTTGAATTTGAAACCAAGAATAGTCTAGGACAGCAGTCTTCCTACTCTTAAACCATGCAACTTAACTTGAAAGTAAAGTAATAATGCCAAGCATCACTCGATGAACCCAGGGGACTCAAGTCTTTAGATGCTGAGAACTTGACATTCCTCTGATGTATCAGGTAAACATTTCAACATCCAGTTCAATCTTAAAGAAGGCAAATTACAAAATAGAGCCTGACCTGAAAGAGGAATGGGTGTCCCTAATAGCTCTCTCAAGATTACAGTCAAAGGCTCTGGACTGGACCTCTGGAGACTGGTATGGTGGCATTGGTGTCTGAGAGACAGACCTCACCTCCAGATGTGGCCACTTTGGACAATTTAGATGCTACGCATTGAAAAGAGATGTCTGATACTTCAAAGCCCCTGTCTGTGGATTGGTATCAACCCTTTTTGACTCCTTGCTCAAGTGTTCAAAGCTTTGATCTTAACTTGAGTTGGGGGCCATGAAATTTCTCTCGACTACTGGGCCTATTAATGGTCCAAGAACTGAAGTATTTTAAGTGATTCTTCAGTGCAGCCTGGCCATCATCAGTCAGCATGACTCCATGATTCTTGGATCAAGCCTCCAACACCAACTTTAAAGACTTGGACTTTTGCTTACGGAAAGGAAAGCATGAAATCTATACTTCTGGGGCCGAATGCTTTGGGTGACAACTTTGTGCAAATATTTATTTATTTATTTAACACATTTATACCCCACAAATATTACAGCTGAAGGCATTGTGCCTTGTCCCAGATACTTGTAGCAAACTATCTGATGATCCATAATGGACATATTAGTACTTGACACTGTTAGCCTGTATACATGTTCTTCACAAAGACAGTGTGCACTTGAAAAAAAAATTGTCTGGTATTACTGCAACAGCAGTCCATGGAGAAAAAAATGTGGGCTGTTTCAGCAGATTTATAAAGAAAAAAAAAATCAAGATTCAAGACTGCAAGAGGGCTAATAAAGGTGATTTTAGCTAATAGAGCCTAAGAAAAGATGATCAGCTTTTTGAACTCTGCAGAGTCACCAAGTGTGTTCGATAGTCTTGCTGGACAAATACAAACCGAGATAATTAGCAGGGCCATGGCAGCACAGGAAATACTAGGCATGGAAACTGAATTGCCTTCTGAAAAAATGTTTATGTTTATTGAATATTTCATAACCTGCCAAAATTCCAAAATATTTGGGTCTAAGCGGTTTACAATTCCAAAATCAAAATAAAGTACATGAAAAGAACACCAGTACCAAAATAAGACAGAGAAGGCAATTATACAGCAATAAAACCAATAATATAAAATCAAATCAAGATTAAAAACAGTAAAAGTTTAAACTCATTCCACATAGCAGGTGGTTGGCAGGTCAACTGGGTTCAAGTACATCAGACCCAAATGCTAGCTCAAAAAAAAATGAGCTTTCAGGAGTGATTAAAATTTAACAAAAGGGATTTCCCTACGGAGATGAGGGGGAAAATTATTCCAAAGAAAGGGGGTCAAGAAAAAATAATCCGAATGAGGAGTAATTTCATAGTGTGCAATTTTTGGTGAAGGAAGAACTAATTTATTGGAATTGAGAAAACGGAGAGTCCGCAAAGGAGTATATGGAATTGTGACGGTTGAATGATAAAGGGGCTAACCTTAATGAAACGCCCTGTGAGCTAAACAGAGAATCTTAAACCAACATCTGAACTTAACTGGAAGCCAATATAATTGCATGAAGAGAGGCCGACGTGATCAAAATGCTTTGCATGGCAAAGGAAGCGAGCAGCTGGATTATGTAAAGATTGCAACTGGTGTGTTGCTGAGCACAGTCATGTGATCTGTGTGTGTGGCTTGGTAAACTCTCTTCAAAGATGCATAGGTTTTAAAAAAAATTTTTGATACACTTTTGTAGGGAAACAAGAAAATACCAGCAATGTTTTTATTAAGATGTTTTTGCCTCTGGGCAAAAGATGCTTTCTGTGTACACCCATGTCTTATCTATCTAACATTTATGTCACTAGTCTGTCTGCTGGTTTACACTTCAGAATTACAAGCTTAGATTAAATTTATGTTTAAATTTGTTTATTAATTTACAACATATTCATAGTAGAAAATATTTTGCAGTACTCAGGGGAAAAGAAACACAAATAAACATGCTTTATAACAAACTCTTCTGTGCGAATAAAACAGTACAGTGCAAAGGCAAAGGGCCTTATCTCTGATGGCCCCATACCTATACCTCCGGCAGCCAGAAAGGCTACTCAATGAGCAGTTCTTGCTGCTGATCCTTACTGCCATTCTCAAGCGGACCTGTGTAACCGCCAGAGGCTTTGCTGGAGAAAAACTGTCATACCAAATTAGGTGTCTATTAGCACCCCCGGCTCACCGGTCCATACTGCTAAGATTTGACCAAAACAAGTTTACAGCGCTTTCCAGAGTAAAGAAAGTATTGTCACGCACCCCTCTTACATCGTAGTACTGCACTCCTAAGGTTATATAATGTAAACTTAACATACCTCAGATCCCCCTTCCCCTCCCTCACCCACCTCCCGCCCTTCCCACCCCTCCCCTTCCCAGATAAGCATATTTATATTTCTATCGGGAGTAACCGCCTTCGGTTCCAACACACCTTGTGGAAGCTAGCCAGAGTTAACGAGCAGACTTCTCCCACGGGGGCTTAACATCTGTAAGTAAGGAGACCAGATTTGAAGAAAGCGCTGTCGGCGTTTAACTGAGGATTTAGACTCTCGGGCTTCCCAAGAAGCCAGGAGATGAACCTGGTTCCTCCAATGCCAATAGGCAGGGGCCTCCGGGGAAGTCCAGTATTGCATAATACATTTACGAGCCACCAAACACAGCTTCCTCCCTAGAAGGGTCGCCGGTGCTCTATTGGGAGCAAAAGACCCGGACTGGTCGATCAAAAATTGCCTCTCATTACCCTGGACCTTGACACCCAGCCGCGCCAAGAGGCCTCGGACACGCTGCCAAAATGTCCGAACCTTAGGACATTTCCAAAGAGCATGGTAAAACGTGCCCGGAGCTACTTCACATTTAGAACAGGTATCACTCCCTGACCTTTGCATGTGGGCCAGCTGCACTTTGGTCATATATCCCCGTAATATAACTCTATACCCACACTCTCTCAATCTTTCGTCTGTAACTAATTGTCTAATCCCTTTCAAAGAAGCCACTATATCCCAGGATGCCAATGAAGTCCCAAGGTCCTGCTCCCATTTAACTTTAATTTTCTCATACTGTTGTATCGGCCTCCTACGAGCCAGGGCCCCATATAAATCAGATATCGCATGTCTTTCCGTCGCCAGATCCCTGAAAAACTCCTGTATCTTGTCCCCCAATTGCCCTTTCAAAGCTTCTTGGGGCATTGCCTGTATATAGTGCTGAATTTGTAAATAAGCAAAATGATTTCCCCAATCAGACCCTATCTTCTGTTGTAAGACAGCGAACGACACTAGACCCCCCCGTTCCGAAAGCAGATGTTTCATCTTTGTAATACCACGCTGTCCCCAACTCTGAAATATTGGGTTACCCATTCCCGCTTCAAACGCTACGTTCCCCACAATCGGAAGTTGGTCTGAAATATTTGGATGTCCCCCCAACTGTTCAACCCACCACTGCCATGTTAACCGGAGAGGATTGAACAGTACACTGTTCCTAAGATGTGGGGGTATAGTATTTCGGGGTAGGTGAAGCAGTGCAATCATGTCATGTGGCGCTAGGCATGCCCGTTCTAAGTGTACCGGCGTATAGTACTGTGTTAAATCAAGCCAATCTCGCACGTGTCGCAGCAGGCATGCCTGATTATATAGGAATAGATCTGGGAACCCTATGCCCCCTTGTTTCCAGCCTCCCACCAGCAAGCCCTGCTGCAGCTTTGCTTTCTTGCCGGCCCAACAAAATTGGCCACACAAGCGATTTATATGCTTTAGATCTTTCTTTGTTAGACGTATGGGCAAGGTCTGTAAGGCATATAGCCAGCGTGGGAAAACCACCATCTGTATCAAATGAATCCTGCCCATTAAAGACAAGGGTAAACCCCTCCAAGAGTCCAATTTATCTCTAGTGTAATCCAAGAGGGCCTTAATGTTTAACCGATGTAGTTCTGTTGTTTGCATCGTAAGACGAATACCAAGATATTTAAAAGAATGAATTGCCCAACGTAAAGGAAACTCTTCCCCCCACTCCTCTGCGCCTATCGTTGGGGATGCCAGTGCCTCAGACTTATCCAAGTTGATCTTGAAGCCTGAGTAATCTCCATACTCCCTAAACGTTTCCAGTAGCGTCTCTAAAGACACCTTCGGGGAGGTCAAGTGAACGAGAAGGTCGTCCGCGAAAGCTGCAATTTTAAATGTCTGTCGGCCCATGCTCACTCCTTTAATCAAGGGATTTTCCATAATGTCACGGATAAGAGGGTCCAGCACCAGCACAAAAAGGAGGGGAGACAGGGGACAGCCCTGCCTAGTTCCTCTTCTAATAGGAAAGCTCGCCGAAGCTATTCCATTGACCCATATCGAGGCGCTTGGGTTGGCATATAAGGTTTGAATTGCCTCGATAAACCTGCCGGAAAAGCCATAGCTTTCCAACGTGTCAAAAAGAAATGTCCAATGCACCTTATCAAAGGCCTTTTCAGCATCAAAGCTGACTAGCAGAGACGCCAGACCCTTGCGTTCCCCATACTCTAATGATGCTAAGATCGCCCTCAAATTTTTGCTTACCGCTCGTCCCCCCACAAAGCCCACTTGGCTCTCGTGTACCAGCCGGGGCAGAATTCTTGCCAATCTATTTGCCAATATTTTTGCCATCAACTTAGTGTCATAGTTTAACAGAGATATGGGCCGATATGATGTTGGCTCCAATGTATCCCTCCCCGGTTTGGGTAATACTATAATTTGTGCTCTATTCAGGTCAAGCGGCATAGCTTTCTGATCTATCATCTGATTTAAAAATTTAGATAGATCCGGAACAATAACCTCCCCCATCATTTTGTAAAATTCAGCCCTTAACCCGTCCGGGCCTGGGGCCTTTAACAAGGGGCTCTGCGTTATGACCATATGCACCTCATCTTCCGTAAATGGTTGATTCAATTGTTCTCGCTCTCGTTGGGTAAGCTTAGGGAAATTGAGGTTATTTAGGTACATCTGGCTCCCCAGACCCTCGTCCTCTGGGGGGGCGTAAAGATCTTTATAGAAGGTCTGAAAAATATTACAGATATCCCTGTCTGCGGTTTTAAGACCTCCTCCCGTCCCTCGAAGGGCTAGAATATGTTTGGCACCCCCTTTTTGTTTGAGAAGCTTGGCCAGTAGTTTGCCTGCTTTGTTACCGTGCTTATAAAGCATGTATCTATAATATATGTGCGACTTGCGTGCTCGCCTATGCAAGAGTTCGTTCAGTGCTGATTGTAGATCCAGCACCTGCTGTTTGGCCTCTGCCGTATGTGTGTCTCCAAACCTCATCCTCGCACGACAAAGCTGTGCACTTAATCGCAGTATCTGCCTATCCCTGGTAACCCGAACATAGTGCACGTGGCTAATAATTTCCCCCCGGAGCACAGCCTTTGCGGCTTCCCAGAATAAGACCGGGTCTGTCTGATGTTCATGATTCTGTGTCGTGTATTCCACCCAGCTAGCCTGCAAGCGCCCTTTTAGTATGGGGTCCGTATAGAACTCTATGGGGAATTGCCATCTTCTGTCTCTTCGAGCCTGGCCACGTGGCTTCCACTCCATATAAACCCATGCATGATCAGATATCACATATGGCCCTATCTCTGCCTTTACAATTTCCCCAAACATCTGACTGGAAACCAAAATATAGTCAATACGCGACTGTGTTAAATGAGCCCGTGACATATGCGTGTAATCCCTCATACCCGGATGAAGTACCCTCCAGACATCCGTCAGGTCTAATAACTGGCTCATCTTCAGTAGACCTCTATTATTATGATATGTCGCGGAGTTGCTTGGGACTGATTTGTCTAGTGAGGGATCCCAAACTGCATTAAAATCGCCCCCTATTATGAGTTCAGTGTGCGGCTGCTTAAGGAGGAAGTTAGTTATCGTTTGGAAAAATTTTTTGTCGTAGTTGTTAGGGGCATAGATATTACCAATAAGTACTTTTTGCATACCTACCGTGGCCTCTAATAAAACATATCTTCCCAAGGCATCTACTAAGAGAGGGCGTATCTCCAGTGCTACACCTTTACGGATCAGAATGGCCACTCCACCTTTTTTCCCCTGTGCATGCGCCGCTACACACTTATCTACCCACCACGTATTAAGTTTGACATGCTCTGCCTGCGACAAATGCGTCTCTTGTATCAATGCAATGTCTATGTGATGTCTATTTAATTGCTGCAAGATCTTGGATCTTTTAATAGGTGAATTTATCCCCCCTACATTCCAAGTTACAATGTTCACCATACCTCAAAATTAACCAAAATGGCATATATTGCAGAAAACTGCGATAATTGTGGGAGGGGACATCCCAGCCTCTGTCTCCCCCCCGTTCGCTCTCCACCAGCTACTCGTTGGCCAGCCTCCGTAACATGCATCCCCAGCCAGACTTTTTCCATCGTCAGTGCCCGCTTACCTATCTGACTCCCATCCAGCCAAGCATACAAAGGGACCTGCCTAACCGCGATTACTCCCGACTCCCAAAGGCCTAGCTTCAATCTCACCCCTTCCCTTCCCGCTCCTTCCCTCCCCCCCCTCCCCATCCCCGTTCCCCCCCTCCCACTCCCCGAACCCTTAGAACCGGACCCACTTGCTGGGACCATAACTTCCTACGTCTCTCCCTCCTCCCCCCAGAACCTCCGGGCAGGCTCCAACTATTCTCCAAACCAAGGCTTAATACCACCCACTTGTTATTTCTTCTATTAAACATTCCTGTGTAAGTCTGAACCTATTAACTTACAAACTCATATAACTTTAACCTTTAAACATATCCCATAACATTCCTCATTAGATCAGTTCTTACGCCCGTGGGCGCCCGTTGATATACCAACTCTCCAGATCATCCTCTATTCATGCTCTGGTCTGCCTTCCTCTGCTGACAGCTCCACTCCTTTTTCAGCCGTCCTCTGGTCTATCCATTTCTAGCTGCTTTAAAAGTTCTTGGGCGGCTGCTGCAGTCTCATATATCTTAGTGGTACCTTTATAGGTGACCCGCAGCTTTGCAGGGTATTGCAGCGCAAATCTTATTTTCCTCTGAAACAGCTTAGAACATAATTCCGAAAATTGGCGCCGTTTTGCTGCTACGCCGGCGGAGTAGTCCTGAAAACATCTAATTGTCACTCCTTCATAGATCAGAGGGTTCCCGGTTCTGAACCGCTGTAAGATCTCTTGCTTTTGGGCATAGTCCAAAAATCTCAGGATGATTACTCTTGGCCTGCCAGCTCCTGCACTCTTCTGACCCAGCCGATGGGCTCTCTCAATGCGAATCGGTCCTAACGTTTCTGGGAGTTGTAGTTCTTTACATATCCAGGTAGCTAAGAAAGTCTCCAGGCCCCGTTCCGGGATACTCTCCGGGAGCCCTACCAGACGTACATTGTTCCTTCTCGACCTGTTTTCCAGGTCCTCCACTTTATTTTCCAGCGCCCGCAACTGATCTTGTATCTGGCTTTGTGACCCTTCGACCACTGCAACGCGGTCTTCCACTTCCGAGACTCACGATTGAAAGGCCACACAGTCTTTCGACAGCTCCATAAGCTGCGTCTGTACGCGCTCTAATTTAGCGTCAATCGGGGCTAACCGGCGATCCAGTAGGTCCTCCATCACTGTTCTCATTTCTGCTGTAATTTCGGCTATCCATGCCGATGAGACCGACGATCCGGGCGGGCTTGCGGGCGGCGCCATTTTGTCCTCTCCTACCCTGCCACGGAGTCTGTCTTTCGGGGCGGATTTCGCCGCCATTTCAATGTCAGGCAAGACAAAGAGGAAATCGCCCGAACTGTAGCTCTTTCTTCCGCGAACCCCGGAGAGTTGTAGTCAAATTTATATGTTTTTCACGGCTCTTGGGGGGAGATAGGAGCCGGAGAGATTTCCCTTTCAACCTCTCACGGTCATGACGTCACCGGAAGTCCGCTTAGATTAAATTTAAACACACACTGTTTTAAGACATTAGATAGTGTCTCTATTGCTACTCACTAACTCTAGGAAACAAGAAGATTATGACTATTATAAATAAGTACAGTATTATCTTTGCAATTCAAAAGAAATACACAGGCACTAGGTTTCAATTTTATCCAATTTCAAATGTTTGTTACGTTATTTATAAGAAAGAGAACTGTTGGGATCACAAGCACAACCAAAATTTGCAATTAGCATGGAACATAACCTGACCCTCGGTAGGGTCCAATCCTGACTACACAGACTACACAGAAGCATCAATGAAGCACATTTTGGGGTATCATTGAGCCTGCAAATAGGTGGGAAAATGTGGGATACAAATGTAACAAATAAATAAATAAATATTAAACCACATAAAAAGCAGGCAGAAGGCCATTTGTCAGTATTGCCTCCACCAGTATGTAGGAGTTACATGCACAGTTGCTGGCCATCCCCTAGCTAGAAGTGTAGGCATAACAGCCTTGGTATACAACATGGCAACAGCTCACTGACTTTATACGCTGGCATGGAATCATAATTTTTTAAAATGTAGCATAAACCTTGTCTGTAAAAAAAAAAAAGCCACTCTCTTTTTATATTTTAATGAAGTTAAATATTGAAATAAAGTAGCTTTTTATATTGTACGCCACAGAAAAAAAAATTCTGACATCTTTCTGATCCTGTTATGATAAAATATAGGATAATTTCTCTAGGCACACTAAGTATACGTATTATCAATGGAATCTCATTCTTACAAAGAGAAGCTACTCTCTTTGTAAAAATGAGTGGAGAAGTAGCCTAGTGGTTAGTGCAGTGGACTTTGATCCTGGGGAACTGGGTTCAATTCCCAGTGCAGCTCCTTGTGACTCTGGGCAAGTCTATATTGCACCAGGTACAAATAAGTACCTGCAACTATACTGAATGTAGTTGCACAAACCACAGAAAGGCGGTATATCAAGTTCCCTTTCACCCCTACTACTTTGGGTGCTGAATTCTCTCTCAGATACCCCAACTTGATGTTTTAGCAGCGAGGGCACAAAAATATTATTCACTTCAGCAAAGATCTATGAGTAAAAAATTGAATATGAACTTTGCAGCCCATAAACCACCCCACATAAAAAGGAAGTAAAAAGGAGAGGGAATTAGAAAATCAAATCTCTATGTTCTTTCCCTCCCATGAACCATCCCCACCCTAGAAATGCCCCGCTCCCCACACACACTCTTCCCCTTCCCAGTTTGTTAAAGTAAAATTTTAGTTATTTTTGCTGGAGAGGTGGGGATTTACTCAGGGAATTTCTTAGTTATTCAGTTAAATTCCTTTCAAAAACATCCTACTTATAGGATACAAAATTAGCTGGAAATGAAAGGTACCATAACAGTGGACCCAACAGCTTCCAGAGGTCCATCAGAGGCCTCAAAACTGTCAACTCCCCCTGCATCACTCCCCCCCACACACAAAAAAGATAAGACGAGTAAAAAAGGAAGACAGGATGATTAGATAATTATTTTATCTCAGGCAATTCATTTTCTAAGATCACTAATGAAGGTTCTTGCTGAGCTCTGGTCATATTAAAAAGTTGGGGCACAGTGTGTAATGCTATGCAAGTGTGTCACTTTGCACATTTCTGCTTAGAAGACTAAGGTACACACAGTGATTTAAATTAAAAAGTATATTGGAAGAAGTTCCCCCATTGTCCCAAATAGAAAACATGGAAAGTTGTTACTATTTGGGTTTCTGCCAAGTACTTGTGACCTAGATTGGAAACAGGATACTGGGCTAGATGGACCATTGGTCTGACCCAGAATGGGTATTCTTATGAATAAGAACATAAGAGTAGCCATACTGGGTCAGACCAATGGTCCATCTAGCCCAGTGTCCTGTTTTCCAAACAGTGGCCAAGCCAGGTCACAAGTACCTGGAAGAACCTTTTTGCATTCCTGGTAGGCATTCCTGCAGCTGAATAATGATGTCAACTGAGGAGAGTAGCTCAGTTAGATGTGTTCTGGAGAAACCACATTCTCTCAATACTCTGTTGAACACATATTGTCCTGTAGTTCTGCTCAAAGATGGCTAATGATTTCTCTGAAGCCCTGATTACTAGGCTTCTAGAAACCAATTTTGAGAATTACAATTATATTTAAGACACAATAAATTTACTATACCTCCCTACTCACTTTTACATGTCTTTGATAAGACACAACCATAAGTATGACACTCGTTGACATTTTCTATATATTGCGCCTAGCATTCTGCACCAAAATCCAAGCATATTCTATTAACAATGCATGTAACTTAATTGGTTTAACAAGCCAATCAGCATTTTTAACAGCACTTAACAAGCAATAATGAGCACTAACTGGCAATAATTAGAATTTACGCACACAACTCACTAAGCATATTCTGTAACGCACAGCACCTAAATTCTAATGCGTGGAGACAAAAGGGGGCATAGTTATGGGTGGGGAAATGGGCATCTCACGGGCGTTCCAAAATTTATGCACACTGTTATGAATATGCTCCTCTGCGCCTAAATCAATGTGCAAGTGTTTAGGCCACATTTTCCTTTGTGTAAATGGATGCCTGCTTCCTGCACTTAAATATAAGCTCTTCCAAGTAAAAACAAAATTTGAAAAGCTTATATTTAAAGGCGCAGAAAACAAGCAATAACGTGTGCTTTACTTTCGGGTTTGCCTGGCACATGCGCAGAAGAGCTGAGCTTACTGAGAAACTCTTCTGCGCATGCTTCAAGCACATTCCCACTTGCTTTTGCTTTTACAGCATGCATATAATTTGAATACCACTTGCTTTGAGCATTGGCGAGCTAGTGTGCGCTGCTGGCTTTACCGCGGGAGTCCTTTTAGTTCTACATTGAAAACAGATTTAAGAAATAATTCAAACCTTGCCTCTTTTCCTTCTGTGAGAGCTTATCTAGAAATAACAAAATCAGTTTCCAGTACATTCATGAGAAATGTGCAGTGACAATTGTGTGATACCTGTTATTTTACAGACTTTTCCTTCTTATCAGCCTTCTTGAGTTCATCAATATTCCTAGACATGTTTCACTTGTGTAACAATGTATAGCATTGCCAGTTTTATGCTTTATTTCCATCACTAACAATTTTGTCCATAGTCATGCAACTCTGATCCACAATAATTCTTTGAAAAGAATATCATATTTCCATAAATTGCTCCAATCCCTGATCTTTGCTACCTAAAGAATTCTATGCTCTGTCTAAATCCATGGCTCTCCCAATCCAACAAAAGAAGGCTCATTTAAGCAAAACAAAAATAAAAAAAATCACAGTTACTATAGGCAAATGCCACAGAGAATACCATTATTCCAATGAACTATAAAGATAATTTTTAACTGCTAATTGGAAATAACCAACCGACCTACAGTAGTTTTCTTGAACTCACAACATGAAAACTCTCAGCTGCCATATACTGAGCAGCATTCCAGAAGGTTCACACAGTTAGAAAGAGCACCCACTCTTTAAGTATATTATGTTCTATATTTTCAATCGTAAAGAGCCCCATTTTAGATAGAACATATCTAGGTCAGGAGCGGAGGAGTGATTAAAGCACCAGGCTTGACATCCAGGGGTTCCCAGTTCAAATCCCACTGCTGCTCCTTGTGATCTTGGACAAGTCACTTAACCCTCCATTGCCTCAGGTACAAAATTAGATTGTGAGCCCTCCAGGGACAGAGAAATACCCAGTGTACCTGAAGGTAACTCACCTTGAGCTACTAATGAAAAAGGTGTGAGCAAAATCCAAATAAATTCTGGTAGTATTTTAGAAGCAGATTTGCTGATGTACAGAGCCTGTTCTGAATACATGCAGGAATGGACATATATACACTGGTTACATGCGGAAAATGCATTCCATTTTACAAAGATGAACATGGATTATATCAACAGAGGAAACACAGCTGCACTGACGTCTATGTGTCTGCATAAACACATGAATGTAGGTATTTCAAAATATACATGCGTACATTTGCCATTTTAGAAACCTACAAAGTCTGTTTTCTGAAGCTGTCACAAAGTTTGATATCATTTCCCAGTACCATTGTGGTGGTGGTGGTGGGGGGGGGGGGGAGGAAACAAAAACATTGGGTGATTCAGGAGGTGTCTGCCCCTAAATCCCTCCAGTACAGCATTGCTCAGACATGCACTTCCCTTCAAAAATGAAGAATACGTGTGTATTTTTTTTTAGTCCTAGCACTAGTTTCACCCAAAATATGCCTACACCATTCCTTCTTGTCATATGCACATATTTGCAATTTGGATATTTATATCCTGACTTCCTAAAATCTGGATTTAAACATTTATGCAATGGTGTCTGCACATTCAAATTGCAAATAGAGCTTCTAAAAACTGCCAAACGTTCTCCAATCTTCAGTGTCTCAGAGTATGCAGGGTCAGCATTCTTCATTTGTTTCTCTTGACAAGTCTCTGGCAGCCCCACACTCACTGAATCAGTACAGCAGGGCACTTTGAACATGTGCCATTAGCTTATGTTTCGGATGTCTCTTCACGTTTATGCAACTAATGATCCTCTGTGCTTATTCCAAGCTTTCCTGAAGTCTCGTACTCTTCTAGCATCTGTCACTTGCTCCTGATGGCATTTCAAGCATCCAGGACCCTTTCAGAAAAGCATATTATTTGATGTGCAAGAGTCTATTCTAGTAGATCTCAACTCAGTCTTCAGGACATACCCAGCCAGTCCAGTGTTTAAAATATCCACAGTGAATATGCATGACTTTTGCATGCTGAGCTTTAATCTATCTCATACATATTCAATGTTAGATATTCAACAATATATCAACTATTTTTTATTACCCTTTATTATATATCTCAATTATGAAACCTTTAAAATCATTTATCAGCAATAAACCAGATACACACACATTCACACCTCCCACATTCATCCAAGCCTTGTTCCAGATCTTACTAATTCATCATGTGCCTCACTACCATCATGACCCAACCCATCAACTCTTATCATCATTAACAGTTGTCTCAACACTTTTGTTTACATAATTGCAACGTTCTCATCTGATCAACCACGCTGTTCTTACTAACCAACTACTTCAACAACTGTCCTGTCGAGCACTTTAATGATTCTCAACATTGTCCATACTGTTCATATAGTCCATATTATCAATCATTAAACTTGTTGTTAAACTCGCTGTTGCTTCCAGAGTGCTCTCCTCTCTTCAACAACCAGCAGGCTTCACTGTCATTTGGCAGTTTCCAATACTACGTCTGGATCCTCAAGGCTGGTCTCCACAACAACTCCCTTTAATCCACACAGTGTCCCGCACCGTAGATACATATTCAATAGGGATATCCTGACTGGCTGGATATGTTGCAAGGACTGGTTTGAGAACCCGATCTTGATCCCTGTGCTAGAATTTCCTTATAAATAAAAAATGATTTCTTACACAGTCTGTCTTGCATCTCTCCTGTTTCTCTCTTCCTCTAAATTATAAATTGTTGTATCACCTGAACTCCGCCCTCCTTTAGGGTTACATTATTTATGTTGTATCTCATACATTCACACAGACCTTGTGTTTTTTACGCAATTAGCATCAACAGAGACCAATGATCTATATCCTGTGATACTATGGGGGCAAGTCCAGAACTGAGCACCTCCATTTAGATGCCCTGAGGACACAGGGTAGGAGCCTGTTCTATAATGGAACCTGGCTCTGTTACAGAATATTCCTGTAACTCAGTATCAGTGCACCTAAGATTCAAATGCCTTGCGTAAATACGGGCACCTAAATGTGGAAGGGATGTATGTGACTTACTGTATGCTGTGAGTTAGGTGTGTAACTGGGAGCCCCGCCCATTTCCCACACCTGTGTGCACCTCCCATGCAA